>NC_034411.1:17878651-18222492 GCF_002078875.1 Numida meleagris | reverse complement strand
CAGAGAGAGAGAATGTCCCAAAATCAAGGTAGGCCTTACTCTACTACCGACGATAAGACGGCTGGAGAGCGAGGTGCTGCCAAGACGAGAGACGGCGGAAAAAGGGACGAGGTCTCGTGATCTGCAAGTTTTTATACTGCGAGCTTTTATTTTTTCCCTCCAGCTGGAAATGGTAACATAGGAGCAAAGTACCGTGGGGACTGTAGTAGTCCTTCTCTTCTGAGAACCAGGTATATCCACTACATGACGTTATGATGTGGAATACCAATAACCGAAAATCACAAAACCATGACATACATAGGGTCATCATAACTTTGAAGTAGAAGCTGTGCTCTCCAGCTGATAATGTCTGTCACTTGGGTTACATAGATGGCTAACAAGAGCTGCTAGGGATGACGTCTTTCCCCATCTCCTCGACCCACGCTCTTGAACATCACATTAGAGGACAGTGGATGGTTTTTTTCCTCTCCCACATCAAAAACAAGCATTGAGTATCTGGATAGAAACCTCTTTATGGCTCCTAGACACCTGCATGTGTTAGGACTTCTCAGCACTAGTTTATGAAACTTGTTCACAGAAAAACACGTAGCTGCAACTAATACAATGACACCCAGTGTCTGACTGCTTAGTACAATTCATGCTTGAACAGTATACACCTAAGCTCCATACTGAGCACAAATCATATAGTCAGCTTCCCCACTTTATCAGCAGAAAATTATTGAAGCCAGTCAGCCAAATAAATGACATACAACGTCAGACCAACCAAGAGCCAACCTCCAGCTCTGTAGCTGGATATGGTCTACTTTGCTTGGCAGAGGAGGTCTTCTGGTGTTCCACCTGTGCAAAGAACCACCACTATCTCCAATGCTTTTCTGGCAACTGATTGTACTTGATCTGCTTCACTGGTAACAGCCAGGGGAAATTTAATTTCTAATTAAAATGTTCAGCAGAACTATTCTTACCAGAAGCTTTTAGCTCACAGAAGTCTCACTGCAGAGCTGCAGAGAGAGGGAAAAAAAAAAAAGCAGCACAGGTACAGATGTCATGGTTGTCTTTGGCAAAAAAAAAAAAAAAAAGGAGACTGAGAATCTGTTCCCTAGCAGGGCTGCTTTCTATTCCAGCTTCACAAATGACACTTCTGTAAAAGTTAACCTTTGGGTTGAATTGTTGCCAGTCAAGTGGGTAACCAACATGTCACTAAAAACACAGGGATACACAGAATTATCTATGGTATCTTTGCAGAAAGCCGAAGAAGGAAATGCTTACTGAAAACAAAAGCAACAAAACAAAATAATAATAAAAAAGAAAAACAACAAAAAACTATCCCTCAACAATGAAAATGGTGTGCATATGGTGATGACAGCAAGAAAATTCCAAGGACACAGTAGAAGAGGAGATTGGCCTTACTAAACAGTGTCATTAGATAAAAATAATTCCTCAGCAGGAAAGGTGATGATGATTAAGAGCAAGATTGATTGGTGGGGTAACGTGGCATACATCCATGTCAAATTGTATTGTCTTCTCAACAGCCCAAGTAAGGAGATACAGTCTGCATCAGGTCAAAATTCTAGAGAGGCATGTCTTTCATTGCAGCCTTCTGTTTCTTTGTAAGGACCTGAAGGTACTAACATCCAGGCTGACAGAACATATTGCGAATTCTCCCTTTCAAAGTGGAGGAAAGAACAGGCTTAATCCAATTATGCAGATTCTCTTTTGCTCTGACACAAATCCTGTGAGCTCCCATTGTTTTTGTTGTTGTTGTTTTGTCCTTTTTAATGTTTTGAAGGTGGAGCGTTAAGGCACAGAGATCACCATTATCCACGTGGGGAGTTGCATGGTCCCAGCCCACAGCTTAGATTTGCAGAGCCGCACCCATGGGATCCTAATGGAAGATCCAACAATCTGGGAGAGCGCAGCAAGCATGCGACAACAATATACTCAGAGAGTGAGGGCACGCTGATGGGACCAGGAAACCACTGTGGGGCCGTGAACAAGCCTCACCACCCAGGTCATCCAATGGCCCAAAGGGGTGATGCAAGGTCACAAGCTCTGTAAGTTATGTAGAAAATAATTTCTAAATAATTAAAAAAGCTACCTGCTGACAATTCTTAAGTGTTATTTAAAGCTCTTATCAAGGAAAGAAAACAGGAGACTCAATGTACAGAAATACATCCCCCCACCTGGAAATTATGCTTTAAAAAGGAAGTAACTTAAAATAGGAGGTAGGATGCAAAGACATCCAACATTCAGCTTCCCAGGCTCTGGAAAAAGAGCTTGCACTGTTGCACTGCAGCAATCACTTCTATTTCAGAAGCAACCCAGGCCTCCAACCTAGACATGGTGATGTATAAGCCACTGCTCAGCACTAAGCAGCAGAGTGGGAGCAGGACCTACATTTTGGAACCCCCAGACCCATCTAGTGTTGGGTATACAGAGCTCAGAACACTCACAACTAATCAGCCATCCTGAACATGCTATTTGGTCACTGCCCACAGCATGCAGGCAATTCCCACTCCAGATCTCCATGTACTCCCTGACCCTTTGCTATCTGCACCAGAGGGAGAACACAACCAGAATGGAGCAGGTGATATTGGAGGTGCTCTGTATGTTACGATGGAGTCAGAAGGTTAATTGTGGTCAATACGCTTTGTTTCCACTTGAATACCCCTCATCTCTTTTGTCAGGAGGAGATGACCAAGTAGCTATGGCGGCATAAAAGGTCCCCTGCCCTTTTGGGCAGGCACTTTTCTCACTAGCACTTTGTAGGGCTTGATGAACAGGCATTTCTCTTTGTTCAGTGTGTTTCAAGAGGTCAAAAGTTGACTGAGATTAGACCTGAAAAACCTAAGGTGGCCATAAGGCAAAGCCCTGAAGTCATGTCACCCTATTCTTCTAGGCAAGTTGGGCTCCTCTACAAAAAAGCAAGGATCTGGAACAAGGCAGGAGGCTGCTGGAGGCTTGCGGAAGAGAAGGGATGAACACACTGCTGGCTCAGCTCTCTTAAGACATCATGTTACATACTTGTGGCTAGCTTTTATGTAAGGGGAAAGACTTTATCAAAAAAAAATATTTCAGAGTGAGTTTTCTATGTAAAAATATCTCATTAATGGAGGATAACTCTGGAATCCAGCAGGAAATGTCTGCATTTAATCCTTAGCACAGAGGGAATAGATTAAAAACCCAGCAGAGATATCATGGCAATATGGGCACTTGCATATTGCATGATAGTACACGTTCAGATCAGTTATTCCACTGCAGTGTTTACTGAGATAACACTTGTGGATCCTGAGATGCCAGCAGCACAAAAGCTAGCTGCACCTCATTACGAATTAGTTTTGCTAAGACTGAAAAAAACCTCATTTTGTTCTTGTTAAAAAAGTTCTGGCTTGGAGAAGAAGAGATGAATGAAGTTCTACTAAAAAAAAAAGAGACGGTGTTGAATCAAGAGAGCAGACAAAAACACAAACTTTGTGCTTTTAAAAAGCAGTTAATTAAATAATACAAACAATGCTGAGTTCAGTAGGGAATCCTTCAATTTTCCTTCTATGTGTTATTTTAACTTAAAGCTATCTTCCGTACTGTGGCCCCTCAACTCAGTAGCGCAGCAAACCAACCTCAAAATAACTTAATAATCTTCTTCATCTTCTCTCCTCCCTTAGCTGCCCCTCATACTGGAAAAAGCACAGTAAGATGTGCTTGAGGTGGCCTCGTCATGCTGGTGAGCCAGTCTTCTAGCCAGAAGTCATAAAAGAGAACGGGACTGTTCCAGCAAAGCACGGGAACTGCTGGAGCAAAGGGTCTTCTTCCTGAGTGAAGTGCATGTGGAAAAATCAAAGTCTCTCTCCTCTACACCTCTGAAGTGACATTTGGGCCACAGGTCTTCACAGCAAAAAAGCCTGACCACCACTCAACTCAACATTAATGAGAATACACCCTGTTTGGTTTTAATATACCCTGTTTGGTTTTATCCAGCTCCTGGAGGTACTCTCTCCTCAATAAACACAGTAAGAAACAGCAAGCAGCAGCCTTGCACAGCCTCCAGATTACAAACTGATTAATTCATCCAATGCTTTTCTCCCTAAACCCCACACGTTGTCAAGATTATTTATAGGACTCCTCCCAGCAGTAGCAGCTAGCGATATAAACAGCCAGTAAATTCTGATGCAAAGATGATTCTGGTTTTGCATTTCCAGATACCAGTAGGTATCTGGGGACGTTTTGTCTGTGAACTTGGAGCCTTCTGGGACCTTCAAAGCCAAAATAATAAAAGTCACACTGTTAAACATGACTCACTGAGCTAGGAGGTTGCAGCATTGTGTCTGAAATGGTGGGTGGCTTGCCAGCAAACACCCTTTGCCTCTGAACAGGAGGCAGGCTCCAGGCTGAAACTCACCCCGCGCCTCTGTGAAGTTATGGCTTTGGTAAGAGAGGTTTTCAGAGGTGTTGCTGAAAGGTGAGCGCTTAAGTGCCCCTTGCTGCTTTTGAAAACCTCCTCTGCTTCATGAACAAATTCGCACGTCCAGCCGCTCCAACTTGCTAAGGCAGCGTGCAATCAGCAGAGCAGTGTCCTGGTTAAATATTTAAGTCCCAAAGCAGCGCTGGGAGCTTCAGTCACCTGCAACCTCCTGTGCTGCTAGGCTGATGTCTCTAGCAGGCACAGGCAGCCTTGTACCGCATGTGTGCAGCAGAGCAGCAGGACCACTCTTTGCAGAGGATGTCTTGTGATGAAGCCCAGAATCAGCTTTTTCTCCCTAGGACTTGCTGTGGACCAGTCACAAATGCCTATGCTTCATTTCTCCTTTCCCCAGCTCTTAAGTGGGAATGAGTCATATTTCTTTGAATACTTGGCCTTACTCATAGCAGTACTCAGTGTAGAAAGTCAGTACTTCTGACAGCTGCACTGCGTCAAAAAGCTGGCCATGCAAACAGATGGGACACTGCACAGGGACCAGGAGCCCACAGCTTTCATCCAGCCCCACTCTGCACTGGATATTACTTGCAGAAGGTTGCTTTACCTCTGAGATACATGCCAGATACTTGGACGCTGGGTAAGAATAACACTTTCTTACAATTTTGGACAGAATCAACCTCAGTAGACCTCTAAGTTTAGGTGAATCCAACCACAACAGTACGCAGCCAAAAGCAAGGTCCCAGTGTGATCACAGCAACAAGCACAGCTCTGCAGAAGATGCTGAGAGGTAAACCACAAGAACTTAATGAAGATCTTGTACAACTCAGCATCTTGCTTCTTCATGTTTTCACCAAGTCCTTACCCCTAACATGTCTATTAAAGATAAGGTTGCTAATTATACAGCCATGCAGCCCTGATGTTAAGTTAAAGTATCCCAGCTGTATAAATAGAAGAACACTTAGGCAATTGTTTTTGATTTAGGTAATAGCTTTACTTGCTACTTCAGGACTATTTAAAGAAGCTGCTTTCCCTATTAATGGCTAAAATAAAACAAGCTGATAGATCTGTCATCATTCCCAATGGGTGGATGCTGGCAGCACAAATCTATCCCACACAGTCAGCTCTCAGCAGCACCATGCTGGCAGTCTCACTCCAAGGAAAGATCTGTCCCCAAGTCAAGCAGAAAACAAGCTCCTCACTGACTCCATCATCTTGTCCCATCCCTGGAGCCGCTCAAGACCAGGTTGGATGGGGTCCTGGGCAGCCTGATCTGGTGGGGGGCAGCCCTGCCCACAGCTAGGGGTTGAATCTAGATGATTTTTGAGGTCCCTTCCAACCCAAACCATTCTATGACTGTATGATTCTATGATCTTCAGAGACTGAAATACCTGAAAACAATCAGGTCCATTGGCCTGGATCTAAAAACTGAACGGGAAATTCCAATGCACAATTTTTATTTTTAATTTTCTGGATGCTAACTTAGAACCTTGCTCCCCAAAAATCTGTGGTATTGATTCAAAATGATGCTACAAACAAGGCTCAAAACAGGAATCAGACAACGGAAGCACAGTGGTGATAATGAGACAGTAAATCAACAAGAAACAAGCAGCCTTACAATTACTTTTTTAAGTTTTTAGTGTTAACTTGAGTTCACTTTTCTCCCTGATCTCAATTCTTCACCTACTTCATGAAAGCGAATATTCAGAGTTGATATACAGAGTCATTTATAAATCCATTAAAGTAAATGGAGGCTGTTTGCTTGAGAGCAGAAGCTGCAAAAAAAATGGATGCAGAGGCTGCAGCCCTGCCCAAGCCAAGACCCAGCAAGAAGCACAACCATGTTAGGCCCAGCAGAGGGAAGTGAGCAGAGTGAGGCCTGTGGAGATACAGTACTATGTAACTCTTTCTTGGGGTGGGTGACAAGAGTACTATCTAACGCACAGAATATATACTTATCACAGAATCATAGGAACATTAAGATTGGAAGAGACCACTAAGATCATCTAGTTTAATCATCAGCCCATCACCATCATGCTCACTAAGCCACGTCACTGATAGCTTTTTCTCTTTCATGTCACTCATATGCCAGCTTTCTCACTGAACTCCTGGGCTTTCTTTGGAGAGTGGGTAGGATAAAAAAAAGCAATTTCCTCAAAGAACAGAAAGCAAAAGTAACCTTGCTTCAAAATAGTTTTGTCTACCTCCCCTTGAAATAAAGAAACTATAGAGTAAGAGAAGTGCAAAAACTAAAATTCAGATGACTTAGGATACATCTTCCTATCAGATGGTGCTCAGATTGTACTTAAAATAAGGGTGTAAAAACATGGATGACCATCAAAACTTTTGGTGCAAAATGCTTTTGTGAGACAACAGGAACACTGAAAATTTGGGATTAATTTGTAGCCAAGCTGCTCATATACAGATTGATAGAGAAGCTTTTCAAAAACATGAATATGACTGATGAGAGTGACAAAGATTTGCCTCACCGCATTTGTAGGCAGCTGGGAAAAACACGCCTTGGTCATCAGAAATTCTTTAAATCCAGTTCTCAAATAAGCATTACAGGTGCTTGCTCTCTTTCATAAACAGGCCAGTTTTGAGGAGGCCAAATACTTCATTAGATTGATTAGATAGATTGACCCTACCTGCGAAATACATATCTGGATTTGGCGAGGAATCCAGAGGCCTTTAGCTTGAGTTTTCAAACATATTTTTCACTCTGTGCAGTGCCCATAAGCCAAACTCAAAAAACCCACCACACTGAATGGTGGTCTTGCAAGATTCTGTTTCATAAATACAGAAGTGTAGCAAAATGAGATTGTGCTCATCAGTATCCTGGAGCTGTGCTAGAGTGGGATGGAGTCTGGACTGAAGAAGAACTCCCATCAGTGATGCATCTCTTTGCCACTTGCTGCAAGATCAATGCAACTCCATAGTGACAAGCAATTGATAGTACTGCAGCTTATATTTATAATTAATTTGGTTACCCATTCCTACACTGGTTGTACTGGGACTTTTGGTAGGATGAATTATAACCAGATGCTCTTAGCCCCTACAATGTCCTTTATACTTTTCTTTTGGTTATTTAATATTCACTAAGGGTGAGCATCACAGTTTAGGGACAGAAGTAGATCAATGTAGTCTAAGCACCTTCACTGTTTTGTCAGGAAGAGGACAGGTCACATTTGTATGACTTCCCTCCAGCTCCATCCTGCAAAGCCCAATCTTTGCACAGTCATGCTCAGCCACCAGAGAAGTTCTTTTTCACTCAACAGCAGGACAGGCAATAGTGAAAAAAAAAAAATGGATGATGACATTCTACTTGCCTTAAAAATAACAAAATAAAAATAAAAATAGTCAACTAGCAACAGCAGCCTATTCAGATTATTAAAAACCCCATGGTATCAGGCCCCTTTAAGCAGAAGAGACTTAAAACCGCTGGGAATCTCTGGGCTGAGTCTCCCAGGCTCTCACAGCAGAAGGGTCTCTGTCACTTGCAGCTTTCTCCTTTCCCCTCCATGTGTAGCCTCACACTTGCCCCAAGTGGCTGAGCTCCAAGGCACCACTGCTAGCCAACTGCCTGCACTGTATTCTCCTGGGTAACATAAAGATCCCTTTAAAAATAATTATTTTGGTTAAGAGGGACGAGGAGTGGTGTTCTAGACCTGAGCATGAGACTAGAGAGCTCTAGCTAGAGAGAAAAGCTGGTCTGCTCTGTTTGTTTGCCTCTTTGGAGGGCTGCTCTAGGGTCTGGCTCCAAGTTCAGGATTTTCCACACTGAACCTGATTTGAACCTGAATCAGAGCCCAAGTTTCCTTCAAACATAAATCAGCTTAGGGACAAGATCTGCCCAAAGACACATATGAGCAACTCCCACTGAATTTAAGGGCTGACATGTGCATGTACATGTGTCTGTATAACCCTAGGAAGTCCATGACTATGTGCCTACTTTATGAACCCTGGATACTTCTGTTTGAAGTGCTTTTTGCCTTTTGTTGCCTCTGTACCCAGTAGTGATCCTTCCTTCTTAGTCTGTGGAAAGAACCAGCCTTTACCAGACACCAGCTGTTGCTCTCAGAAAGCATCGTATATATAACGTGTTGATGGATTTCCATCTTGGTCAAGTGTTTAAAACAAAGTTCTGCAAATGAGAGTCAGGGCTATGCCCTTCTTGCCAGCATACGCATGCTGCCTTGCTGTGGCTGGTTGGAACAAGCCAAAGCTATTCAAGCTGTCCTGCAGGTCTTCTAAGACTGAAAACTTTGAATGAACAAACTTCTGTACACCTTCTGCACTGCCCCAAGCTGCCTCTGGCCTCTGTGGGACTGCCCACTCACACACTTACGGCAAGTGGCTGGCCTTAGGTAGGTAGAGGTTTTTAGTTCGAAGGAAATCTGATAAAAGCATTCCCCTTCAGCAATCCCTCCCCCAAAGATTTTATTACTCTTATTCATACTGAGAAGAGTTTTCCCAGGAAGAAAGAAGACCCATAGATTTCTTTAAAAGAAGTCCTAAAGGCATAATGCAACCTGCAGGCATAACAGAAAAGTCCCTGGGAAAGATGTACTGCATGTGCATGATACTCATGGGAAGCTTGTCTGAGAATTTTTTTTTGCCAAGAAATGAAGCCCAGCTTCAAGTGAGAATGGCAGCCTCATCCCTCAAATAAAGCAAAGATCCTAAGCAAAACTTAATTACTACTCTAAGCATCTGATGAAAAGCTACATATCACAGGCATGTCATCAAGTAAGCAGCAGTGTTAAACATAGTAGGTGGTTGATCTGTGCAGGTCCTTCTTTACGAAGAACTGTTGCCATCTCTCTAGGGCACTGCCTCCATGGCAGATGTGACTTAGAAAATGATAAAGTTTGCTTTCCGATTATGATAACCTTAAATACTTAACAACTACCTCTGTATACTGCAATCAAGAGACATTATCTTGGTTTTTTCCCTGGAAATTACAACAGAAGTCAGTTCAGTAAAAAGTAGAGAGTTGCTTCTATGTACAGAAAACACTAATAGCTCTAAGCACAGCACAGTATGAAGTGGATCTCCATACCTTCAAGCTCTCAGGGAGAAGGGAAAAAAAACAATGGATCAAATTTAGCTTTGGCATAACCGGGTGCAAATCCCTCTGGGAATTGCACCCGCCTATGCCAGGACTGAGTTTGGCTCATGGAACTTGCAGGGTGGTCGGGTAATTAAATTATATGGTGGTTCAGTATACTTCTACAACGCCACATGATGCAATATTTTTGTCAAAAAGGACAGCTGCGCATTATTTAGAACGTACTAGTCCACCACCTTCATTACCACTTCGCTCTCGAGATTCAGCAGTTTTTCAAACAATCACTGAGGCATCTTAAGCTTTTGTCTTTAGACAGGAATACTGACAGTCTGAATTATATGCTGCTTCCTCCTTATTAGACGCTGCTTATAAAAAAAATACTGCCACTGTGGTCTACAGTTCAATGAAGTCCATTGTAAACTCCCCAGTATAACATAAACCTCCCTAAAACACATAAAATTATTGGCTTCCAAGACCAGTCTCACTGAAAGAAAGCTCTGTATTTAGTCTTTGCTTAAAACACAAGTATTTGGTTTGGAATTCAAACTCCCAACTCAGTTTTAAAAGGTTGGGTCCAAGGAAAGTTGACACGGACCATGTAATTTTAATTAAAGAAAGATTTTGCTCCTTTATGGTCAACAGGGGCATTGTAACGTTGACATATTGATGCTAAATAATTATGAGTCCATAAATAATTCAGTATATAAAAGTGTTGTATGGCCAGTGCCAGGTAGCAAAGGGAAATAGCATTGAAATAGCTGACCTGCCAGGTTACTACTACAATGCCAGTGGATAGACAGGTAATGCGACCTAGCAGCTATTAAAACAGCATAGTCTATGGTGTTCCCTATCCACAGAGAGCACTTGGAAGTGGAAAACCAAAGGCTGTCCAGTTTTGTCACCTCAGTATTTTAGCACCACTGTCACAGAAGAGGATAAGCTTTCTGGGGTGGTACCAAGGAGAAAGGCAGTAGGGAAATCATATGCAAAGAGAGAAACATAATAAGGCAAATTAGTGATGAATTAAAGAAGTTGGGTTTTTTTGTTTGTTTGTTTTGCAGGAGCTGGGCAAATACCACAAACTTATTTTCACAGATAGCTCATTCACCTTTAAAACTGAATTCAGTTCATATGTACTCCTGTCTCTTTGGCGTTTGCTCCCTGTGAACTTTCAGACGTCAGCTGTTCAGTGGTACAGACAGTGGGGGTAAAAAAGCTTTAACCTCTCACATTTGTGCCTAAAAGGCCATATTCACATAAAATGCTCTGCCCATAGATGCTGTGAGATCAATACATCTTGTAAGAACAAATATGAGCGTGACAGTGAGTCAGAGACCTCAGGCAGACACAGTTAAGCAATCTGCCTTCATTTTCACAAATAAAGACGCATTAAATCTTCTCTCTCTTAATCAGCTACAAGATAGCAAGGTATACACATGACCAGGTTTCATAGGAATACTTGGCACATACAAAAGCTTCATGACTTTATAAAAAAAAAAGTTTTTCTAGTTTGTTTTCCTAGATTCTCCTTTCTAGTTCATCTACTACCTTTCTGCTCCTTTCCCTTTGGAATAGTTCAGTCACTTCAAGTATTCCCTTTGACTATGGCAGTCACATTAACCTAAAGAAAACAACCCATCACCTGTGACTAACAAGAAGCCAGTAAACACAGCTCCAATGAGAATATCCAATAGGAAAACCCTTGTATTGGGTTAAATCAGTAATGTAAAGACAATCACTAACAATTGTGCTGGGAGATGTGATCAAGTCAGAACTTACTGGAAGAGCAGGTGCTGAAAAGGAATAAAAAGGAAATGCCTTGTGTTTGCCAAAATTATAAGGGGAACTGACAAGAAAGCTGGAGAGGGACATTCATTAGGGAGTGCAGCGATAGGAGAAGGGCTAAAAGCTTTGTACCAAAAGAGGGTAGGTTTAAATTAGATATAAATAAGAAATTCTTTACACAGAACATGGTGAGGCCCTGGTACAGCTGCTCAGAGAAGCTGTGGTGCCCCATCCCTGGAGGTGCTCAAGGCCACGTTGGATGGGGCCCTGGGCAGCCTGAGCTTGGGATGGGGCAGCCCTGCCCATGGCCAGGGGGTTGGACTAGATGATTTTTAAGGGCCTTTTCAACCCAAACCATTCTGATTCTTTGATGAAAAGGCTACCCGAATTCAGGAAAACACTTTCATCCAGCAAACTTTATTGTTTTAGTAATTTACCCCTGAAGACTTACTTTTGAAGAGATGGGCTTGGGCCTTCTTAACATCCTCTTTAAATCTTTGCACATGCTCCAACCTGCCCCTGTGAGTATGGTTGCACTTGATTTTATTTAGTGAATTAGAAAAAAAAATAAGGAAATATTTTACATCAAAGAAATAATATTCAAAATACAGTTTTCTCTGCTCTGTATCTGCAGATGTGGTGCTGGACATGGACACAGCCAAGTCCTACAAATACGGCCAGAGGAGCAAGTGGCACGATGGCTGAAATGTGAGAACCAGGACTTCCCTCAGGTTCACACTGGCTGGGGGATGTGGGGCTTGGCAACTGCAGGGGGTACAAGCAGCAGGAGGCCAAAATAGAGCCCAGGGCCACGTTATGCGTCAATCCAAAGCTGCTGTGAGGCTTGTTTTGTTTTGACCCCATGCAACTCTTGTTACATCTCCGTTGCAGGTGCAGCCCTCTTTCATTCTCTTAATCAAGACATTTCCTTTCCCATAGCTGGGGAAAAGAATAGGCTCCTCTGACTCCAACCAGAACAGCACCTCCCACTGAATGATTTTTTCCCTCTTATGCCTCTTTTCCCAAACAATGGCATCTGCTTTATGGCTGCTGCTGCAAGAACCAGTGTCACAGACAGCACTAACAGCTTGGTACCACAAGGCTGTATTTGTATTATTTTATTGTAAAGAAGAATATATTCAGACCCCAAGTCTCACTTCATAGGTGGGACCCATGCTTCAGTTTTGGAGAAGCAAGACCTTGCTGTCTGCATGTGGAATTGCTTTGCAGAGCTGTGGAACAGCCTGGCCAGAAGCCCACCATCATGATATATCGCTGAATCTTCATCAGGACTCACAAGGGCTTACAAAGCTCACTTGCCACCACATATATTTAGAAGTGGAACTTTGCAAAGGCCTCAGAATTAGCTGAATTCCAACCCCTCCAAAACAATTAGACTTTAGGAATGTTTTCAAGTTCAAGAGGACCAGCAAATCAAGGCCACAGGGTATGAGTTTGCTGCAAACAAGAGAAAAACCATCCACCACAAATTCATATGCACACCAAGCAGTGGAAATCCCAAAAAATTACTACTTTTTTTTTTTTTCTGAATAGAAAACCAAAAAAAACAAATTATCAGCTTGACACAAAATTCATGAAACACCTCATGGATAAAGGGTCTAGGGAGGTCTAATAACAAGGGATACAAGTGTGTAGGCAGGAGGTAAAACAATTCATTGATCACAGTGCATGTTCTAAGGAGAAACAGAAGCAAAAGTAAATTGAGGAATGTAGTCCGTAGCCTACAGTTACAAAACCCACTTGCCTGGCAGAAATGCACCTCTGATTTCTGACTGTCTTTTCCACCAGTTCTCAATCCATTTCCTTGATGCTGCAGGAGGATTCCTACTTGGGAGCCCTCAATATAGTGATTAACACCCAAGCAGAGCAAAACTTGAGATACATGTATGTTCGCACATTTGTTAAAAGGCCAGAATAGAGTCAGAGCTTTTATCTCCTCTTACATCACCTTCTCAAAGAAGCCTTATTAAAAAAAAAAAAAAAAAAAAAAAGCATTATTTACATGGCTGACAACCCAATACACTCAGTTCAAAAGAAAGAACAACGTGCGTCTGCGTGAATGATTTACTTTCTACAAGGCCTTTGTGATTTGTCAAATTAACACCTGGAGAATGAGACAATGTGGAGCTTCATCCACAGGCAGAACAGGCCATCCCCCAGGTCTCCTCCTGACCTATTTTGCAGAGGCAGTTCCCAGAAGCGGGAGCGACTTGCCATACACTTACCGTGTGTGGCCCAGCTCCTATTCCCAAGGTCTTAGCTGCTTAATCACCACCCATCAGAAGGGTCAGGCTTTGGCTAATGAATAGTCTGCACTTAGATGTCCTTCATCCTAATGAACACTAATAAAAAGCATTTAGTTGACTAACGCAGCATAAAACTCTGCCCTATTTCATTGCATCTGCTTAATGAGAACCTCATTTAATATCAAATTACTGCCTGCTCAGCCAAAGCCTCGTATTTGTGGTAACAGGGCTGCGAGGCGGGAATATCAAGAGCTGCAATATGGAAATTCCTCACTAATATCCTCTGCAGGGCTGTGTGATTACTTAATTCGTTTAGCTGAGCAAGTCCAATCTCTTGGCCAACTGTTTCACAACATCGAACGCAATGCTAGGCAACTGGCCTCCCCACGGGCTGGCCGTGCCGTATCGCTTTTCCTGGGACCCAGCTATTAACAGTTGCTTTGGGGATTTCAAAGAGGATCACGGATAGAGTTACCAAATGAATGAGCTTGTAGTAGTGAACATGAAATCCTTCTTCTTCCCAGTCAATCAAACACCAGGGAGAGGATGTCCTGAGAGGCAGCAGCCGCAAAGAAGCAGCGTGGTTGGGCCTTAACCCCCATCTGGTTGCACTAAGGAGCACCAGCCCACAGACAATTGTCTGCGTTTAAAAATACCCACACTTGCCATTTTAGAGAAAGCTGCCCTAAAACACGGCTTTGCTCCTTCTCCTCCCTCACAGTTGCTCCCCTCACAGTTGCTGGCTGCTATAGAAAATCAAGCTCTCCACAGTGCACATCAAACTTTCTGGAGTAATTAAAAAAAAATGTAAACAGCAATAATTCCCAGCTTCCGTGAACAATCACTTACCAGAAACAATTTTTTACACACATTCTTTACAGCTTTTATCCAACCTCAAACCCTAATGTTTCAGGGAGAAAGACTGAATCAGTGTATTTGAGGCAGAAGAAGGATGAATGTTACAGTGCACGTTTTTTTCTAACTCAATTAAAAAACATCCTATCGTGATTTTACCTCTGTACACAGCTTTGGTCTGACCAAATACTAAAATGTTCCTGGATTCCATTTGTAAAAAGGATTTTGAAAATTGGAAAAGGTGTGAAACAAAACCACCACACAAATGTGATTCAGTGGTTGCTGAAGTTGCTTTGTAATTGAATTCAAAGCCCTTGATTTCCTTAGTTCAGTAAGAAGTGACTAAATGACAATACATGATTGTCCTCACAGGAAGAAAAAGGTTTATAAAATATATTGAACCGCAGCAGAAAAATTACGAGTAAAGTCAGACAGATGCAGGGTAACCTACCATGGGCATGGGCTGGCAAGCAAAGCCATAACGCTATCTCTAACAGCTTTCAAAGCAGGTATCAGGGAGATACAGTTTCATCAAGTTACTGAGCTCCAGAAGAGAAGTGGGTGGGAGGCAATGTTCTGCAGCAGACCAGCCTGTAAGAGTGGCACTGGATAGGGTCTGCCACAAGTGCAGAGTGGAACCAGTGAGGGAAAGGAGTCAAAAAAAACCTCAAGGAGACCCGGTGTTCAGAGGGACCTGCCCACCATCCTGTGAGGAACATGGCAAATACCTGCTGTGCAGAAACCTCTCTCTGCAGGGTGTTGCTGTGGAGCAAGATACCTTCTCCCTGCATACTTTCCTCTAAATAGTGTATTTTTCTTTTTGCTCTGAGTTTCCACAATTACAGGCACACAGCTCCCTTGCAGACAACGTGCACATGCTAACGCTGGGACAAAGCAACTGGAAAACAGTGCAGATATTCTAGCATATATTTTCCTCCAAGAGGAAAAACCACATAGAGGGCCAGGAAACTCGCATTGTTTCAAGACTCTTCAGGGCCAGCAGATGTCCTGAGAGCCATGGAGAAAAGAGTTTGTGGGAAAGGTCAGTGCCTGCGTTACACCTCGATGCACAGCTAGTGTCCCTGGCAAGGGAGGTGGCTCATGGGCACAGGGAAGCAAGTAGTTCTGGAAAATCAAATATACATACAATGCCATGCTAATATAACTAAAGGCCCACATTTGGTAGGAAACAGTGACTCCATCTCCTCCTGCTCCAGAGGACTTCTGCAAATGATTTCTGTTGTGTTGAAGCAGCAGCTATATGATCGGCTCCTGCTCTCACCAGTGTTCTGTCTTGTGCCCAGGTTTACCACTTGCTTAACTGGAGCAAAATCAAAAGCTAGATATTTTGAGGGAAATTTTTATCTTTATTTGTATTAGAAAAACATCATATTTTTCTATCTACTTTCCTGCTCTGCAGCTTAGGGTTTGTTACCAGTCACATGTAGAGTGTAATATCAGGACAGATATTAGGAAAAATCTCAGAGTGGTGAAGCACTGGCAGAGGCTGCCCATGGAGGTGGTGGACTCACCATCCTTGGAGGAGTTCAAGAACTGTAGAGATGTGGCACTGAAGGACATGGTTAGTGGGCAATATTTGTGGGGATGGGTTGGTGGTTGCATGAGATGATCTTAGTGGTCTTTTCCATCCTTAATGATTCTATGAAATTCATAGTAACTGGTGGTCATGTTGTGCTTCATTCTTTAGTTTCATTTCTTTTAGTTTCTTTTAGGTTTTGCTTTCAGTGGCAGGTTCCAATGGGTTTGTGAGCTCGCTGTGAAACTCTCAGAAAACCCTTGATAGCTCAGATTTGATTTAAAGCTGCAGGTGTTCTTCACTTGAAGGACAGAGTTTGTGGGAAGAACTCAGCCCTTGTTCATCCATGGATAAACAAAACATGACCAAACTTTAGCAAGAAAAGAAAACCTCCTCTGCCAAAATGGCCTGGTTTATGATTCTATTAAAGAGGAAAAAAACAAACAACATCTGACTATACCATTAGCTTTGCGAGCCTTTAGAGTCTCAAAACCAGAATATTTCTTCACCTCCAGGGAGCTAGACTTAAAGTCATCAGCCACAGTAGTATTGCGATCTAACATTACTTATACATGTACAAAATGGGGACCATCTTTATGTCTGAAACTGCTGCTGGTGGTTATCATCAAAACACAGAGACTTCCCCAGTTGCATTCCTACATGTCCAGTGCAGAACATCACAATTTAGGCTTGCTGATGAGTGCTTCTTTGGAGGAGTCTGACAAAACAAGTCATCATGTGCTATCTGGAGGAAGTTCACAGGGAAGAGCAATGTTGCTGCAGAACACCTGTGTTGTAAATAACTCAGACGTGTTACATCTCCTCCCTGCACCCTAGCAACACTGATGAGTTATGGTCACATACTTAACAGTCTACATTCAGGAAAATGACCTCCACTTATTTTTGAATTCATTCTGCTCATATACTCTGTAATTCCTTTGAATATCAAACAACATCTTGTTAGCTAATTTCCAAGTAGTTCCCCTATTATGATGCAAAATGCCAAAATGAATCAACGGGGAAAAAAGGAATAAGTCTAAGGCAGCAAGGTTTGTAGACAGGCAAGAAAGCAGATGAAAACCAGCATAACCATACAGTAAAATAAAAGACCTCCCTGGGCTTGTGTTCAGACTGACTGGTCACTGCCTGCCAGCTATCTTCAGCAGGGAAAACAGCAAAATCAGAGACTCAGAAAGAAGAAATCTCACAGTAGGTAGAAAAGGCAAAACTTAGAGGACCTCTGAAGGAATGTGTGTTGAGAACAAGAAAGTAACATCCCACATCTGCAAAGCACTTCAGCCCTGTACCAGCCAGTCCCAGAAGCTGGCATGGTCTCTTGGTTTTGTGGGTCAATGGACAGTGTGTGAAGATCTACAAGTACCCCGAGAAGTTCGGCAACTGGTGGTGGAACAGCTGGAACCAGCATGACCACCCAGTCCCTCCCAAACCCAGACTCAGAGGGAAATACCACCTGCTTGTAGCATCTCCACCAGGCAGCAATTAAATTAGTTTGCTTCCCCTGGAGCATCACAGAGGAGTGAGCATATGGCAGGCCACAGTGTCCTCTAGAGGTGAAAAAATATCTTATACTTTGGTGTCAGAGAAGGACAGGAGGACACTTGGAAGCAGGCAAGAGAATAACATCATGTGGCTCCTTCTCAAGGGACAGTGACCCCAGCAGAGTGGAAATGGTCAAAACTCAGCCAGACAAAAACTGCCTAAGCAGAAGAGCTCCTCAGAAGCTTCCAGGCATCCCCCGAGATCTGGCAACTTTGTTGCTCGTCACAGCTCTTCTTCCCTGGATGGCTATTGGTTAGCTTAACCTAGCTGCCCTGATGCTGGATGGGTGCAATGGGAGGGAGCCCAGAGTGACAGGGCAGCTGGTGTGGCCTGGTCTCTTCAGGTCATGTAAGATAATTTTTGGGAATATAATGTTAAAAAAATATTTGCATTGCAGTGCATATTTCATGCATTGATTCAGGCCAGAAGCAGGTTCTGGTATTACCTCACAAGACCAAGACCCTGTGCATTTGAGTAATCCTGTAAGGCTTCGTACTGTTGCAGAGAACAAGGTTCTTCAATGATTTAAATATTAACTTCAACTTATAAAGCCAGGACAGCCTCCTATGTATCTTTCAAAAATAGCCACAATTAATCAAACAAACAAACAAACAAAACAAAACAAAACAAAAAAAAAAACACCACTGATGGGAAAAAGAAAGAGAAAGAGGAAGAACTTCAATATCCCTGAAACAGGCTCAATAATCTTGCCAGAAAAGCAGAACTCATGCAGAAGATCCTGGTCTTTCTCTCAGTACCATTGCGGTGTAGACAACAGTTGCCACACGCAACACAACCATATAAAACCACTGTACAAGGAAAAGCATGCTCAGGAAAGGCAGAAAATGAGTACCTGGAGCAGCACAGAGGTAAGGGACTGCCAGACTTAAAAGAGCCTTGCTGCCTTCTCTGTATGCTGTCGGATCAAGCAGTCAGACTGAATTCAAAACACTGCGGGCATTTCCAATCAGGAGAAAGAAATTAGATTTGGAATTGCTGTCTCCTCATGAGCAGACATATTGCATGTATGTAAATATGAAGGCCTGATGTCTGATAAATCAAGAATCAAACAAGAGAGTAAATATCCCAATTTACTCTGAAGATCTTGTGTTGCTTCTTCCTCCGCATCCTCCCCAGGCTGCAGGCTGCTGCTACTTCCTCAGAACAGATATCACTGATCATCTGGACATTCCCTTACCCTAGGAGTCCCAGAAAAATCTCTCCTGACCTGCCAGGTGTTCTAGGTTCATCTTCTGAGCAGACTCCATTGTTTTGAGTATTGGCAAACAAAAGGGCATTCAGTAACTCCCTTTAGCCTGAGCAGGAGGACAGCTGTTCCTCCCACCACCCCTTCAGCTGGGCCTTAGCCCAGTCCAGAACAAGCCACAATGCAAAGAAGCTGGGGAAATCAACCACAGCACAAAGAATTATTTATAAACTGATAACGGCTACAGATCTGCAGGTGCCAACCATCTCCACTTTAAAGAGGGAACACGCAAAGTGCCCAAACCCTGCTTGGTCACCAACCAGCAACCAAGACAACAGATGCCCAAAAGAGAACTGAAAGGCGTTGGGGGTTTATGAAGAACTGCTTGATCTTTGCACCACTGGCCAATCTTGACCAGGAGAGACTGGCTGAACTGCTAGTAGGTGTCCCGTGGCAAAAGATTGCCCACCTTCTCCATCCAAGTGGTCAGATCCAGTAGGTCTGGTGTGTAGTGGCATGGCACAACAACCAGGTGCATGATCCTGGTGTAGGATCACGTTGTGCCCAGAGTCAGAGACTCACGTCGTGAATATAGTGAATATATTTTTAAGTAGGAAAATGCATCAAGAAACAAGTGCTAAACAATTTTTGCATAGATAGAGCATGGGCAGGACTTCTAAACATGAAAACAAAAACAGATCCATAAACCAAGGTCTCTCTATATTAATTTTCCAAAAGACACAAATTGTTAGAAGCTGCACTGTTGCAGTGTGCCCAGCAGATGGTAATATTTGTTAAAAGTTTAGCCCGGGCAGTCCCTGAACAGCGGCAATTTGCACCTGAATGTAACAGAATCAATTCCACTATTTGAAAAGAATGATTTTTTTTTTTTTTTGTAACTATTGAGAAATAATTGTTCCAGTTTGGTCAGATTTCTGCTCTCCTTTCAGAATAATTCGGCTCTGCATACTGAAGCAAAACTTGTTATCATCTCATGCATTTCATATGCATTGAAGTCCGCAAAAGATTCACATGTTTCTCTTGGAGTAAAGCAGGATTTCTACAGACAGATCTGTATCTGGCCCTAGCATTCTCCACTTCCAGAAACCGGTGGTACAGACTCATGGTATTTTTTTTCTTGGCTTCCACTTGAGCTTATGTTATCGATATATGCGTTACTGTTCATTCAAATTATTTATTACGTGATGGTTCAAGCACTTGGGTGCTGGTGAGTAAAACATTACTGAAGCAATATTACTTGAAGAGCTGCTGCACTACATAGCAAGCAAGGCCTGTGTGCATACACATAGAAGGTGTTTTTCTGATCCCTAAGCTTAACAGTAGCAGCACCAGGGTACTCTACTGGTATATACATGTAGATCTTACTGTCATCCTTGTTAGAGAGCTCAGTTTAGTAGTGACCATTTCCTCCCTACCATCTCCCTGTATCTTTTTAGAATGGAGGTCAATGTAGTGCTTTTTTTTTTTTTTTTGGTCTGAAGTAATAGTTTCCTTTTATCGTACTGGAAGAAAAAGGAAGATATCCTAACCATCATCTAAAAAACAAAGCAGATTGCCTTGTCTAGCTGATAACATTATACTCTAACTCAAAGTCCACTAAAAGCAAAACCTGATAAAGAAGACCCTCCAAACTCTACACCCAGAAGTGGCCTCTCCAATGAAAGCCAGAAGAGAGCCTCCCACAATGAAACAGAAGTAGCAGCAATTAGCCAACTTCACAGAGAATCAACCTTTTTAAGGTGTTTTGCTTAGGAGCCACTGCCTGATTTAGTGGTTGGCAGCTCTGCCCATGGCAGGGGGCTGGAACTAGATAATCTTTGAGGTCCCTTCCAACCCAAGCCATTCTATTATTCTACACTTAATTATCTATCAGGTCAGAACTCCTGTGACATACGGGGCTAGAGAAGACCCAGGATAGACCACCTGAGGTGGATGGAGATCAGGGGTCTCTGAGACGGTTGCTTCCTCAGAGAAGGGTATTCGTCTTCTGCTTGTAACTTGAGCCCATCAGCTGCAGAGAGAGAGAGTTGAGCCAAGATCTCTCCTGCACTGAAAATGTTCTTTTCAAATGAGACTGCAAGCTCATCTTGGAGCTTTCTGAGCTAGCCAGCCACTACTACTCTGATTCTGAAAATCAGGCTCTGAGCCCTCTCACCATTTTCAATGTTTCTGCAGAAACTATGATTTGGATAGATGTATTTAGGAGACAGGGTCAACTCTAGGTTCCACAGCATGGGGATCGTGACCCTTCAGAAAGGAGCCTTCAGCCTCATGAGGGCATCAGGACTCCCAGCTTTCCATAGATGATCTGGCAGGAGAGGGATGCTGACACCAGGATGAACATCCTCCAAGTGAACAGATGAGGCACTGGAACCTTTGGAAAAGATCCAGCAGTGCAGAAAGGGGCAAAGTCCTATTTACAATAAGATGTTCATCTTTTGCAGAGGAAGGTGATGACAGCAGGGATGAGGGAAGGGGAAAAAAATTCAGGGCAGCACCCTGTGTGGGAAAGGATTTCTCTCCTGCCTGTCCCAGCTAGCTTGTACTCAGAGCCAGCCAAACTGGGCACTGGCTCCAGCCAGCCTACAGCGTGGTGAGGCCTCACACCTCACGCTGCTGCCTCTCAGCAACTTCCATCCATCTATACCTTCTGCTGACTCAAGAGATTAACAGGCAGCATGGGGTGGGGGTGGGCAGAGGACAGAGAGGAAAGTGACTGCATCGATTTAGGATGTGTTACAGAATCTGCCTGTGTCACTGCTGCTGGGACAAGGCTGAGCATCTTCAAAAGCCACAGCAGCAAGACGCTGCTGGACCTCCCTGATTCCATGTAACGACCTCTAAATAGTGTCTGGCCTGTTTTGAATGGTTTCCTCATCTCAAGCGTTAATGCCCTCCTCTGCAGGTGCTTTCAAGCTTTCTTGCCCATCCCATCCAGAATTTTCCCCCAGGAAAATTACTCTCCTTTCTGGGAGGAAAAGAGAAACCTAGCAGAGAAAGATACTAATTAAACGATATGTTACTGCACATTATTAAGTTTTTCCCATTTGGCAATAAATCCATGTCGTGCCTGCTCCCTTAATTAGTTGTCTCTCAGTCAGGAAAATCAGGGCTGTGAAGTGCTGATATGGTGCTAAATAATTACGTGGGAACAACTGCTTGGGATTGGCCCAGGAACTTCCTCACTGCTGTTAGCACCTTCGTGTGAGGCACCTGGAAGAAGCAGTGCTGGGCAGTAGTGAGCTTATGCCTGGGGACATGGGGAGGGGCTGCCATGACAATGCAATTGCATCATTTGTTAATTCTGCCATGAAGTCTGCCTTTCAGAAGAGTCTAGCCTCTACTCTGTGCCCTTCCAGTAAGGATGGAGGCTGCCCTTGAACTCATAGAATCATTAAGGTTGAAAAAGACCTCTAAGATCAAATAGTCCAACCACCAGCCCATTCCCACCAATTTTACCCACTAACCACATCCCTCAGTGCCACATCCCCATGGCTCTTGAACCCCTCCAGGGACAGTGACTCCACCACTTCCCTGGGTAGCCTGTGCCAGTGCCTCACCACTCTTTAACCTAATATCCAACCCCATCCTGCTGCTGGGTAGCAATTACTCTCAGGAACACAAGTGGTTGCTTGGTTTCCCCATCCTTCAGGCCATAATGGGGAAGAAGGCATCACCCTAACATGACCCGACACTAACATAAGACCACACTTGCATCTACGATCTGTCCCTGTACACGTGCAATGAGTCAAACATATACTTTCTTCAATTTAAGGAGACAGGAGAAGAAAGATTACATCATACACACTTATTTCAGGGGTGACAATATGACTGCCTTATTTTCTGCAAGGAACGTGTAACACAAGATGACATTTGCTTTTCAGGTAGGTGGGTGGCTTCTACCTCTGCATGCACAATACACAGAAAAGGCTCTGGTCACACACAGAGAGACACAGAGCTGAGTTAAAACCTTGGCACAAATCACTCTGTGGCAGAAGCACCCCAATAAGCAGACCCTTCCCCAAGAGGCGTGAGAAGGCTGTGAATCAGAACATGATGTGTTTCACCACATGAGATATTAGCCCAGAAGATAGCCAGGGGTAAATCTGTTATTGCTGGGTGGACTTAATGGCTCCTTACAATCGAATTGTGTATTCACAACCTTTATGGAAACTGGAACAACTTGAGCTGCTGTGGGTTAACCCATTTGTGTACCCGTGGCCTCAGCCTTAAGCAAACACCTACTTTTATTTCCACAGCAGTTACATGACACAAATCTGAGATGCTTCTCAGGAGAGAGCCAGCCCAGTTTCTTGGCCCCTAAAGCTCAGAGCAATTTAACTGAGCACAGGAGACTTCAAGTGCGCACACATCACAGACCTTCACTTCCCACGTCTCAGGATCAAATGACAACTCGTATCTTGCACCTTTAGAGGACTTGTCCTCCAAGCACTTTTCAGCCAGATACAGAGTATTCCCTGCAGAATCTCTTCATTGGAAGGAAGCTGAGACGTATAGGCAGGGAGGGAGGTGTGACCTGCTCCCAGAGCTGAAGAGTTTGCTGACCCTACAGATGTGTGCATCCAGGCTGCACCCACTGGGACTGTGACAGCTGCAAAGACACAACTTCTCGGCACTGACACGGGTAGAGGAACAAGCTCTGGGCTGTGACTGTCCACCAGTACCAGACACCAAGAGACATCCGGTCCAGGAGGCTGATTGAGTCAGGTGATCTGACACACAGCTCTCCTGGGGATAGACCTCCATCATCACATTGCTCCTATCTGCTATAGTATTATCTAGTCCTGAGATTTATTTCTGGGTGTGACTGATTGTCTCTTTTGTTCACTACCACTCAGTAATTTGCTCTTGTGTGTCTGTACACTGCAAATAAACTCTTCAAATTGAAGCCTTCTTATCTTCTAGCCTGATGCTGTTGACACACAGCTTCTCTCCTGATATGTGCCTGGCAACGAGCTGACATGCTTTGTAACAGGCATTGACAGATAGCACAAGGAAGCCCCCAGCCAGGAAAGGAGATGACCTATTCAGCCTGAAAATCACACTGTTCCCTATTTTGATCATATAATCAGTGCATGAATTTTTATCAAATCCAAGTGGCGAGATACATAGAGGGGGTTGATTATGAGAACCAGGTCCTACTTATCAAAGTAAATTAATTAGAAAGAGACATCATCTCCCCTTTGTATTGAACACCTTGGCTTATCTTGTCTTTCTAGTTACACCGCTCCTCCAGAATTCAAGCCAAGAAGGAATCTCACAGCATCCGGGATAAAGATTAACACTGAAAACCACAAGAGCCAGCAAGTTAACCCCAGCAGAGCTCAGAGATGTGTATTCAGCATATGTAAAATTTAATTCCACTCTTTGACTGATATCCTTTGGTTGTTCATTCCTTACAGTTTATTTATGACTTCACAAAGGATGGTGTTCTTAGTTCATGCTTTCTTTGCAGGAGGTGGAAGTTGATTCACAGTACTTATCTGGCACACGCAGCCAGCATCAAGATACACATATTAGAGTACAACAGAATCACAGGATTCTAGGGGTTGGAAGGGACCTCTGGAGATCATTGAATCCAACCCCCTGCTACAGCAGCTCCCCACAGCAGGTCACACAGGTATACACCCAGGCAGGTCTTGAGTATCTCCAAAGGAGACTCTACAGCCTCTCTGGGCAGCCTGTTCCAGTGCTCTGTCACTCTGACAGTAATGTTTTTTTCCCTGTGTTAGTATGCAACTTCCTGTGTTCCATTTTGTGCCCACTGCCCCTTTTTCTGTCACTGCACACCACTGAAAAATGTATGGCCCCAACCACTTGACTATCGCCCATGAGAAATCTATAAGCATTGCTAAGATCCCCTCTCAGTCTCTCTTCTCTAGGCTGAACAGCCCCAGGTCTCTCAGCTTTTCCTCATAAGGAAGATGCTTCAGGCCACCCATCACCTCTGTGGCCTTCTGCTGGACTCTCTCTAGATGAGAGATAAAGCTTGTTAGGAATGCCAGTAAGTGTCATTAATGTCCTTGTTAGAGCATGATTTCTGTGTGTACATATGCCCCAGATAACACTGCAGACAGGAATAAAGCTAACTCCACTGTCAGAGCATCTCTACTCAGAGCCCACCTCCCCAGGGAGGTCCCCTGTGTCGACTTAGGGTTTCAGTCAGCTCATGGTGCCAAAGCCCTAGGACCAGCAGCTGGAGCTCACCAGCAAAGCTTTCGTGACCCTTCTCTCCTTATAGCTCATGTTTTTCAGCTAAGGCAATATATCCCACGCTGAAAAAACATTGGGAAATGTATTTGTGCACTTAGCAGAGAGTTTAGAGTTTGTTTATACAGCTGAGTCTACGTGCGAAGATGAGGAATTGAATTATTCACTGCATGTCTCAGACCTTGATGACTAAATTGGGATTTGCTTCTTTATCTTCCAGGGAGGGTGGAGAAGAAGCAAAGAAGGGAAGCCTAAGAGAAACAGGCCGCATTGTATCCCTCTGCTCCGCTGCTGGGAGCACTGCAGATGCTATAATTAACTGCCTATAGCAAGCAGAAACCTGGTGGCATCGTGGGAATTACAGCTTTGCAAACCCTGTTATTAAATAGTCATGCATGGTGCTACCTGACTTACATCTCTCAGGGCTTCGCTTACCTTTTTATAACAAAAGGGAACGAAACGCCCAGGCAATTTCCACAAAATTTTAACACTGTGTTAAAACACCACCTTGGACCCTACGGATTAAAAAAACAAAAAAAAAACACAACACCTTTATGCTATTAGCAATATGGTGTGAAGGAAAAGTTTGATTATGATGTGCTATGGTAACCTGTGCTCCCCACAGGGACCTTGGGGTCCAGACAGGGACATCTTTCTGGAGCTTGTTTGGCAGAAGGAAAAAGATTAGGGAACTTTTTTTTTTTTTTTTTTAAAGAAGTTTTCTGTAAAATATCTCAAGCTGAGTATCAGAAATTGAACTTTCAATGTCATTCTAATGCCCTTTGGATGCTTTAGTATCATAAAATCACAGACTCATAGGGGCTGGAAGGGACCTCTGGAGATCATCATGTCCAACTCCCCTGCTAAAAGCAGGTTCCCCACAGTAGTTTGAGCAGGAAAGCCACACAAAGGGATGAATCCTTGAAAAGGTCCCACTTAGTACAAGTGAAAATAAGCACTTGCAGTTGTTGGTTCCCACTCTACTTCACTTTGCTATTCACAGTAAAATGGCCAGACTACTGGTAGTACGAGAGGAAAGGAGAATACTCAACAACACTGGTGTTTAATTACTATATGGAGATTTTGTACTTTTTCTTAAAGCTTACTGTACACTCTTCATTTCTCCATAAGCAATTGATGAAGGAACAGAACAGGTTAACATTTTCTTTGGCATAAGGCAAAGAGCCTAGAGATATTTGCACTTAATTCTCTAACTTAGAGGTGGAGCAGTCCTTCATGATCTGAAAGAGGCAATTACCTGAGAAAACAAATAAAAAACAAAGGAAACAAAACTTTTCCAAGACAATAGGGAGCATCAGCCACCAGATATTATTTTTAACACATTCTCTCCACTCTGAGTGAGACTCAAAGAAATCATATGAAACAAAGGTGGAGGCAGGAAGAGGGAAGGAAGGTAAGAGAGACACAGAAGACCTCAGGAGACCCAGAGGAGGATAGGGACAGCTGAAGTGACGGCTGGCAGCTGGACTAGATGATCTTAGTGGTCTTTTCCAACCTTAATGATTCTATGGTTCTATGATTCTATGATGAAAGTTTTACAGAGATCCTCTCCTCTTCTCAGAGCTTTGCTTCTACCACCAGGCAACTATTCCCCTTGCATCTCTAAAGTGCCCTGTCACAGTCAGGGCTGGTGTCTGGGTTGGGCCTAAGGGCTGCCTCTTCCAACAGAAGAGTGCAGGTACCCAGGTCCACCCAGAAACTGCCCCATACAGTCACCTCTATCCCTAAGGCTATGTCAGAAGCTTCTTTCAAAGGCTATCTGAAGGAACTGTGCAAAAACTGACGTTCACCAAAAATTCCTGATATACATTGCACCTATAAAAATATGTGTCCTCCAGATGGGAAATCAGAGAACTATGTGAATAAAGCTGGATAAGAATAGAGGAAGACAGAAAGAGAGAAACCAGACTGAATTATTTAGATTTTCTAGTTGAAGTACGATAGTCAGGGAACCATTTGTTTCCTCGCAGCAGTATCAGAGAAAAAAATGTTATATCAGTATAGTTCTGACTATACTGATACTAATTCTGGAGTGATGGGCTGAGGCAAACAGAAGAGCTCCGTTAAAGAAGTCTACTTGATTCTGAGTTACTTCCAGCAAGTCCCCGAAGCATACTGTAAGAAAATCATTACAAAATGTTGTTATCCCATTTTTACAAATAAAAGTAATTCCCTCCTTGCTCTGGCCCAAACGCTAACAGTTTGCACTCAAACCCATTTCATCTACCAATAAAATAAATAAAGCTGTCTACTTTGTGTTTTCTTCTCCATATAGCACACAGAAACTAGTCTGGATGCTCAAAGCTGGAAGTGCAGTAAGCCTTACAAGTCCACTTTTATTAACACAGGCACAGTTCTGGCTGCTCGGGTGTGTGATACTGTGCACTTCAATACCTCCTGAAAGTTTAATGAATGAGAGGAAAAGACATTCACTGTGTTTCTTGTTAGGATTTATTTCCCTGTAAACCCTGTTCAAGGGGTTACATGATGATCCTTGGGGTCCCTTCTAACCCAAGTCATTCTATGATTACATGATTCTATGATGGGGCAGATGGGCAGTGCAGCTAGTGTCACGGGGAACATGAGTAACTTCTGTGCTTGTCTATGTGTGGTGACACTGTGAGGATCCTCAGGGTCACTTTGTACCCCATGTCCTAGAGACTACGGAAAGGATTTTCAAAGCATTCGTAGCACAAACACATTCTAGACTACATGATTCAACTCCACATTTCCCATCAAAATGTCTTTCTTTTCCCCACAAGCAGCAGCTAGCCTTTGCTGCCAGATATGTAAGTTAAGCTTGTTTGCTGAATGGTGCTGTCTTTTTTCCTTAAGGAAGAGAAGTTAAAAGCATTTTAGTGCAAAAGGGGACACGGTTGATTTTTCCATCCCTCTGTTCACAGAGCTCAAAGCTTATAGGGACTTTCTCAAGGAAGCCACTTCTTAAAATGCTAGCAGTACGTTCCTGATGGAGGGTCTTCAGGAGGAACTGCAAAGCAATTCACTTGCAATCCTCAAAATCACACTTCGGTTCCCCAGGATAGGGAATACCTGCCCTCTTGTGATGCATACTTTGTTATACTACAGTTACCTTAGAAATGAGCAGTCTTGAACAATGAAGCTTGCCTTTATGATCCATTTTCTGCTGTTCCTTTACTTTCTACCTTATGCATCCATCAGTAGTTACATCACTCTCCTGTCCTGAAGCAGCACATACCTCCCAGGCTAATGCCTTTAAATATAAAGCCCATCCTGAGTTAAACATTATCTGCACTCTAACGGGGGCTAGATTTACAACTGAATAATCAGTTTTAAAGGAGAAGGTTTTCAACTGCTCTGCTGCGGAAATATGCAAAGAACAGCTTAGAAATCTTGAAAGAAAACACTCAGCATTTGAAACTAAATTCTATTTTATCTGTTTAGACTCATCACTAGTAATCACTTACAAGAGCTATCAGCTTCTAGCTTAAGGGATGTAATAATTGGTACAAGTGCTTTGGAAAGGGGGAGCAGATCCCAGTGAAAACAGAAGTGTGTTTTAGAGTAGGTGATCGTTTCCATGACACCAATGCAAAACCAAGTTCCAGGAAATTCTTGGGGTCAACTGTCAAGGTCATCTACCAAGATCACTGGGCTAAACTAGCTTGGGTACCAGAGCCCAGACAAAGCTCCTTGCTCCCTAGGACAATAAGTACGAACCACAGACAATAAGACAAAAGGCCATGCTTGCACACTGCTTCATCACAAAGGCAGAAGTTGCTTAAAATGCATGATCTTCTGAAGGCAGACCAGCTAGAACAGGTTGGCAACAGAAGCAGCTAAATGTAAAATCTGGAATTTACAATTTTTACATAAAATAGTATGTATTTGGACATGTCATTGTGAAAGACGAGGTCTAGCCACTCAGTGCTTGGAACCAAGCTTCAAAGAAAGTCAATGGCATCCTGACTTGTATCAAAAATAGTGTAGCCATCAGGATTAGGGAGGTATCCTATCCTCCCTGCTCAGCCCGGTGAGGTATTGAGTGTTGTGTTCAGATCTGGGCCCCTCACTACAAGAAAGACATTGAGGCCCTGGAGTGTGTCCAGAGAAGGGCAACAGTGCTGTGAAGAGTCTGGAGCACAAGTGTTATGGGGAGCAGCTGAGGGAGCTGGGATTGTTCAGTCTGCAGAAGAGGAGGCTCAGGGGAGAACTTATTGCTCTCTACAACTGTCTGAAAGGAGGTTGTGGAGAGGTGGGGGTCAGCCTCTCCTCCCACACAATTAGCGATAGGACAAGAGGGAATGGCCTCAAGTTATGTCGGGGTGGTTCGGGCTGGACATTAGGAAAAATTTCTTCTCTGAAGGAGTGGTGAGGCACTGGCACAGGCTGTCCACGGAGGTGGCAGAGTCACTGTCCCTGGAGGTGTTCAAGAGCCATGGAGATGAGGCGCTAAGGGACACGGGTCAGTGGGCATGGTGTGGTTGGGTTGGTCATGATGATATTAGAGATCTTTCCCAACATTAATGAGTCTATGATTCTAACCTGCAACAACCCTGCAAACTGCAAAATGCATGTTTACAAAAGCCATTAATTTCAAGTTCTAGACTATAAAAAGCAGCCCTTGTATGGGGGTGAAATAAAGAGCAGCAGTTCTAGAAAAGTCTACTGAATAATACTTATTCCCAATATGTTACTACTGCCTAGCAAAGGCATGTTTGCACAGCCAGATCTTCTTCAAGAAACCAACTCTGAACCAAAAAGCTCACCATGAGCTAGGAGCTTCACACCCCGTACAAATGTCACAGAGATGCAGCTTTTTGGCATGACTGAGTTTGGTTATAGTAACAAATATCACCATCGCTCAAAGCCCTCTTAGTATGGTTAACACAGTCTTCTGATGGCCAAAAGCATTGCTAAGCTGCATGCATCTCTCTTCTATTAACACTTCCCCTAGAAAGAAAACAGGTTGGTCTACCAAATTCCTTTAATGTACATTGAAGGAAGGTGGGAGGAGGAGCATGGTGAAGTCACTATAGCAATAACTCTAAACATTAAATTCCCAAACCTCTCCTGAAGTACAAGCATAATAAAATCACTTCTGCTAGACTTAGATGTCTTACTTAGCTACCTAGTGAATACACCTAAATTATTGCCAGCACATGGTGAATGGGCACAGTCACGTCTTCATAAGTTGCATAGCTTTGGTCACACAGTATGCTGGGAGTTTGGCATTTTTCAGATGGGCATCACTATAGAAACAGTCACTGTACAGCAAGCAAGAAAAAAAAGCAAAATAAAAGGAAGGCAAAGAGAGACTAAAAGTAAAGACAGAGAAGATCAATCCTTCCCTGCTATTTGGACACCCTGGGCAGTGATGTATCATTGACACCATCCAGAGCAGGGGAGAAGAGAAAAGGTAAGTGCTGACAGGAAAAAGAAAATTTACTTTTCCCATTGCTAATCCTTAACAGGGTCACAGCTGGTGGGGATTTCCTAGGAAAATGGCCACAGCATTTGCCAGCAGCAATGGGAAAATGCTGCCATATCCTATCACATCATAGCAAATCAACAGAAAAATTAACCAGCAGAATCATGATATAAATTTTGCAAAAGTCAAGATGCGAAAGCACACAGGACAGACAAAGGAACATGCAGGCACTGTCTCGGATGACTGTATCCCCACATTTCTCAAAGTCTGCCCAGGATACACTTGAACCAAGAGTGACACAGAAGTGGCAGCCATGCGCTGAGATTAGAGAGCATCCCTGGAACAATCAGCACAGAACTTGGTGAAAATCCTTTAAGAGGATGTATACAGCCTGAATAGAGGAAAAGCCTTCTGCTCTGTAACACTACAAGTAATTCACCACGCGTTAGCCATGTTTGAGATGCCATTCTGTTCCTCAAGCTTCCTCTTAGAAAGCACTTTGGAGGCAAAAAGGTGAGAGCAGCATGTAGCGAGTGCTCAGGATTTCCAAAGGAAACTGATTTTCCAAGAGGCTGCACAGCCTGTGTTCCATATCCCTCATGGGTCAAGTTCTCCTCAAGGTGGACAGTGACACACGTCACAGAGGCTTTCTGCAATCAATTAGGAATGAAAATGTCTCATGAGCTTTTGATACAGTTCATCAATTCAGTGAGCGCAGTTTGTGCCTGGCTACCTTCCCTCACCTAAACCAAGACTGCTAGCATGGGCCAAATCTGGAGGTTATATAAAAGCTATTTAAAAAAAAATTGTCATGTGAAGGGCACAGTGGGATTTTTTACTTATTTGTTTATTTACAAGGTAGCAGTCACTTTACCTTTTCTCACATCAAACCAAATGTTAGAACCTCCTGTACAGATGGTAGTTTTTTGATACATTTTTCTGCCCTAGAAATGAGATTTGTCCTTCAAATTCTCATTTGCCCTCCCAATTTCTATGATCTCCACTTCTGCTCCTGGCAGTTCCCTTCCAATATGAGTGCTCAATTGCCCCTCATAGGTGCCTTTTTCTTATATGTCCTCCTCTTGTAGAGGAGGACGTGGCATTGTACTGCCCACTTCCACCTTCCTGGACAGCTTAGCCCTGGATGATCCAGAGAACGAAGCTGCTGGCAATTCTCGATTTGGTTAGAGCTGGGGCCCCACAGCAGAGGAGACCAAGCTAATGTCACATCTACTCCAATGCCAAGAGAGCTGCGAGTAGCAGACACTAGGAAGGAGAGCTGATCCAGCCATTCTATGATCCTATGATCTTATCTTGTAAACTTAAGCAAGTCTGGCCCATCTTTGTTTTCTCTCATGGTAGGTGGTGAAACAGGGAGTCTCTTCATATGGACTACATTAGGGCTAGGGCTCCAGCCCAGAGAGAGAGTGGTCATCCAGACCAGACAAAAAGGAGCAGGAAAGGCCTGGGAGAAACACATATCACAGGAATTAGTACCCAAAGAGCCGCATTGATTCTGCATGATAACCTAAATACAGACCGTGAAATAGATCATTTTGCCCACTGGGTGTTGTTCAAATTAGGTTTCAGTGTATTATCTCCTGAAGTAACTAAGGAGGTGCTTATCTCCTCTGCTGATGGTTTTCTAGCAGATTGCTGAAATGACAGGAGCTGGGTGATGACAGGGAACAGAGGACTTCAGCATTCCTGCTCTTCCATGCCTAAGCAGCCTTTCTGCAGGTGCCTTCACTGGAACAGTTGAACACCAGGATGTGCTCCCAGTAAGTGAGAAGCTACAATGTTGTTTAATTGCAAACCCTTTTATTACTTATGCTTGGGCACACGACCTCTCTTTCTCAGTTTTGAATGTGAGCAGTGATTTAAACAAAGCAGTAAAAGAGAGGGGGAAAAAAAAAGACTAACATGGAAAAGCCTGCAGTGTGCCTATGGAGGCAGCAGAGCGTTGAGATAAATTTATTTGATAGTTTTCTGTAGCAGGGGAGAGACAGCTCCTGAAATTTATGCTATCATTAAACTTTCACATGTAGTGGTCCAGTGAACCCACAGCAGCATCACAAAGCTCCAGAAGTGGCACTGTTGCTTATCAAATGCACAGCTTTTTCCCAAAAGCAGGTAATGAGATAGGACAAAGGAGTTCATAGTTGAAGACTCTGGCATTGGTTCTCGTATTTAGTCTGTAGCATAGGCAAGCAATAATTTCATTGTTCACCAACTGTTACACTTTATAAAAAATGAAAATAAAACTGATCTAGTGTGAAATGAAAATAAAACTGATCTGAAAATGAAAGTGTTATTCAATCACTTTGAGAGTTCTCTGTATCTCTGAATACAAATCCAGTCATTCCTAACTACAGCCAGATAAAGTATGTCACCAGCTGAACCAAGACCTGAGACAGGACATTATGGAGACCTCATTGCACTTTCAGAAATGGAGTTTGCAAAGTAAACTGCAGTCAAAGTCAGCCTGGCTAGAGAAATCTCTGACCTTACCAAAGTGCCTCCCGCAATAAGGACTCCTTCTTTATTCAAATGACCTGCCACTCTTGTTTTATTTTACTCTAACGTTAGAGTTGAAAGTATTCAGGGACAGAAGCCAGACTTAGCAAGTTCCTGAAACCAGTACATAGCTTTTTCTGGAATGGAGACAAGCAAAGATACATGATACATTTTGGCTACATTCTGGTGTCCCCAGCATGCCTTTGGAAGTAGAGAGCCAAAGGCACAAATCCAGCCTGGATCCTCAAAATAATTTTGACCACCATGGGTGTGAAGCAGAAAAAAATGAAAGTAAGTTGGGGGAAAGGAACAGCTGAGTGGATAAACGTTGTACAGAAATCTACAGATTCACAAAATGGATCTAAGAGAGGGCTGTTAAGCAATCAGGTAGATGCCACAAGACAAAGAAAGGAGCCTGAGAGGGTAAAGCTGAGGAGTTATACTCTACAGTGAAGACGTCATATGTATTTTTCTTACATCTAGTGAGCCTGAACTACTAAATTCATAGATCAGGCTTGACAAGCGCTCTCTTTGTTAAGGAGATTAATTTGTCTAGATCAAATGGATGTGACAAAACACTTTTATTAGCAAGCCAGGAGAGACAACAATTGCATCCAGTGTTAACATTGCATAACATGCTAGTTTTGTTTAATACATATTGTGTCCTTGCTTGATGGCCTTGCCCGATGACATGAAGTCAAAAGGCCAAAATTTGTAAGCTTACCACTTAATGTCCATTGCAGGTTCAGCTCCACCTGGGTGTTCCTATTGTAGTACTGTGCCCTCGTGAGTGCTCTGAGAGGGCTTTGGGCTGTGCAAGCCAGATGAAATGATGATACAGCTGGGAAGGCAAGACATGCCGTGTGCAACCTGATTGCTTCCCATCATGTGAGGGTAACAGGAACATACATTCTCTCTGATGTAGAATGAAGGAAAAGCATCTTGCAGTGGGGCTGTTTCTCTGGTTTGGTATTCAAAGGTTAGGGACAGGATGGTGGCAGTGGACAAAGAGACGTGCGTTGAACCAGTTACTTTAATACGTATCAAAGGGCTGGTTTTGCACATTTTTTTTTGTTTGTTTGTTTAAAACTAAGAGGTCCTCGAACAATCCCAGCAGAAAGTTCAGCACTGTATATTTGCCATTTTGTGTTTTGGCTACATCTTGTTAACTCGCCATACAAATCCTGATGATTTGTTCATTATATTAGCTTAATTGCTGTAAGCCTCGTGTGTCTGAATCAAAGTTAAAACAATAGCAATATGTTTTTATGTAATCACATTTGATGAGAAAGCAAGCTGTGCAGAAGGAGGTTCCACATGATGTTCTCAGTTATCTTTACAAAGGAATGATAATTAATTCTGCACTACTTCTTCTGACGGGATAGAAGAAGATGGGAAAAGATAATGGTTGTTGGTGGTTATATAATCTCTGCCCATTCTACTTGCTGCAGTATGCTGATAATGAACGATCGGAAGTATAAAGCTACTTTGAGCCCTCACCCAAGAAAATCTTAGCACACACATCAGGACAAAAGGCACGGCTCCATTTTCTGGCCAGGAGCTAGGTCATTTTTGTCCTAATTCACAATGACAACTGGTCATTGTGAACGGTTCTGGGAGGCTTAGTACTAGCAAGCAGATTACTTTGGAAATCACATATACGCATGTGGTAAAGACTGTTCACCAGCATACTAGCACAGCATACAGCACAGCATACTAGCTAATTCACTATACACAGCATACACCATGTCCAAATCTGGGTTTTCAGTTCAGACTAGCCTCTTTACCAGATTGTCATTTGCTCCCAATTCTAGCAAGGGACTGGAGGATTAAACTAAGCTAAAGGTCCTGAGGAAGGACCTCTACTTCACTCGCTCTTCTTCTCCCTGTGAACATTTCTCTATGACCCACAGGGGTTCTATCATCTCCACTGAAGGGATTGCATTAGCCATACAGTAAGTGAGCTGTAGAACAAAAGTAGACATTACTCACCAAAATAGCTGCCATCAATTCCAATGCTATCCAGTTAGATTCTTAGGCAATTTGTTCATGAATCATGCAGAGAAATGGATCGTTTTGAAACATATGGAAAGAAATCTTGTGAATCTGCACAGTGCAACATCGCTGTACTCTCATATCTATTATTAATTAGATATTATTGCTGCACATTTTGGACAATGAAATGGCTGTATTTTATCTTGTAGAAGGTTCCTGCACTTTAAAATCATTTTAAATAGAGAAATGAAACTATTTTAATTAAAAAAAAAAACACCCAATCATACACGAATTGCCAGAGTGCTGGCACTACTATTGGCATCACTGAAAGCTCATGATGAAAATCACTACAATTCCCTGACTACAGCATGTTCAAAGAAAAAAATTGCTGCAATTTCAAAGGATTTCAGAAAATTGTTTCCTTGGGGCTAATGCCTTTAGTGACCCAGCTATAGCAACCTGACTAGAAGACTTTTGTCTGAAAGCCATCTTGAAAGTTTGCATTATTCTAGCAGAAGAATCAACAGAGACGCAATGAGGAACCTTGCTGAGGTCAAGAACAACGCACGTGGAAGCCTGGGTAAATTTAGCATTAATGCTGCTAGATTCACATGTTGTAAAGCCTCACCCAGTCCTTTGGCAGCAGACAGCAGTACATCTCTAAGGATTCTGCAAAAGGACTTTGATATCTCAACCCTCAGTAAAGTTAACTGAGCCTTGGGATTGCTGCATCATTGCTTGTACTCTTCTAGGTTGTGACAGCTGAGTTTTGGGAAGAAGGATTTGCTGCATCCTTGCACCTAACTCTTCTAGGTTGTGACTTTTCTGGATTTACTACTCTCTGACTATGGGACACGCTGATGACTCTACCCTGTAGTAAAACAGAGAAAGTAACTTGTCTCTCCCAGTTTCGCAGAGGGCTAGCTTACATCACAATTAAAAGAAGAGCAGACACAGTCACAATGCAAATTTGTGAACATGGTATGTTCAACTTGTGGCTTACCTGCCATTAATTCATGTTCCCCAGCCCATTTATATTTGCTGGGTTTCACCAATCCCTCCTGCAGGAACTGCATATGGTTGCCTGACTCAAAACCAAAGTGTATACTGCCATCAGAGCAATGTTAGAGTAAGAGTAGTAAAGAAGAACCTGATATGATTATAGAAAATGCTCAAAAGAAGAGTTTGAGTCATTCTGAATTTCAGTATTAGTACAGCTAGCTGATACCTTGAAAATAGTACTGAAAGCCACAATTTTTTTGAACCTGAGCAGTTACTTTATTTAGTATACCCAATGAAGCATAGACAGAGTTCTGATTGTTTCTGAGTAGTTTCCTTCCATTATTTTTTCTATGCAATCTGTTAATTTAATAATCATGATAACTATCACATTAGGGAGAGTATTATTTCTGACCAAGGACATTCAGCCACTGGTAAGCATGGAAAGTACACAATGAGAAGAAGAACAGACAGCCACGGCTAGAGAAAATTAGATGCGTTTCTGTCTTTTCCTCCCTTTTCCCTTCTTAAAATGCTTAGTATGTGTGTTCTTTCTTTCTGGAGCTTTCCCAATTACCACAAACATAGAAATGCATCTTGTCCTTCAGTAGGTGGAAAGAAAACTATGACACTTCTGGAAGGTGCAACCGCACAAAGGAAGCTAGTGGAAAACTCCAATATCTGTCTCAATCAAGTCTCTCGTATCAGCTCTGAGGTATTACGAAACTCAAAGCTCTGTGCCTGTAGAACCACAGGGGTCAAAAGAGGCTGTAATGAAGTCATTTTCAAATGCATTACTGCAAGTCAGGAGGAAGAAATGGTACACAAGCCCCTAGCATCAGTTGGGTTTGGCCTTGGCTAACAGCACTAGAAATTTGCTTTGCTAATATCTTTAAAAAGAAAAACAAGTGTTCAAGTCATGAGGTGCCACAGCATCTTCAAGACAATAGTAAACTGAGAAAAAAAAACCTAGCAATTTAAGAATGCTACCATCAGATTCAAAAGGAGCAAAATTGATCTTTCAGTTGGCAACCTCCATAGAAAACATTAATTTACTCTGGCCTTTGACAGATTTTCAGCGTTTAGGATGTAAGATATTAACAGTGATTAACATGGAGCTGGTACAGTCCAAGGCAGCTTGTCATAATTCAATACATTACTATTAAGATACGATCCAGGGACAACCATTTGAAGACAGCTGGCTTTGGAAATTTCCACCAAAATCTCCACACCAAGGGGAAAACCAGATTTTAGTTAAAAAAAAAAAAATTATAAAATCACCCAATCTATATGAATTTGTGCCAAAAACTCATACAAATCAAAGTCACTATTCAATAGCCACTGCTCTATATTTATAAAGTTTCTGTTGCTCGTTGGCAAACAGAAGGAATAGCATTTGACTTGGATGACAAATCACAAACCGTGGAAAGTGAATTGCAAGTCATAAGCTTGACCGTACTGCAAGCTGAAAATTGTTGGTCCAAACTATTCTGAGAATCCTTATGAATAACAAATGCATTTGAAGAAGCCCAGATCATTTCATGCACGGTTCAACCAAAGAAAAACAGGCTAAATTTATGAGCATCACTCTCAGTGGACAAATTAATCAGCTCTGCGATATGCTGCAGCTATGACCAGAGAAAGTATCGTAGCATCGAGCATAAGTAATATTTCAAGAAGAATTCCCCAGCTACAAAGCATAACGCTTTAATGCAGTTTTGGACCCATTTTTTGTCCCAAGAATGAAGTGGAAGAGCTGAGTTGTCCCAGCTTCTCTGTATGGACATATAATTCCCCTGGTATTGGATGGGCTCTTGAGAGCATGTACTTCACATTCCCCTTTGTGAACAAATGGCCAACAGTTGGGAATGTTGGCAGGACATGACACAAAGGGCAGGCCACTCTCAGCGATGAGAATGGCATTAAGACAAGTGTGATTTATAACAGTGACTTTGGGGTTTCCATATTTCTTTTGGGTTATTCCTGACACGAGTCCACTGACTCAGAGGAGTAAAGAGATTTGAGTTGGAATAGATACCGGATGTTTGGCTTCAGGCTTGGCAATCTTGTTGTGACCTTGGAAATGAGAGCCAAGGGAGAAGAGATGCAATGGATGAACTAGGTGATGGAAATAGCAGCCCAATCAGAGCCCATACGTTTCCCTCAGAGCCCCTTGCAGTTGCACCACGCAAAGTGAGTCCAGATCAAAACCTCATAGCAGTATACGTAGAGAGAACATGCATCAAACGGAATCATAATAAAGTGAATAAAAGTCTTCATTAAATAACACCAACAAAACCAAGGGTCCTGCAGCCTAGCAGATCTTGCAATTTGGGGGTTATTTTTCTTGCCACCCCATGATGTCCTCACACTCAGTCTCCTAAGCCTCTGCCTTCTCCACAGCAACTTCCTGATCCAGATCTTCCTGTTAACAGTTTACAAAAATATTTGGCTTTTGCTTCACCAATCTCTCTCCTATTCTATTGTTAGTGTTGACCTGCTCTATTTGCATGGCCAGTACTCCCATCTTTTATCTTCTTCATGACCACTTGGGAGGCTCTGCTAAATGACCAGCACCATTCCCCCTGTCCTGTTGCCACTGTTCTCCACCACAGTCTGCTCTCGCTGTTCTGCGGAGAGAAACAAAAGCTCTGCTGGTGCTCTTCTATCCCCCCCGCTCCAGTTTTCCCACTGTATCCTCAGTTCTGTTGCCTTGCTTAACAGAAGGCAGTGCACTGATAGACATTTATTAACATACACATAAATACAAGCTTTCCCTTCTGCTTCCCTCAGCCACCACTTTTGGAAGAATTATCCCGGTTGCATCCTTCTCCAGGAGCTTTTGAGCCTGTTCCCCAAGACCACCTAGGTTATATCTATGAGAAAGACATAGAAAGGAGTTCAAACACTCCAAGGAAATAAGAACGTCAAAATCTTCATTGTCTTCCCTCAGACAAAGCAAACTGTGTGACAGAACCCAGAAAAACCACAGTAGCCTTGCTAAAGCCATCTGGTTAGTTGTGTAGACAAAGCTGTAGGTTTGTGCTGTTGTCTTTCGAATTGCGTCATGTGAAAAACATCCACCAATACCCACAGAAAGATGCATAGTCAAATAACCCCAGGAAATAGAAAAAGAGACAGATGGAGAATTTGTCTGGCTAATTTTCTCCCCTGTGGCTACTGCGATGCTTCTGCTAGAAAGGATGCAGAAGGAGGCAGAGTGAATAAACACGAACTGACTTTCTGGGATGCACAGATAACTGTAGTATTTCTTTAAGCCTGTATGAGAAACACCAGTGAAAAGAAATAGGATTAGAAAAAGCCAGAAAAGAGATTTTATAACTGAAACTAGCAAAAAAAAAAGTGGAATTTCATTTTTATCATGGCAAAGTTCCTCATTCAATAACTGCAAACAAGGAATGCTTTCTGTCCTTATGTTAATACCTTTGAAGAGACCCATACAGTCAAGGTGACATAAGAAGGTATTTTACCAAAAAGAGAGGACTTGCTTCCCTGATGGTCAGTGAGATGCTTTGTGTCTGTAGCTGCTGAGGGCAGATGGCATGTGTCCTGCAGCCCAGTGGGTGCAGCGTGCCCTGCTTTCCTCTGCCTGACATTCAGAGAGGTGATGCAGCAGCTGCTCGCTCCTCTCCCCAAGGCATGTTTTGATCCATCCTTTTCCTCTGCATCCCCCTTCCCCCATTCCCAGTTGAGGTTTCTGCCTTCTGTCACTTCTGGTGTTTTCCAAGGGGTGGAACTGCCATTCAAATCCTTTGCCTCTCCCCTGGTCAAGGCTGCAGGTTCCCCAGGGCTGCTTTGGTCCCTTTGGGCAGCTGCAGTGATATGACATGGGTCAGACCCAGGGCAACAAGCAGCCTGGGCAGGTTCTGTGGGTTTTTTGCTTGCTTTGTCGCATCTCTTTTTCCTCACTCACCACATAGCCCTAAAATCCTGTATTTTTCTTAGCATCTCTGGCTGCTTAGTCAAATGTCAAAAATACAACTGCTTCAGAGAGATGGTTTCCTTTTATGAGCAAAAAGCAAAAGGCAGGGAAAGAGAATTCTGTGTATGTTAAGTATTTTCTTTGCTTTTGTTCACAAAGGAATTAGGCAGTTAAATAATAATAAAACCTGAAACACTCGTTTTGAACATTGTTTACAGTTGGGGGTTATATTTAAGGCTTCTGTTCTCCCTCCTCCCCTTCCTTCTGTAAAGAAACAGAAGTTGCCTAATTTAGTTTTGTTGCTCAGTTGGCCATATTAGTGCATCTCACTCAGAAGAGCACCCCTGAAAAGAACAGCACATTTTTAATGCCCACTTAATGTCAGTCTTTGCATTTCTGCTTAGTGTTGATTAGCGAAGTCACTATGAAGATCAGATTTACAAGCTATTCTCCTGGTCTCCCAAAGAATGTTAGGTATTCCTTAGCTGGAGAATCACTGTACTTGTAGCTTGACCTCCAGATGTAAACATCTGCTCTGTTCACCCCTTCTAAGGATAGAATTGGAATATTTTCTTATACACTTATTTTTTTTTCCCCTGCATCTCTCCCAGAAAGCTGTGTATGCCCCTGAAACTTTATTACATGTATCAGTGAAGCTGTATTAAATAACAGTAAAAGCTTTGTACAAAGGTATGCTTTTGTTTCTGTGCATACAATAGTAATTAAAGGACTCAACAGTGATGGCAGTAGGCATCCCCATGCTCACAGCAATTTCCTTAGCAAAGAGGCAAACTACTGTCAAAAAGAGAACGGGAAAGTTCAGTTGAAAGAGACACACAGATACCATTGGGTCCAACTGCCTGACCACTCCTTTTGTCATGGGATCCTAAATATACACTGTGCGGGGACAGTGAGCTAGAGAAAGCATGCAGGTAACCAGAAGACTTGATTATCTCTAGCGAGCTGTGTATTCAGCACACAGCCATCCTGTCGCACACTTAGTCAGCAATTCTAATGCTTCCCAACTGTCGCTGTTTCTCACCAACCTCACATCTACTTTCTCAAACCATGTTGGTGGAAAACTTTGTCTGACAGCTCTTGCGGAAAAACTTCACAGGAAGTGAATGAAGTAGGCAGAATTATATCTTTCTCCAGACAAATCATTTTAAATCCTTTCCCTCCCACCTCTAGCTGGGTTCTCATGCTGATATGGTCTCTCAGTCATGTGCTGGTGTTCCTGCACACACAGAGCTGGCAGCAAGAAGCAGTCTGGCACATCACTGAGCACATCATCTGCCTGGCTTGCCCTGGGGACAAACTCAGCCTTGACACACGTGGGCGTTGCTTCCATTATAGCTGCTTTGCAGAGATGAGGGACAAAGAAGCTAAAGGAAGAGGTCTCTAGATCTTTCATCCTTCTGTAGTGTGGTTTTCCTGCTATGTGTTTTATTAACCTGGAAGGCTCATTCCTAATCAAAAGAGGTCATGCTAATTTGCCACTCACACCCAGTTTACTACAAAACATACCCAGCAAACAATTTACTCCCTCAGTTGTAATCACGGCTCAAATTATCACAGAGCCTTCATAGCTGTTCCTTCAGCTTTTTGCATACTCTTTGCTGGGCTGAGTTTGGCACAGCCAAAGAAAGACCCACACAGTAAGATGGAGGGCCACCACCATGATGTGCTACTCTGAACAGCCCCAACTCTGCTAACAGAGCAGAGCTTCAGTGCCTAAAATGTGCTTCCTAAACTGGAGTCTGACTATACCAGCTTTCCAAACACACAAAAAGTACCAAGGCACTGATGTCCTTATTAAAATTTAGATCCACTAATCTAAGCACCAGAAATCTACAACCCTAACAGGGCTGGACATAAGACTATTAAGTCATGTTGGATAATATTCACAGGACCACATACTTATTTCTTTTTTTTCCCCCCTCTCCTCCAAAAGAGAAACGTGCACTCTGATTCCTTCCATTTCAAGTTACCACAACAGTGAGGAAAGATATTGCTTGCTGAATGAAGGAGTGCCATAAAACACCCAGGACTGACAGCAGGAAAGTAACCCAAGCTCCAGAGAAGAGCAAAGGAAGGCTGACCAGGCCAGCACTGGGTTCTGCAGTAGGTACGGTGCTGCCTGATGTGCTCCCACAGCCACACCAGGAGCACTGTGCAAGTCTGGCTGGGGAAGGCAGGCTTTCAGGTGCAGTCTAGCGAGAATTAAACCAGTTTACTTTAAATATTTGCAGCAGGCAGATTTACATATAAATTGCCCGTGGCTGCTAATGTCATGACCTCTTACTCCAATCCCCATAAAGATTGCTGGCAGGTTATCGATACGTGCAATGGTTTCACAGCATCAGGTTTCTGCATCCACTGCCATCCTCCAGTAGAACCCAGTGATTGGCCTGTGCTCAGGTCAGGGGGCCAGGTCAAACTCATTTCTCTTTCTTCAGCCTACGTAAATTTCAGGTCAAGTTCTCACAGCTGATCAGAACAGGAACTAGTACAAGTTCCCACTATTTTTTAAACTGAAAGAGAGGAGATTTAGATCAGATGTTAGGAGGAAATTCTGTACTCAGATGGCAGTGAGGCCCTGGCACAGCTGCCCAGAGAAGCTGTGGTGCCCCATTCCCAGAAGCTCTCAAGGCTGGGTTGGATGGGGCCCTGGGCAGCCTGAGCTGGTGGGGGACAGCCCTGCCCATGGCTGGGGGTTGGGCCTGGGTGATCGTTAAGGTCCTTTCCAACCCAAGCTCTCTTGTGATTCTATGATCCCAAACAGCCAGTGGCTGACAGGTTCCAAGCAGCTGTCTGCAGGGCTTCCCACTGCCAAGTATCTAGTAAACAGAACGGTGACAGTAGCCCCAGTGATGACAGTGCAGTGACTCCCATGGGAAAACTGATTTAAATACCCTACACTCCTCCTTAAAATTGTTTATATTATAAACGTATCCCAAATGCACATAAAACGATCCAAGCCAAGGCCATGCTGCTGGGGAGGAGGAAAGACGAGGAGGCAGGGTGGGAAGACTGGAGATGCTTTGAATCAACAGCAAGCAAACAAAGCCTTTGGGAAGCCAGCCAGCAGGACTTTCAGATAATGCATCCTATAAACCTTACGGAGAAAAAAAAGTATTTATGCAAAAGAGTTACAAACTGTGAAACAGCAAATCTGCTTTAAATTTCGAAAAAGGTCTATTAGCTTGCAAATCTCTTGTCAGCTGTAGAAAAGATATCAGGAAAGGATAGGACTGAAAGTCAATTTCCTGGTAAATCCTACAGATAAAGATGGCACTGCAATACAATTGAAGAAATAACACGCACACCATTTCCCTCATTTTGTCATTTGGAGCTTATGACTTTTTTTTTTCCTGGAGCATATCAGCAATAGGGACAGTAAAAATCTGGACTGTGTTATGTTTATTTGAACAAAATTTAGACAGCAAGTTGTCTGCGCTTCAGCAAATTCACAGTTCTGTGGGAGTAAAAATAAACTGTTTAATTTTAGTTCCAAAATAAGAATGAAAGACAGTAAACTCCAACCACAGGAAACAAGAGCACTTACTGTTACTGCTCCTTTTGAAACATTGAGCTTGGCCTACGTTGGCTTATGCTCATAACTCAACAACAACCAGAAAGGTAGTGCTCTGTAATAGACAATTTTCCCCAAACTTCATTTTTTTTTTCTATTTTTCTTCCTGTATGCATTAATAAAATGTCACAGAAGAAGGGAAGTATTATCTTTGCTTTGCATATCATATGCCAAGTAGAGAATCGCATGTAAGAAGCGTCTGTATGCAAATTAGCTATTTTTAAAGAACACAGAAGATATAAATGCAAATTACACAGACATATTTCCATCAAGCATCCTAATGGAAAAGCGGTTCCAAGATTTAGATTAGCAGCACACACACCTCGTCCCTTTGTGCCTCACACAGGCTTTCCTGGAGCCTTCCTGGCACAGGGGTTCTGCACAGGGATTGCTCTTTTACTATGAGGTTATGGTCCATGGCAGCAGTGCCTACGTGGTCTGGTGCAATGAAACAATACAGCATCTGAACAAAAAGCTGTGTCAGGGTGAGAAGTAGGAAAAATAGGCTGCAATTCTTAGCAGAAAAGATGAGCAGCTGACCCACCATCAGCCTGGGATCCCAGCTGACCGTGTTCCACAAAAACCATGTGCAGCTGCAGTGGTTTACGCTCTGTTTGGTCCCCTCTTTGATGATGTGTGCTGCAGAATTATTTATACCTACATGCATGTTATCTGAAGGACAGGTTTACCCGCAGCCAGCAGCGGAGCATGAGGTGAGCTCTCCTGAGCATTCTCCACTAGCTCCAAACATCTTCCATGTCCATTTAAAGGCCTTGCTGGCCCATGCCTGGCTGGAACTTCCTATCCCCACTGGGGCTGGTCATGGAGCCAGCACAAACCCTGTTTACAAAGCGACTTGTCACACCTCCAGGTGGATGCATATGCCGCTGTGATGGAGTTACCCTAATCAAAAGGATGGACCTGCCTGCACAAAACCCAGGATTTTTCTTCTATAGTCTCCAGGAAATGGTCAACATGGACATGTTGGATTTTTGAAATATTAGTTTCCATGCTGCTAAACCAGCAAGGCATCCAACAACACACAAAGAGTGGGGATTGCCATTTGGACTGATAGTGCTTTGGTAAGCCATTCTCGTTGGTTGTAGAGCTGCACTTAGATGAACTTTAGCATTCTTGGCTCAGGGTGACAAAGTGTGAAGAATTGCTGCAGGATGAAAGCCCAAGAAAGGAAAGAATGAATCAGTCTTTCTGTGTGAAAGCACACACTCTAATTGCATATTTAAAAAGCATTCTAATTTTCACAGCTATTATGCTGATGAATGCAGCTTGAAGAGACTGTTGACTGCTTGTACATTTCTGCTTTCCAGCAGAAGAGTAAGAGTGTTACTGATGATAAATACAGCATTTTGCTTACTCTGCTGAAGCTAACATCAGTTCAAAGTTAATGTTTTTGAGAGGGACAGATAGGCAGGTAGGCCCCAGAATACTTTTTGCCTTCCGCAGTGGTAGTTTCACTCAAGTACATAGGAAAGATATTATTTTTTTCATTGATTGCACTCAGTTTCTTTTCTCAAGATCTTTTTCTCATAGTAAAATAGGCTAAGCCAAATTTGCAGGACTTCATGTTCACAGCTGATTAAGAACTATCTATCCTATTCTAGTAGTCAGCTCAGTAGATATCAGGACAAACAGTTTTGCATCCTGAAGAAGGGGAATCAACTAGGAGAAAGGAACAGATTTATGGCTCAGGCACTGGATTAAGATGCAAGAGAACTGAATTTAGTACCTAGCCATAGGCATTGCTTCTGCTTTGCAGCAGTTCCTTCACTATTGGTGCACTCCTGCTGCCTATCTATAGGAAGCTGCCCCAAAACATCTGAGTCACTGGGGCTCTGCAGAGAGAAATCCACCATATTTGAGAAGAAACGTAAGCATAACCAACTTCTGCAACTTCCACTTATTTGGGGGGTTACTATGTTACACTCAAGTGGACAGTTGTCTGTGGTGTAAGCTAGGTAGACAGTAGATTGGAGAAATATTTCTTGTTACCTACTTCTGAGGCAACAAAGTGTTTAAGCATCTTTCAAAATGCGGGATCCTAATCAGTGACAAATTCATACAAATGCAGGATTTGGGATCAAGATTTCCTAAAATGTAAGAGTGTTTGCATCTAAGATTGTATATTAAGCAGATGTAATCTGAAGCTGTTTTGTCACACAGCCTTAATCAGAGAGTGTCATATAAGGGCTAAGCACAACCAGATCACAAAAGAACAAAACATCCCCAGAATACTAACGAAAGCTTAGCTTTTCAATTCAGCCTCTGAATTTTCAGGAACCTGTGGTTTTGCTTTTAGGTTAAATTGAGGGCAGAATAAGCAGTAAAGCAGTGTCATGAGAAAACAGTAAATTCATTTCATTGCAATAAGAAATCTCATTTACATAAAATGAGAAATAATTAAATCAGAGCTGATCTGTGTGCCCTATGAGTTAAATTGAATTTGTGTTTCATGTCTCTGGTTGTTTTTAATCAGGACTGCCTCCTGGAAAGTGTTATTAGTCATTTTTGCAATAAAAAAAATATAAAAGTTAACGACCACTTCTTAAATGAGCAAGAGAAGGAAGTCTTGGAATAAACTGCTGAGCACCACAGATCAATAAAGACAACAGCAATTGCCAGCAGAGCTACCTAGAGCTTAGTCAATGGGGAATATAAAGCATTTGTAAAGAAAGCCTTCTGTGTAATTTTTTTTTTTCCCCAAAAACAACTGCGATAGCTATCTACTCTGACTCTTAACAACTCAAATCATATGATTTCACCACATAATTGATTTCTTTCTTAAGTACTTCCTTACTGTGTAAAGGAACAAGATCAAGCCCTTGGTAGAGTGCGTCTTTCAGGAACGATGCATTCCTGTTAAGGAGGTCCAGCCAGCCAACTTCTCTTCAATGACAATGCCACTGAAGATTGTGTTCCTTCCCCGTTTGCTTTTAATTTCAGTATTTGTTCATTGGATTACTCACTTTTTCCTGTTACATAAAAGCCCTCAGAAATTAGATGCATTGTTTGGAAGAACAAAGAACAACTTAGTTTTCTTAGAGAAGCCTAGTAGATTAAAAACCTTGCTCCCTCACTGTAAGGCACATATCCTGGATCTTTACATGTTTTACAGGTCTTTCTGAAATCCTCTGTATTAGCACCTTGACTACACAGTGCTTCCAGCTGTGACTTGGTCTCAGCTCTTTGCATGTGGGTCTCTTTCAAATTGCCTTAGCTTTAAGGCAACCTCTACACAGCGACAAAGTCCCTGACCCCCCCCCCCCAGCTACTTTTAGGAAGAGCTTTTCCATTTTTTTCTGAGCTGAGGAACTCTGCTTCTCCTTTCAGTATTCCCAACACCAACAAACTACACTTGGAGAAGCACCTTTTCCCTGTTTGACATGGAGACATTTTGTCAGCAAATGCTGAGGAAAAATACTCAGACTGTGAATTGGGTGTGATCTAGCCTTACCATCATCTGATCTACAGTCATTCATCTGGATTACGTTATTTTGTTTCAAAGCTATTATGAGACTGCAAGTTTGCAACTGACCAGACTAACAATTATAGCTCTGAATGCAGAGGATTTATCCTAAAAAGGATAAAATAAGTGAGCTCATGCTGTATTTCAGTGAACCTTGTCAGCTGTGAACACCACATTTGTTCTGATATTGTGCTGTGCTCCTTCTGACGTGTTTTTTGGAAATATCTACCTCAGCCTCCACACTGCAGACCTCTTCTGGCAGGTCAGGGCAAGAGCTGAGACTGGAAGAGCAGAGAGAAAACTGCACTACTCGCTGTGTGTTTGCTTGCCTAAGAAATTAGAGGATTTAAAGATTTACATATGATACTAAAGAAAGGTCAAGAGAGGCTTGTGACTTGCTCTCATCAGCAGAGAGAAGCAGCATCTTGCTCTCCTTGGAGATTCAGCTAATCTCCGTGAAGTCCTTGAAGTCCTAAGAGAAATACATAGCATACAGCTGCTAAGTACAACCAGAAGAAGCAATGCTGACAATTTGTCTTGATTCTACAAGAAATGTTTGAATGTCTCTCCTCAAAATTAAAAAAATAATAATTAAAAAATAATCATTTACACACTGGTAGAGTTCTTCTTTCAAATGCTCTTAACAAAATGGATTGTAGTTGCTGAACATGTGATCCCAGCTCCCACACTACCAGCTTTTCAGCACAGCTCAAACACATGTTTGGGACAAGGGAATGGAAAAACTGGTGGAATAATTACATCCACCTATTTAAGTATTTATACGGTTGCTATCACCACAGTACAATAAATGTCTTGTGAGGAGTAGCAAAAGCAAAATAAGTATTATGCGCGGTGCTGAAGCACTCTGAGTTGAGCAACTTGTTAAAACAACACAGGAAGTCTGAGCAGAGTGTGAAACAGCATAACCACACCCAGAACTAAAGCTCAACACTTGACCACAAGCGCAGTATTGCCTATCTTTAATGAGAGATCTCCGAATATTTACAAATGTTATTCAAAGTTAGTTGCATTTGTAATGTTATTGTACATTTTAATTTTAAGTCTGATTTTAAGTCTTAAGTTTTAAGACAGGAATTTTCAACTTGCTAAATAAATCTAGATAAACCTCCAGGGGTCTGCAAGTGACTACATGAAAGTAGCCTACCCAGCTCCACACGAAGTTTAGTGTCAGAAATAGGCTAGCACTCATGAGCTCACGGCTTCCAGTTTTATGATTAACTTGTCATCAAGAAAATATATCCAGATCTAAAGAACACCACTGGGAAAATGAACAATAGGTTCAGATGTGACCAAAGACTTTTTTTTTTTGTGACAAGAGCTTGGAGGAATTTCATTTTTTTTGCGTAGAGTTGTTTTTTGAAAACACAAGGTTAATAATTCTGCATGAACTTGAATTTTTGCTGAATTATTTACCAGAAAAATACATTCACATGCAAAAAGCAGATGTTTCAAGGAAAACATTTCCTTAATAAAAGATTCAGCAATTTCAAATTGAAATTGATTAATAAAAGGAAAGCTCCCTTCCTTTTTATTCACTACATGTATAAATATATATTTAAAGTTTGTGTATATATATAAAGCTCATGTACATGACATATGGCCTTTTCAAAATTTATTATTTGATGATTCTCCAGTCTCTGACTTCCTGACATTACCAAGAAACCATGAGACCCAAAAACCAGCTCAGCCTAGTTCCTGTGCTCATTTCACTGTTGTCACCTCCATCAGTAACAGTATTGGCAAATCTGGTAATCTGTTGTGGTTTAACCCAGCAGGCAGCGAAACACCACATTTGCTCTCTCCCCAGTAAGCGGGATGAAGGAGAAAACTAGAAACAAAATAGAAATTGCAGACTGAGATAAAACTATTTATTAAGACAGAAGAGGAAAACAGAAGCAAATATACAATGATATCAACACATATTTAGCTGCAATGCAATTACTCGCCAACCAGTGCTCAACTAACAATACAGCTGCCCACCAACCAACGCTGTGCTATCAAGGCAACATCCCACCCCCCACCAAACACCACCCTGCCGATCCTTGAGCAGCATCTGCCCTATGGCCAGCTCCCCACAGCTTATAGCTTTGAGTGATGGTATGTAGTATGGAATGACCCCCTCCCTGATTCAGGCCAGCTGTCCTGGCTCCACCTGCCTCCCTGCGAGAAACAATATAGATCATGGTTTTACAAGATATGAATTTTTGATGTTGACAGGCCAATTGCGTACCGTGTGCAAAATGGCAAAGTATCTAATGATTGATTTTTCTTCATTAGTTGTTCCCCAGATTTCATTTCTCATGAAGCTTACTGTATTTGGATAAGTGTATTTGTGACATCTATCTTTTTAATCAAATGTAGTTGATACTAAACACTGACTCAGAGGTAACTGTTCAAAGACAAGGAGAACTGGTAGACAACATTCTTCAGCCTCATTTCCTATGCTGTCATCTTTTGTAAAAGTTCACTCAAGAGAAAGGACAAGGAAATCTGTGGTTGAAAGGAGCAAATGGGAAAATGGACAGGGAAAGAAAATAGCGTGGTAAAAGACATGGATTGAAGGCTGTAACTTTCCCGTATTTCCTGGCAGGAGAGTTCCTCAAAAAAACGTTAGTTTACTGGACTAAGCTTAATGTAGTGGAAGATAACCTTTTCTGTTTATTGCAGGGAAGATGACTTTTCACAAAGCTGACACATGATGGATGAAGCACACTTGCAATTTCTCTACCTGATCTAATTCTGAGCCAATCACAGCCATGAGAGAAAAGCTTTCTTTGACTATCACTTGATTTGATGCTCTCCCTCACCTGAAACACCCCTTTCATATAGGAGATCTGCTTCTGCTTTGACTATGGGGAAACATGACAATTCCTGCTCCTTCTATGCATTACTCCATAGGTTTTGCATGTAGGATGACTCTAGCACTCTTCTTCTGTTCATCTTACACACTAGAGCTGCATAAGAGTGACTCAAAGGCTTTTCCCAGGAGCTAAAGTCATCAAGCACAGAGAGAAACCTCATATTCAGTCAATCTTCCACTTAGCTTTTTATGCATAATTATGAAGATCCACCCTAAAGATATAATGAATAGATGATGTTTGATGTCTCCCCTGCTCTTGCACATGCAAGAGCTGCCATGTGCTTCTTATTTCCTTTGGGTCACAAAACCTACGTAGCTCCCAGTTCAGGTCCCCTCAAGACCAGCTCTCACATATGGCAGAATCCATCATCTCACACGAGCTGTTATTGTTATCAGGATATTATTATCTTTCTAGGTCAAAGGCACATAACAGGCTCGCTGACAGCAGGTGATGATTGCACATGGGCTGCCAGGCCCCCAGGTGGGATGTGCAGTGCCAGCAGTTCTGGGAACATGCCGGGGGTTGAAACCAATTGAAAACTTATCCCTTTGGCATGAACCACTTACAGCATGCCCTGCTCCATTATAAAACATGGGAAAAGGGCTGTGGAGGGTCACCTTCATATATGGTAAAGCAACGGACAACTGAAATAGAGACAGAGCTTTTCTCCTTTTTGTTCCAAGTTGTGAATGCTTTGGGCATTTTGGCATTGTGGATTTTTTAGACTGTAATTTTCATTACTCGCTTAGGCAATGCATTTACTCCAGCCCTGTACTTCTCAAGGAGAAAATCCTAAGTCCAAAGAAAGTATTTTTAAAGGATCTTACTGCTTTATGCACCTATCCTATTTAGGATAGAGGTTATTTCAACATAATTGATTTAAAAGATGAAGTAATTAAATAAGCTTGATCACATGTTCCTGCAATGCAAATATTGTTTCTATAGGAGATGGGAATAACAATGTCTAAAACATTAACCTCTAACTCCTGAAGACAGTGCAACTTCTAAGCACAACCATGAATTCACATAGGCAGGAAACGTTTCTTCCCCGATTAGGGGACAATACTGTGCTTACTCCCATTCCTCAGCTACACAACCTGTGTGCACACAGAAGTCTTCATCCATGGATGTGCCAAGGAAGAGAGCTGTATTCAGACTGAAGTCTGCTTCACAGTGATGTCACTGTTTTATGCAAAAGAAAAAGAAAACGCGCTGCATGGTGACAGAACTCTGCCTGTCATCTGTCCTGGTTCACCTAGTTTGTTCAGTCAGCTGCAGCCAGAAAACACAGATGAGTAAGTTAATGCAGCAAAGAGGTGATGCATCAGCACTCCATTCAGCCATGCATCATTCACACATTTTAAAGGTGAACGGAGCAGAATAAACTTCTATTCTCCTTCTGCCACCTGATAAAGTAGAACAAACACTTAACACTTATTAATGGAAAGAAAACATAAACTGCTTTTGAAATCAACCCTACAAGATCTGACTGCTAAGCCAAAAATGCCTATCACATTGCACTCATCTGAACAAAAATGTGACTCATTTTTTCCCACTGCTTGTGCAGATAGCTCCTGCTTCCTCAAACCTTGTCATCCTGCTGGCAGGACCCAGGTACCGGCAATCTACCCAGCAGGACACCAGTGACACCTCACCACCAGGGGAAGAGTCTGCTACCTGTAACTTCTTTAAGGCTCTCAACCTTTAAGCTCCACGTAGGTCTTAGAAATTCTGGAAGTTGCTAGTTTGGCATATCCTCCACTGGATGAATAAAACTTCTCTGGATTATCCCATTTTAACTCTCTTCTCCAGTGCAGTTGCACTACCGGAGGGATCATCATCACTGCACACAGCTGGAGGAAACTTCCCATCAGTACCTTTGTGCTCATATCACATCTAAACGGTGCATGTGGCAGTGGAAGTGAGAGGCTGCTCATGAGTATGCCAAAATTTGTTCCATGCCTGGCATACTGTCTCCTGGAGTGCTAGTATAAAGCTAGAGCGCTTTCACAGGGATCAGTGATTTTGCAGTGTTGAATCTAAAGAGCAAAAGGGCAGAACCACTTTCATCCAGCATTTCATCAGCTGGGTTGCTCATCTCATAATGTATCATATTATTCCACTAGAAATATTTTCAAAAAGAAGCTGAAATGAAAGCAAGATTGGGCTCTGACAGATCACAGCTGTGCAGAATCTTCCAGTGTGGACTCAGCACCTACAACAGAATGTGAATGGAGCTTCAATACCTATGGGCTTTTCTGACCTCTCTGGACTTCATGTGCCCTCATAAAACAGAAATGTCACAATCTATTTATATTTTCAAAATGCTGTAGGAAAAATACCCTTGATTGGTCTCCTGGCTTATTTAGTTCAGTGTGCTCCTTTCAGAGAAAAGCGATCATCTCTCACAGCTAGAGCTGTGAGAATTAATTATTAGCCTTGCTTTCAAATGCGTGAAGAGCTTTGTATATGACATGCATAAGATGAGGTACCATCGTTTTAATATAGCATTAAGAGCATTTGGTGCTTATGTCTCAAAAGATCAGCTGCTTAAAGAACAGCCCCAAAGAGGTCCAAATTTGTGAAAGAAGCCGGGGCCAGGAGCTCCCATCCTTCCCTGTGTGCCACTGCATTCACAGCAAAAGTACACTCACAAGTTCCATACACGCTCCTATAAGACTGCTAAGGAAGAAAGGAGGCCAATATGAGAGGGAGAGAAGATGAGGCACCAGTTATTCCTGCAGAGCTAACCCTGCAGGTGGTTGGGGGGACAGGACAAGGACACACGGGCAGCATGGCACGCAGATGGGATCCGGCCATGCACCCACTGCAGCCTCCAGCCAGCACTAGAGGTAACACGCGCACATTTGAAATGCAACGTCGTGTTAAAGCTCCTTCATTAGAAGGTCAAATTAAATTATAGCTCTGGGAAGATCCCTGCTTTATAATTTATGAGGATGCTAAAGGGAACTGAGGAAACAGAGACAGATAAATAGTAGAGAACTTACACCCAATTATACACTTTTCTTTAAAGCACTTCTTGTTAAGAACGTGACTGTAGATTCATCACTTTCTCCTCTTTATTCTTTGCAGAAAACTTCAGTTGTACTACGGTCAAGACAGTAGTTTCTCTAGGATGGAGCCATAGCTGGAGTCCTTTTCTTCCCATGTCAAGGTTTTACTCATTCTTTCCCCACTCAAAACTCCAGCAACTTTTACAAGATCCTCCAGCAAAAGGTAGAACCCTCTCCCTCTCCCCCTATTCCACATATATTAGCATTGGCCCAGGTGGAAAGATAAGAAAAAAAAAAGAATCACTGCAAAGATAGTGAGGAAAACCATATTCCCTGCTGATATCAGGCCAAGAACAGCTAGTCTGACCCTACAGGGAGAAAAACAAAACAAATGTAAACAAACACCTCTAAAGCTCAGGCCAGTGCAGTATTAAAAGGATGGCATCAGAGAACACAAGAATAGATGATTGTTTTTCAAGTATGCTGTTAAAAACTAATCCCAGGCTGTGGCAGGACATGACATTTCAAAGGCACCTTCATCCCCTTTCTTACAGTTTCTACAACAGCTGCACTGAAATCATTCACACTGGCTAAGGATCACACCTAGAAAGTTAAAATAGCATTGCCCTAGCTTCTGCAGAAGTTCTGTGTAAAACCTCAGCCCAAGGCATCCAAGCTTGCTGTTCCTGTTACACATTCTCCACTCTGCACCAGAGCCTAATTGTCACTGCAGCCCAAGGGCAGGTCCCACTTCTCCTTTATGTGAGTGAGGGAACAAGTCAGCCTAACCAGTGAGGCAGCAAAAGCCACCTAACACTTTCCATCACCATTCTCCACTTGCTAGCAGTTTCACACCAGCACTGATAGCCTGCTATGTCATTTCCCTAAACTAGACTTTCGCCCCCGCATACAGTAAAAATGCTCTAAGGATAGCTCAGCATCATTTCCCTGAAGATCAAAGTACCAGCTTCAACCCTACTGTATCACGTGATATGTCAGAACTGTTAGGACCTAAAAGCTAGGTCCTAGAGAAATGAAGGAGTACGCACCCTTCGGACCACAAAGCCCAACAGTAGAGCTGCATTTACAGCTCTCTTTATCTACAGCATCAACAGTAGACCTATAGAGCAGAAGCAGTATAATATTGCAACTCTCCAGCACCCTGAAGAGGAATTCCTCTCAGCCACAACTGATCATTTGATTCTTGGCACAAAAAAAAAAAAACAACAAAAAACAAACTTATGGTTGCAGTCTTTAACATCTCACTGAAAATTCAATGTAGCTCATGCTGACAGAGAGCAGCAATATGAGACCAATTTGAAGACCTATCTAGAGAAACTTCTACCCATGTTGTATGTAAAAACTGCCCTTACAGAAAGCCAAGTTGCTAATAAATTCTACCCTTTTTCTCTTTTTTTTTTTTTAAACCACTATAGTAGTTAAAGGGACTATGAATTAAGTTATTTGTGTAAAGATCACTGGGAAGTATGGAAGACGCAATAGAGAACCTTCTGGACAATGAACTCATAAATCATATCTCCTACTGTAAGGTAAAAATATATATGAGGCATGAGTAGACCATGCAGCCAGCTTTTATTTTCACTCTGGTTGTGTTGCTATTGAAAGAGATTTGCTTTAACCAAGCCTGGATCCTTCAAATTCTCTGTAAGACACTCATTCAAATCTTTCTCATACATTTTTTTTTTTTATCAGGACCTCTGCTGCCAGTTCTGCAATAGTATAGATCCCCACATTGCTAAGAGAGCACTCACTGATGATTGGGTCTTGTCACTTTCACTCAGCCTGACTAATACCTTATTCTGCCAAGTAGTATGAGTAAAACCAAGAGGAATAGGGAAGCAGAAAAGAACTAATGATCAAAGGTATCAGAATTTGGTTCTAAAAAATACCCATATACACTGGAGACAAGTGGTTTGCCACATCTCCTATTGGACTAATTGATAGGCAAACATCTATACCACCACCCAACACAGGAGCGGCTTGACAGCAAATAAAGAACCATCTCAAAACTGCAGAGAATAGGAAATCAGGAAGTCCTCAAAAAACTCTCCTTTATGAGGAACAACAGTGAAAAAAGTAGCACTTCATTTTCATTAGGGTTCATGCCTATGTACATTCCAGATATAATCCTCAGCCTGACGTTCCAACCCGTATCATGCCTTTCCAGAGAGATCTATTGCATACAGGTGCCACTTCATCCCCAGCTGATCCCCAGTATCCAGGTGCCCTGAAATGCTGCACGTTCACAATGAATTTTGCTGATGCTGCTTTTATTCTTTCAGTTATCTATGGCACACTCTGATAGCTGGCACCTTCTACATGTACAGTATTTTTAGAAAGCACACTTTATACTTACACTTACATCTGTCATCAGGAGACCTATGGCCAACATCTTATTTATGCTACTGTACTCTGACACATTGTCAGGCCCACATTTCATCTGAAGTTTGATGTTACATTGAAGGTCACGTCTTCGGTAGCATTTTGACAAGCACTCTTCTAAAGCAGGTTCTGAACGTTGATCCCACTAAACTTCAAGTGCACTGTCTAGGGAAGGAGCTACCACCACCTTGACACTGCAGCAGCATCAGAAGGGCAAGTGAAGGAAAGAGCTCTCTATCAAATAGCCAGATGCAGTGGGAAGGGCTAGATGAGCATCCCCGTGAGGATCTAGAGCCGAGAGAGAGTTTGAAGCATTTATCAGGACTGATGGGACTTAAAGCCTTCTTTTGAATTAAAACCGCATTTTAAAAGCTCCGCAGGAAAAAAAATCCTTTGGGAAAGTCACACAAGATTTGTTAGTTTTAAGAAGTTAACATCCTCTTCTCTATAGAACGTGCAGTTGTCCACAGAAATCTTACAAGAGACATAGCCAGGAAGAGGAGAAACAGCCTCATCCATATTCTTCCCACAGTGAGATGCGTCTCTTTTCCTGCAGTCACCACAGTGAAACTGCTTTCTTACACCCTACCAAAACTAGGTAAACACAGAGCAGAGCAATCTTTGACCATTTCATAGAATATTCCCAGCTGGAAGGGACCCACCCATGAGGATCACTGAATCCAACTCCTGGCTCCACATGGCACCACCCAAAATCCAAACCCAGTGTCTGAGAGCACTGTCCAAATGCCCCTTGAACTCCAGAACTGGGGCCATGCCACTGCCAATCTCTAATTGTTTTAGGTCCAAGTTTGGTCCCTTTGCAATTCCCATTAAATGCAATGAGCAGCTGTGCTGGATCCCTCCAGCACCTGCACGTGGCAAACCAAGTCCCCTCTCCACACATGCCTTCAGCATTCAACTCTAATGGACAGGTTTTCCCCATTTTCTAGACAACAAAATGTTTAGGTGGTGGCAAACCAGGAAAAAAAGGGGAATATTAAAGCTGAGCATAAAAACTTCATTAGAAATTGTTACAACTGGTGCTCCTGCACCCTTAGACTTCACAGGTGGGAGGAAATCACATCACTGCTGCACCAGGTGGGACACCATGAATTACTGCCATTTTATGACGCCATATGACATCTTATGAGACAACACAGATGACATCATGCCCCTGAGAGGATCATATTTTCACTGATTTCTTTGCCTGCTTTGAAAGGCCAAACTACAAAAATATTTGCTTGGAAGAGATGTCATGGGAGAGAGGGTCAGAATGTCTGCCTGGATTAAAGCCTGGCTTTCCCTGCAGCTGGAAACCCTTCTTGAAGTGGAATTGCATCATGCCAGAAAATAAGCACAAGGGGACTGAAAGGGCAGGACATCAATTTACCAACTGGAATCTCATTAAGAATTTACAAGGTGGGCAGAAGTAATTGTCCTCATTTGCTGTATTGCATTTCACAGCTACATTACGTCTCAAAATACTTAGAAAACTGCACCAATGCTATGAATCCAAGTGCTCAAAGTTGCTTTGATGGGTGAATGAAGGCAACCTTGTCCATTATAACAGATTCTTTAACTATATGGTACCATACTGTTTTTTTTGTTTTTCCCTGGCCTGTGCTCTGTTCAACAAGGAGTTATTGAAGTATACCTTCTCCTCCCACACCCTGTGTTTCCTAGATCTCAGTGACCAAATGGTGCCACCGTTCATTCACAGCACCCCGCAGCTGGCCTTGGAAGCCAGATTTAGGGAGACGTGAGCACCCGAGAGGAGATACCTGCCTCAGAGCTGCAGAGGGCCACCAGCATGGTGCATAGCAGAGGATGCAGAGACCCAGGTCATCCCACCAGTCTCTGCAGCTGCTTTCTAGCAACAAAGGACAAAGGCTCAGCCCACTCCAGAGCCAGTGTACAAAGTGCTCAAGTCCCTCTTCCCTACTCATTCCTTGCTCATCTCAGTTCTTTTTCAAGTCTCAGCTTTGCCCTCATGTACTCTGTACCCCTCCCAGCCCCTCTGTTTCCTCCAAGCAACTTGCTCCAATGTTGTCATCCTTCTCCTGTTATGTCCCAGTCTCAGAATTTTTCCCCCCCCCCAAGGTTCTTGCTCCCAGGCTACCTCCACCAGTCTTTGCCCCTTTTGAATTTACACTCAGGCTATAAGCTTTGGCCTATAAAAGGAGAAATCAAGGATCATTGTTTCGTGTTGCCTTTTTGAAGGACCTTTCCTTAGATAATATGGCAGGCACGGACAGCTGCAGCTGTCCCTCAGCCAGCACTACACGAAATAGCCTACCCTTCACCCTCTAAGTCTCACATGGGGGATATCCAGTAAGCTGCCATCCCTCCAAGTCACCGCCAATAATAGGTGCAGCATATTCCATGTCCTGAGGCACTGCACACGAGGGTCTACCTTCAGCACAAGATCTGGGGCCATGCCCAGCTGTTCCTGGACCAGAGTGGTTCCTGTTTTAGAAGCATCAGTGAGCACTACTGTGGACTGCAGCAGCTGCAGCATTGTCTGTGGGAGCTGAGCTGGGCACCGGTGGGCATAATTAGCATCACTCAGAGCACAGTGCCCTTGCACAGCACAGCAAATGTGAGGGACATGCTGGGTGAATGCTTATCATTTGGGAAACCTACCCCTACACAGAATCTCAGTTTTCTATCTTGTTTATATGGCACATTTCACCCAAGAAGCACAGGAAATACTGCCTTTCCAACTCACTGCTTTTAAACATCTCCATTTCTGCAAAACAGCCGTGAAGGATTCTTTCTGGCCTGGACAAGTCCACACATCAGCTTTGAATCCATGGGCGCTATACAAAGGAAGCAGTTGAAGATTTATAAAAGCATTTAACTGCTTTTAATCTACACTGAGTGTCCAGGTCTTGGGTCTTCCGTCTTGCTGCACTCAGTTTCTGTATGCTTGTAGGAACAGAAGATCTCATTTCCTCCAAGCAGTCTCATCTGCAGGTGGGAACAGAAAAGCAAGAACCTCCACAATGAAACTGTTCACATTGTTTTTTTTCCTACTAGTTACTCTTTCCCCAAGATCAACTTCAACTGGAGGTTTGATTTACATAGCATACTCTCTAGGTAGGAGCAGGCAGTGATGTTACCTCCTCTATCTATATTTTGAAAGGAAAAAGTAAAAAAGTACAGAAGTACAATGTAAAAGTTCACTGTTGCAAGAGTGACCTATCTCCACCAATATATTTAATATTCAGCCTCAGCTGAGAGCCAACTGGCACAAAGGCACAGGTAACAGAAGTGTCCTTCCAGGTGCTTCCCTCCTTACCTACACTTTGTTACCAGAGCTTACAAACACTGCACCTGCCATTTCTAAAAAGTGGTAGAGGAAATCTTATAATAAACCCAGCTATTGCATTACAACCCATGTGGCATGCAGCAAAGAACTGCAGAAAGCCCCCAGTGACAGATTGCTGGGTTATAAATAGGTGCAGGGTTGACATAGCTGGAGTGACTTGTAGCTGTAGAGCAGCCCTCCAAATTAGTGACATTTATGATGTTTCTCACTGCAGCTGGCTTGCTGGCTGCCCAATAACTGGATCTGCACAGCTTCCCTCCAAGCACCAGTACCAGGCACGGCCGGCCCAGGAAACCTAATGGAACATCTGAGAGCAGAACTGCAGCAAGACAGGTGAGGAAAATGACTTTATAAATCTGCTAAAATAGGGGTTCTCTTCTGCCTGATGAGCTGCTTCTAGCAGCCTGGGGGCTTGGAGGCATGCAGTACAGCACGCTGTTGAACCTTCTTTGGGCACTCTCACCTCAACAAGCACACACCAAATGAACTAACATTCATTATTTAACTAAGTTAACACTCAGTTAAATAAAATTAAATCAAAAAAATAACTTTGAAAGAACAATTTAAAGCAGCTTGTATTTGCTGCGAAACAACGGCAAGCCAGCAGATGGCTGACAGATTAGCTGAAGAAAGGCAATCTGCACTTTTTCAAGCCTTATGTAATACAACTTCATAATCTGGCAGAGGTTTTTAAATACTTTCCCAGCTCCAAGAGCTAGGAATAGTGCTTTCCCTTCCCAGGATGCATCCTTTCAGGTGTCTCCAAAGCCAGTTCTCTGGCCGGGGTTGAGCACAAGGAGGTGTTGGCAGGGAACACATCAGGAGCAAAGACCTGAAGATGCCTATCTTTGTCCAAAGCAAGTAGAGTTGAATGCAAAGGGACAAATATGACTAAATCCTCTTGAAAATCCTACCAGAAATCTACAGCTAAGCTAAGGTCAAAGCGACTTCATCAAGGAGAGGAGCCACCAGAAGCAAGACTGATGGGCCTCATCTTTCTGGCAAAGCCACAGTATGAAATAGTTGAGACCCAGCACCAGCCCAGGAGCCCCACACAGGGCCTGCAGCTGAACCTGCACAGGCTCTTGTGCTCCCTGTGGCTGCAGGGACTCTCCAGCCAAAGCTTAGTCACCATTACGGTTTTGAATAATGTTACAGAAAATGTAAGCGTGTCACTACTGGGTCTGTAACATATGTAGAAGAATGATGTTTTGCAGCATTCACCAAAACAGGAAGAAACTGCATCCAGTTACTAGAAACAATAGGAGTTCATACTCCTATGGTAACGGAAAGTCTCAGATGGGATTTAGTCACATTACACTTAGTCCAAGCTTTATCTTTCTGGCTAAATCCATTTCTTTATAATCCTTGAACCCATAAAATCAATTGCTAAAAAACATGCCAAATATATTCTTTCTTTAAAGAAAGCCTTTCTTAGAGATTTAATTTTCACATAAGGTCATAGAATGTTTCGGATTAGAAGGGACCGTGGATCACCTACAGTCCAACCCCCTGCTATGGGCATGAACCCATAGGACTGCAGGCATCTCCCATACCACTATGGATGCAGACACTGCAAAATGAAGGTGAGAGTACTCAGTCTCTTTGGGACTATGTGCCTTACTGAACAAGGTAATGACATATTGTAGGAGCCTTTAGGCACCCTAGAAATTTCTATCATTTTAAGTCACTACAGATCACATCATCCACATGTGGCCTGACATCCCTCTTTTTTTTTTCCCCCCATTTTTAATTACCCAAATTCTTTCCTTTGTGTCCCTTCTATAGTGGGATGTGCCCTACTACACAGAACGCATCTTAAAAATAAAAAAAATATGTATTAGTTTCGCAAGTAGTCAAATACTAAAGAGGCTGCAAACCAGGTCAATCTAGCTTCTAGCAGATACATTGTGCTACTTAATGCAGCCTTTTCTCTTTTTCTTGCTTTTAACATCCCTTTAAAACATCAAAATCACTTCTCTGTACCCTCCTTGCCCATGGGCTCAAATACCCAACTCTCTCCTTTTCACTTACTGCTAGTATCCTATCCCCAGAAAATGTTTTTCCTATCCATGGACCCATTGCTTTCAGCTTCCTGCTCAGCTGTTGGCCAACTGGCCCAGGAGTTGGGCACACCATACATCACATTACATCAGCAAGCTGCTGAAGCCAATGCACAAACAGTCTTCAGAAGACCTTAAACACCCATTGGAGAGCTGACAAGCTTGCAGTATTAACTGCAGGTCTAAAAATACCTCCCCAGGAATTCCGAATACATGGCATAGCCATTAGGACTTTCGACTTCCAATGAAGCCAAAAGATGTTTTTAGCTTTAAAAAAGATCTTTAAGAAAGGTCTGATCTCATGAAAGTTTTCAAAGAAGTCTTCTGGCAGTTTTTGCTGCTACTGAAGGGCTTTAGATTAAGTTTCATACAGAAGACAAGAATAGAAATACAGAAAACAAAACCCAGCCCTTTTCACAGAAATCACTAGGTGCTGCAGATGTTACAGGAGTTGTCCCTCAGCAGTCAACTCCTCACTGAAATCCTGTGAGTACGACAAAACTGACAGTGATCTGGGATTGGGAAGCATGGAAGTATCACACAAAGTAATTTCTGGAAATGCTAGGACTGAGCAGAGGAAGCTTTGCATCCTGACCTCCCCACAGCCAGCAGCAATGCCTGCTAGCAGCCAAGTACATCCTGCTGTTGCTGGTCTTTTCTCCTTGTAGCTTGTGACAAAGAAGCTCTTGGTAGCATGAGGAGCTGAAGATACCTAGACTGCCGGGTATACACTGGGTTAGAAAAATCCCTTTTTTTCTAATTCTGCTACTCATCTCCTGTCTGAAGATGGTCATCCTGTGACTCTGCTTCTTTGTTGGTACCATTTCTCGTCTTTCCTGAAAATGTGAAGTACTGATAAAAGAATGCAATGAGAGCAAGTGGGCTGCTAACAGAAACTAATACCAGGAAGGGAGATGTAGTAAATATTTCTTTCGTTACTATTTGTTTCATTGTTTTTAAACAAATCTCACATATCTAGAAAGCAATGCAAAAAGGCTGAAGGAGAATTGTTATCTTAATCAGCTGCTGAAATATTTAGCTAGCAAAAGCAGTTTTTTTTTCAGCAGTGATTCTTTCTAGCATATCAGTGAAATCTTCAGCAGACAGGCCCCAGTGAATAGTCAGCATCAAATATACAAATTTATAATCATTAGGGTCTCGGGCAACGCAGGTTGGAAATTTTCTGTCAGCTCCTGCAACCAAATGTCATAATGTTCTGTATGGGGAAAACAGCTAAAAATAAAGAAATATCAAAGCTGAGAAGACTGCTTTACGCTCTTTGGACATTGTTTTGATGCATTTGAGTGCTCTGGAAGTAAGGTTTATAAATTATAGATGTTATTGGGAACTACATGTAAATACTGCAAGACAGAAGCAGGTTATTAGAGAGAATGTAGTGAATAAAGAAAGATGGAAAATTATTTCAGACAGCCTAGGGAAAACAGCAAAGACTGCTCTTGGCTACTACTGTTCATACAGAGAAGTTTTAATTGGAAGAAGTAGCTTTTTCTGTCAAGTACAGAACTATGTTGTCACTGACACCCCAGCAACAAACACAAATACATGAGTCAATACTACGAAAAATACAGGGAAAATTAATGAATTATCTCCCACATATCTCCAAACCATGCCAGTGAGCAAGGCAATGAGCTCCCCAAGCATCTGTCTCTAACACAGCTTTCTCATTAGGCATTATGGACAGAATTTCAGCACGAGGAACTTATTTTGGAGATGTCAACCTGCCAGAAGCGTAAGTTGGCCATAATTTTAAATCATCAACAGCAATCTCAACCATTTCCTGACTTGAAAACACCGTATCTTGACTTGATCTGGCAGATAGCAAGTAAACGCAAAGCTAGAACAGAAACCAAATGGTTACTTCAATGCATGAGAGCATGCTTTAGCTATTCATTTTGAACATGACAAATAGAGTCCAAATCACTAATCTATTTCCTGCCATGTCATACAGTTAAGAACATTTGACAGTAAGAGAAAACCATAAAAATGATAACTCGTATTTTTATGTTTAATAGCATTTTATTATATAACCTAGAAATGAAGATGCCACATTCCAAGAAAGCCTTCAGTGATTATAAAATCATTTGGCTTAAAGAGGAAAAGCAAGCAAACATATGATTGAAACAAGAAGCTCAAACTAAAATACTTTGCCAAGGGTGAAGTTAATAATCAGTAATATAAATGTAAACACAAAGTAAGAGAAGGTTGAAAAAACCGGAATTTAGCACAATAAAGAGGACTGGATATGAGCACTCTATTCTAGAAGAAAAGCAAGTGATACAGAACCAGAGTTAGCAGCAGTCCTGAAGGAATTGCAGGAGTATTCAACAGATATTTCAGTGCTACAGAAATAGGTAAAAACATGTATGTGTTGCATATGGAGATGAAATACTCTTATTTTTATAACAGAAGAGCGTTCAATGGAAGCTAATGCAGAGTCAAGTTTTAAAAGAGATGTCCAGAGGATTATTTAGATCCCTGAGGGTGAATCTTCTACTCCTTGAATGCTGGGGAAGTTCTAGGAGAGGACAAGAATGTCTGCGTTGTACTAAAGAAGTCAAAATTAGACCAAGACAAAAGAATGGCTGATGTGAAGCTTCATAACAGAGTTGACAGAGTGTTTTTCACTCTCCTGCAGTTCCTCAGATCACTAGCTGCACTCCTAAATAACAGATTGTTTCCAAACACACGATTTTAGTGGGACACTGTAAGAATCAGCCCTCACCTTCCATTATTTACTGCTTTTTTTTTTTTTTTTTTAAATCAGTGACCTCAAAGCACAAACAAGTACTCTGGATCAAGGGTTACAAACAAGACAGGGATTTGAAGACTAGGAAGTAATGAGGGCAGTCTTTAATGCATGAGGGTCTGAACTGCTGGTTAGCCGAGAGCAGGAAAGTAGCTCCTGCTCCAAGAGAACCATTTGGTTCTGTTCTCCTGAGTGGGGAATTCATTCAGGCCACGCTCCCCTGGAAACCAGCAATTTTTAGAAAACACTAATGTTTAGGGCAACTATTAAGCCACTGTGACGTACTATGGCCAATAAACTTGAAGTGCGCAGACAGGAGAATATCAGGAAGCGAAACGACTGCTCACTTTGCTTTGTTGCAGCTACACTTGTGCCCCATTCTGGTATCCACATGTCTAGAAAGCAGCTGAAAATTATAAAAGGATTGGTGAATAATGAAAAGAGTAGAAATGAGGGATGTAAGCAATTCAGTCTATTTAATTTATGGAAAAGAACATTAAAATGTTTTCATCACAGTTTAATCATCAGCTTTCACAACTGCCGTAACTAATCACTCAAATTCAGCAACCAAAAGCATATCAAGAACCAGCTGATGCAAGAGGAAGCTAGGAAAACTCACTCTAGAAATAAAAGACAAAGCAAGAGGAGAACAGCTAATCATGGAGATCACACATCCCATACCTTGTGACAGATCAGCCCTGGAAATCTTAGAGCAAAAATGAAAAGCAGCATCTGAAAGCTATGCTCCAGATCAGCGGTGCATTACCACTCCTCCTGGGGAGCTGCCATGAGAATTACAACACAAGAGCTGATCATGTATGAATTCTCCAAACAAATTCTGTTCGAAACTGCAATTTAAAATTGGAAGATAATATAGACTCCCAAGAATAGGTGCTTTTAATCTGTTTTGAGGTTTCTGTGCTATGGCATGCCTTCACAGCATCTCCTTATGGATACATCTTTGTGTGCCTGTTATGCTGATTGCTTAAGGAGTGGTCTCTTGAACCAAATATTGAATTCTAAAGTTGATTTCTGCTGGTTCCAACTCCTCTTTAGCAACAACATCTGAAAAGGCCAAGGCAAAAGAAAATGATGAACTGACACAGACCTTAGAAATGGACTTTTAACTGGTCTTTGATATGTTTTGAGAATACACAGAACAAGTTTTCAGAAGTACAGTAGGCTTCTTTTTCTGAAGAGGGCTGCATGTCTACAGCTACTCTCAAGTGAATTCATGGTCTACAGCTGGTCGTAAAATTAGGCCATGAACTGTGCTGGTCACAGTACTCGAGCTGTCACCTCTTGCTCTACAGAGGAGTTGGCCACGTAACACCATGCTATTAAGCTGTTCAGAGTTTGTCCCCAAATGTTCATAAAACACACTGCACAGCTCATGAATTATCAAGAAGTTACTGAAAACTCTTATCTCATTGACTCAGTCATTCAAATTTAAGCACGCAATGTTCAAATGGAAATAACTTGGAAACAATGCCCTCTTTGAAAGATGAAAGGCAAAGCAGGTCATGATAAATACAACAGTAAGATAAATTTTCACTGAAGCAGTTGTCTTATTCAAACACCAGACTAGCAAAACGAAGCCAGAGGTAAGTTCTGGCAGAGAGATGGAAAGGAAGACCACATTATTTTGTCAGAAACATGCACGAGATACAGAAAAATAAATTTGCAGCAGACCATATTACAGTATGACTTCTAGAGGGAAACTTGTGGTGCCCAATGTATTTATTGTTGTCTCTTATCTATGATATGCCCCAACGTGACGATGAAAAGAGTCATTTCATTTTGGAGCCTGAGGAAATGCTACAGATGCTTATCAAACTTCACGAATAACTGTTCCTGTTGTTAACTGCAGTTGTTCTAGAGAAGGGGTAAATAAAGTACCACATATGAGGGAAAGGACTCATCAGCAGTCCTCTACAATTGGAACAGCTCTGAGAAAGGGACACTGGAAAGAGAATACACTTTTTAATTCCAGTTGCACATTGCCTGGATTCAGTTAAGTCAGGAGCCAGAAAACACACAGAAGAAAACAGTTGCGTGAGTAGTTAAGTAAAGCCTGGGCACTGCCAGGGAAGACAAAGTTTCAGTTTAACTGTCATGGATTGAAGGCCTTCTCCCCAGCCCATGGTAGCCCTATGCCCCAGCCACAGCTGACACCTCTTCGGTTTTCTCAGAATTCCTCTGCTATGAAAATAAAATATGGAGGTTGCTATTTTATATCTGCTATATATCTTCTGATAGTTCAAGGGAACTAAATGCCATTTCAGCAAATGGCAAATACAATGGTCAGCAGAAAAAAAAAAGTAAAATAAAAAGCTTGTGTCTCTACATACAGCTTCACTTAATGCCTTTTGAAATCAATGTAAAGCCTTGCATTGATGGCAGCAAGCTTTCAGATTTGTACCACTGTAAATATAAATTCAAGCTTTCCAGTAGCAGAACTCATGTAATAAATCACATTTTTGATGTACAGTACAATCAGACTTTCTTTTGATCATCCATACCTATCTCCTTACGCAGGTTTAAAGTGCATTACAAAGGGCAGCAAGCATCATCAGCTTCAATTTACAAGCGAGAAAGGAGAGGCAGGAGAAGGCAGAATGATTCGCTAAGCTGCATAATACGTCAGCACAGAGATGAGAACATAGTGCACACTTCCTGATACCCAACAAGGGCCTTATCTAGTAAGTCACACTGATAGAGGATCTAGATTATCACAGAGATATCAAAACAATCCTCTCTATCTTCCCAAACAAAGCTTTCAGAAGGAATGAGCTCCAAAAGCTTTGAGCAGAATTTCCAGTTGATACGGAGGTTTAAAAAATAAAAGTGACTGACCAAGGAAATAAGTAAAAATGAAATGGCACAGAATCCCTGTGATGGCCCTGTGTGGCCTCTGCATCATCTGAGTCCAGGCTCAGGTCCATAGCAAAGTCTCATACACAAGCCTACCTTTAACTGAGAAAAGGTCTATGGGAGATAAAATTTGGAGATTCTCAGTTTCTTTCTCCTCCTCAACCTGGACTCCCCAACCAGACAACACCTTCCTTTACATCCCCATTATGCCCCTTTCTTGCTGTTTGGACCATGCCCATGCCTCATGGCATGATATCCCAGGAGGCAGTGGCCCAGTTGCAGCCAGTTGGCATTGAAGTTTCCAGAGGCAAACAAGAAGTCAGAGCAGGCAGGGGCTCTGCGCACAGCCTTCCCTGTTCCCCACAGTGGGGTCAGCCATCTTTGTTCAGCTCCCCTAGCAGTTAGAGCTGCCTTTTTGGGCTTACCTGCCTGTTGGCCTGCTCCTTGATCACAAAAATCCTGCCTTTGGGCTAGTCAACTATGGTGCCGTGCTGCACCCCATCTCATACGGTGCCCTGCATATCTTCACAGCAGGAAGAAAAATAAGGAATAAATCTATTAAAAAAAATCTAGCCTCACAGATGAGATTCTTCATATTTGTTTTGAAACACAATGCTATGTGCTGACCTTTTGGTGCATGGGTAGAGAAAGGAGGAAAGTCATCAGTTCACATTATGTCAAGCAATCACATAATTACTCAGTAAAAATAAAAAAAAAAAGAAAATCAGGTCACTACAAAGAGAGAACCTAATATTTAACACATCGTTTCCCCTGCTCTAAACCTCCAGCAGTTAGTCCTTTGCAAGTAGCTTGATTTCCCTAAATGTCAATAGACAGCGTGAAGATAGCAATATCAGATTGGCTGCCAGAAATCCTTGTTGTTTATGCTGAGAAAAGTCTGATTAATTAATCAGCCTTTTTTTTTTTTAAGCATAGAAGTGGGGGCAAAAGCAGAGATAAAGAGCCACTCCAGAAGACTCAGTAAGGAAGTGCTATTTTTACTATAAAAGAGTGGCTCACAGTGCAGCACTCAGTCAGAAGGACTTAAAAAGTGTTTTCTATTTCTGTTAGTGGAGCAGTCAGTTTGGGAAGCTGGAGCTCACTGCTTTTTGTGTATCAGCAACAAGCCTATTTATGTAAGCTGCCAAGTGTTAATACACACAAAATCACAGAGCGCACGGTTTGTAAACAGGCAGACAATGCCAGAGAGCCAGTAATACAAACATACACATTTCATCTCTGTGAGAGGAACGGGGAACACAGCGCGCTGAGCTACCTGAACTTTGCGTGCACAAGGCAGACCCGAAGCTGCCAGATCAATGTTCTGCGGGATGCACTTGTGCACATCAGTGTGACATTACATGGCAGCCTGGATTAGCCTCAAGTGCTCACTCTTACCTGTTTCTGCCGTGGCGTGCTACAGCTTGTGTCCTTCCAACCCCTCATCCAGCCCTAGCATCCCACCTGTGTCTATGTGAGACTGCCCTCATCTTGTGGCCATCACTATGGCCTTTTTAGCATCTCCTTTGCCATGGGAGGTACACAACAAAAAGGTAAGATTTTGCCCATGGGCGTGGGACATTCTACACCATGCAATGCATATATTTCCACACACCAATGAAAGAGAAGCCAAGCATTCTTGTGTGGCACAAGACACATACCACTGGCCACGCTACCATGACATCCCCTTGTCTCCAGAGATTAGCTAGGGTGCTGTTATGTTTAATCTTAAAATCCAGCTCTTCCTCTAGATGAATGGGAATCATCTAAGGAGAACACAAGCAACTGCTTTCCCCTGTCAGAAGAATGACTTGGCATGTGTTCTTTTTCTCCTCCCCCTCCCCTAAAGTCAGGAATTCTCAGTGGGGAAAACCTTTAGCACCCTACTGACATTGCTTCTTCTTAGGCCTTACTGTCCCATAGGATTATTGCTGGAAACTTCTCTAGCTGCTACCAGCATTCCCACCTGCATCCACGTGGGCTCTATCTCCAACACCACTGGGCAAGCCCAGAGCACAGAGCTCCCACTGTCCCAGGCAGGACATTCCCACTATCTAACGGATAAACAGTTTTTCCATTAAAAAAAATAAGGCATCTGTATTTATTTGCAGCAGCACTTTCATAGGGCTGCCTGGAGCAATATTAGGACTACATCTCTGTGGAATTTACTCATCATACATAAAATAGATACGTTCTTCTCCTGAGACTCTTTAACAGGGTTGGGGGCAAATAGGGCTGAGACTGCACTTCTTTATGGTGAGGTGGGACACGGAGCTCTGCCTACCAGAAAGGCTCAAGAACCACTACCATAACAGGCTGCAATTTAATGCCACATGCTAGGATTTAATGCTGTATCCCCTTCGTACATGTACTTGGAGTTGGTTTTATGTAAGTAAGCACAGAAAAACCTCACTCATTCTTACGTCACTAACCCACACACATTTGACTTCTCACTGGTAAGGCTTCATTAACTTCCTACAATACAACAGTGTTTACTAATATACACAAAGCCACGCACAGACCTCTGTAGGTACCTGGAGCCTTTAATCTTTGATAGCTACTATATATAACTGGATCCCTATGCACAGGCAGATCTAGGGGCACTGCATCTTTTTCCCCGCGATACATTTTAGTGATGACAATGAAATAAAAGCTCCTTAGTTGTCTGAGGGCATCACATCTCTTTTCCTGTATTGTTGAAGCTCAAATATTTTTTACAAATCAACATGTAGTGTTTTAACACATTTTGGGAGTGAAGTCTTTGCATCCTTGTGCATTCACTGCTCTTGGAAAGACAGCTCAGTCTCCTTTGCTTTTCCATCACTCCCTCCATCCACAAATACTCCAGATGCATCGAGTAACTCACTCACTGTTTTCTCACAGCTGCCTCCTGTCCACTGTGAGAACATACTTTTAAGAAAGAGAAATCTTTGTGGAGGTGAGGGAACCCAAATGCACAAAGTGCAGTACCCCTTGATCAGCAAGAGTCCCACATAACCCCCACGTCAGATCAACTGAGTTGTACGTGGGGACTTGGTAAGCTTCCACCTCGTGAGGCAATGGATGTGCTTTAATGACCCTAAAGAGTGTCTGCATAGGCAGAAAAAAAAAATAATTAGTTGCTAAACCTTTCCCAGGAACCACATTGCCCTCAGACTTAGTGATGTCATCTGCTGGTCGCTGGCTTTTGAGGGTCTTCCTACCAACAACTGATTCTGGGAAAGCTGGTTTTTTTTTTGTCATTCATAGGCACATCATTCTCAAAGCCACATGGTAACGTCCACTGAGTTCGAAGCTCCTGTACCTCAAGAATACTATCATGTTATTTAAAACTCCCAGTGACCACAGATGCCTCATTCCTCCTTTATTGGGTGCTACAAGACTCCAGTTCTCCCTTGCTATCAGTAGTCCTAGACAAACATTCCCACCGAACACACCAAAACAGAAATATCTACCAGCAGGTTTCCAAACATTATTGCCCCTGAAAAAATGTTACTGTTGGTGGTATCCTGAGGGCAAAAGCTCACAGTTACATCAGTGTGAACCAGAACAATTATCACAGTATTTAGTGCAGATGTTTTTGGGTACAGTGCAGACATCCTGGGCTCAAGCTCATTCACAAATGCTGAATAACTGCATCAACGCATCCTTTTATCTGGTAGAAATTCTCATTCCCAACTGCTTGCCCTCACTGTTGTCAATAAAACTGCTCCCTCTTGTGCAAGCCCAGCTCTAATCCACGGCCTCCTGACCAATTCCCTCTCTTCACAATCACCCATGGACAGACGTGAAGAAGGGACTTGGTTCTTACTATCCAGAAAGCTACTTTCAAAACAATTTAAGTTTGCTTCATTCAAGATATTTACTTTACCTTTCTCACCCAAATTTTGTGCCACTCAGTTCTGCCTGGAGGCAGTTACTGTGGTCTGGGTTTGTTTTAGGATTTATGAAAACACTTCTATAGATTTTGGCAGCAAATTTGTTTGTTATTTTTATATAACACTCAGTGCAAATGATCACTGAGGGTGTTATTGCCAAAGAATTTCCTCCAGGTTGGCAACAGCATTATATTAACTTAGAATAAATAAAAGGAAAGGTAGCTCAGTTTCCCTGCCTACGCACACAGACTAGGAACAACAATGCCTTTAAATGAAAGCTATGCAGACTGATCCTCCACTCATGAAATTGCTCACATATTAAAGAATGATTTGTTTTGTTTTAAACTGAGAACCGCAGGCTCCAACCTACGACCGCATTTTCCTGATGCTGAAATCCATTCACAAGCAAGTGATGCATTTCACAGCTGTCTCTCAGCTTTTGGAACCTACTTGTCAGAACTGGGTTTGAATAAGTGACCTGATGGTGATTAGGAAAAATTTATTCTCAGAAAGAAATGGTGGGGCATAGTGGGGATGAGATGGTGGTTGGACATAATGATCTTAGTGGTCTTTTCCAACTTTAATGATTCTGTGACAATGCAGATGGGCTTATCCCATCATCCTTCTGCTGAGCCATCTGAGCTCCAGAAGCCAGAGTCGACACTCAAAGCCAAATCAGTTTCTCAAGTAGAAACTTAAAGTCCATGCTTTCCGTTTGGAAGGGAAGAGAGCACAGGAACATGGATCTTCAGGGCTGGAAATTTTCAGGTCATAATCATAGAAGTAAGGAACGAGATGTATTTCTTTGCAACTTAGAAGGTAATTTAAGTTATTCATTCAAACTTCAAAACTCAGTGTTGCTATTGGGATCACAGTATAGCATTAATATAAAAAAACTTAATACAATTAAGGTTAAAAAGAAAGTGTATTAATAAAATAACTACATTTAATGATTATCCCCTTCTTTGGATTAAAAAATCCTTAAAGAATTACAGAATAAGCTTGAAATAAAATTAGTCAATCAGGCAGCAAGTATGCAGTTTGGATGACAGAAAGCAGGCTAGTGAATTGTTTGTGGAAGGTTATTGCTGTGGTATTCAACCTCAGGGTCAGCTAAGGAGAAGATGATGAAGGAGTAAAGCTGAGCAAGATAAACAGTATGAAGTACCAGCAGAGGGAAAAATAATGCTGTTGGTGGACTGAGGAGGGTCAGACTGTAAGCACGAGCCACGGTCTGCACCATCTGTGCAGAAAGGGATGGAGCAAGCAAGCGATAAATAAACTGGTGCTAAACATGACACAACTTAAAATCTAGATTTATAAGTAGACACTTTTAAATATGTACACAAATTTTGGCTTGAACTGCCAAAATTAGTAATTTTAAAAGCATGGGTACAGAGATACAGACTTATTCTGTAATCATTCCAACATTGTGGTTTCGATAACTAGACTGGAATTTGAACTCTTGCTGATTTATTTTCTGGGTTAAAGTGGGGCTGATAAGAAAGGAAAGAAGGACTTTTTTTTTTTCCTCTCAGAAATACTGCATTCTGGCTGGAACAGAGTAATCGAGTATTCAAAAGTTAGAAGGCAGGGAACAGAGGGAAACCTAAGGAAAAAGGGAAAAAAGATTTTTCCTTACAAATGATCTCCAGATTTCCTTTCCACATCAGTCCCAAGACAGTAAAAAGAAAAGAAAATAGGAACTCCAACACCTGGATGTTAGACGGGGAGCTATAAAAACATCACCCTTTCTCACTAACTAGCCTATGCCACGCTAAATAGTCAGATAAGACCTAAGGGGAGTTCTCTGATAAATCATACAAATACACCTTTCTTGAGGTTACTATTTAAAAGTGAGCAGAAAATCCAGGTCACAAAGGTTGTTCATCTTTCACTTTCTTAAAGGAATTACTCAAGCTGCTAATTGTAAGGAGAGCTTTGAGGAAATTAAGTTGCCAGCATTGTGATCATGGGTCCGGAAAACTGTTCATAGCAACTTTCAAGAACAAGAGATAAATTCCTGTAAAACAATTCAAAGTAGACAATCCTAGCTTCATCCATGCAAAACCAAAAGTAGGGGAGCACACTTCTGGCAAACAGGACATTACATTCTGAAATTTACATTTTTCCACTAATATTTCTCCTAAAGTTACTTTGGATTCTACTTTTTACCTCATCAGTAAAATTAAAAGTTCCTTGGCAGCTACTCTGAAAGCAACATGCATGCGCTCTTTAAAGAAAAAAAGCATATATATATCTGAATTCCCAAGATATTTAAATCCCTTTTTGGCGTATCATTTTTACTTCTCTGCAGGAAGAGTTTAATCATAGTTACAAACCATCTTGTTCTTGACCCAGCATAATTAAGGACAGAGGCACAGGGGCCATACAACTGAAAGAAAACCAGGATATTTTTCCCAAAGATGGATTAAATGCTCTAAGTTATGAGATACACATGTTACACACTTATCATTTGCCTGATATTCTGACACACCTTGATTCCCGACTAGTAGCTTGCAATAGGTAAAATACGCTTTCATCCAAGCTTGGAAAAAGCACGACACTTGAGGCACAAGGATTTTGGCACAGCCAAGAGGTGGGGGAACTGAGCTGAACAAGTCAGTCACAGTCACAATGAAGCCTTTGGCTTCCAAGCACACAAACTTTCATACTCCCTGCCTCTTGGATTACTCTTTGGTAATTCAGAGCGCAACACTGACTTCAGTTGCGTAACATTATTTCACAAACACATATATGTTCTTGCTCACATTAATAAGCATTCCTATCCTGTTACCATATGCAATGTCAAACACTCTTTAGATACTTTCAGGACAGATGCAGAAGCACATCAGCATTTGCATTTTAGGGCACAGCTCCTCTTCAAGGACCACAGCCTAAGTTCTTCCATCCACACTTCGTGCAAAGGAGCACTGAGCCCTGAAACATGAGTAATTCCCTCCCAACATTTTATAGGTGTATATAGATCATACTTTAGCACATAGAGGTCTGCTGCCACAGAAAGACAACCAGAAACAAGGAAACCTCTCTTAACAGTGTCACATGAGATCCCAGATCAGGGACAGCATCCCCCTGATGCAACCCCTCTGCTGGCTGGTGGCTCTGGGAAAGAAGCTGAAGGAGCTTGTGGCCCTCAGAGCAGGAACATGGCATTGCTACAGACATAAAACTGCCCTTGGAAGCACGGTATGTTCTTGGTGTTAGCTTGGAGCTGATGGGTTCGAGGGGGGCCGAGCTGAGTTGTACCCTCAGATGCAGTCCAAAGATATGCCAAGAGTCAGTATCAAAGTGTGAGTCAGTATTTTTGAAGCTCTCGTGACTACAAGTAGAATTTCATCTTCACACTAAGACCCAGCCCAGGGACACACATCCATTTAATCTCTCTTTGCAGACACGTAGTCTTCGCAGATGTTAACAATAGTTTTGCTCTACCTGACAGGTGCAGTGACAGCAGCCTTGCAAGTGATGTCAGCCATAAGCATGGACACAACAAGAGTACAGGCTTCCTTTAACTATCACCCATGCTGCAGAACCAGCTGCCCAAAGACAAGCTCTACCAACAGAGCATAGGAGCCTCCTTCTTTCTCCCACCAAAGTCAGGCTGGGCCAGAACCTTCTCTGAGCTGGCTCCAACCACTTAGAAGTCTGTGAAACAAGACAATTATGCAAAGCTCCTCCCTCCACTCAGATTTACAGTTTGCAATAGTTGCTATCTGAGAGTATGACATTCTCCAGGAGATACTGTCACTACCCACTGGAAGAAACACCTTCCTTTCAAAAACTGCCAGCACATCAAAAATGGTTGACTTGCAAAACTGAAGAGTTTTGACAAGAGTCAAAGCTTTTCTTTCCAACAGCAACTTTATTTCATTTTAGATACATATTCAGAACATCAAGTCCTTTCTTGGAATGAAGAACTGAAAGGTTTCATTGCTGAAAAGGTCAAAGAGAAGTAATCTGACCTTATCAAAAGGGCTTTTCAGTTATTTCCTAAACAAAACTTTATTAGAATTATGTATTTCAGCAATTCCCTTGCTGCTAATGAAATGAATCATTTTCCTAAAAAAAAGTAATGATTATCATTTTCCTACAGAAAGTGGAAAAAAATCAAAACATCATCCCAGAATTTTCCATCAGATCAAGTTAGAAGAGAATTATCTACAAACAGAAGGGAAACAGAGTCAATCAACCTCAGCTGAACACAAAGGGGTGCTTAGCCTTGACACCCACCTGGCATGGAAAATTTTAGTCCAGAATAGCTGAAGTTCAGCAAAGTTATGAGGAACTGAAACCTGAGCTTTCTCATAATGAGTGCACTGACAATGCAACAAGACTGATGAAGTCAGCAGGATAATGATGAAGTACCCATGGCTCCTCCTTGAGGCAACAGAACCAAACCTTCATGGCAAAAGGGTTGCATGGAAGTCTAGAAAGTTTCCAGGTGGGCAAAGCTGCCGATGGGTTGGAAGTCCAGTACTGGGATGCCTACTGGACCCAACTGTCTGACCAGCAGTAACAGCTAACTCTGGCTCTCACTGGCAAGCTGAAAGCTCCAGGAGGAGCTCAAACCACTGGACATGCACAAAACATCTCCAGATCTCTCTGTATGTATCATATCAGCACTAGGGCTCAGGAGACTTCATTATTTTTTCCCCCAGCTCTACCAGCAGAATAACAAGAGGCAGCCGTATTTCAGAACACTGATTTTTTTTTTCCCTCCCAGGTGGACACCCGCATGTCACCTTATTTCAGGCCTCTCCACTGCCCAGAGACAGGGACTGCAGTGGAATTTTAGCTATGTAGAAACTCCCTATCCAGGTCACTCTGAAACAGGCCAATGATATCAAAGCCCTGGGTGAAAAAAGATTTTTGTTTTGCTGTACCCAGCTCACAGCATCCTTTTCTTTCCCTGGCTCGCAGCTCACCCCAAGAAGCCCAGCTATCAATTCCTGACATCTCACCACACAGCAGAGGCCCCGCATCATATCGAAGCCCAAGGGAGTTATTTCTTCACTTCTGCATCCAGTTTTCCCTATGCATTTCTTCCACTGCTTCAGCACCTCTCCACCCTCCGATCATTAAGTTTGTCATCTTAACAATGAAAAAGGAAGCAAAGAGGAATACCATCTCCAACTGAAATAGAAAAGAGAATTTTAATAGGTAGAAAACTTATTCTATGGTTGCAGGCTGTGCACCTGTAGTGCTCCTAAAAGGATCTTTCAGCCAAATACGTAGAATAGGAGAGGCTAAAGAAGCTAACTGTCTATAGAGTATCTCTTTGGAATCTCACAGTAATCCAGAACTCCTTTTGCCCAGTTTCCCCATACTGCAATCTGTCAGAGCAAGGGTTGTGTATGTCATGATTCCTCCACTTCCTCATGTACAGTGCACAGTCATCTTAGCAAAAGCAAGGCAAAGGTAGCAGAAGCTCATTTACTTAATTCCCCAGCAGCTTATCAAGACAAATCCAGCCCAGTCATCCTGGGAATGCAGCTGAGAGGGACATAAGAGCCTGGCTTGCTAGAAACAGCTCTTCCCAAGGTGTTGGGTGGGAAAGGCCTGGCTCTGCAGAAGCCCATGCTGAGCCAGGCTGGTGCATATCAAGTGGTTGCAGCTGGCCCATCCCCACCCAGCTGCACATAATAGACGATGCTGCTGTCTTCCTCAGCATTCAAAGCCAGTAGGATGTAAGCAATTAAAATGAAAAAAATAGACAAAAAATATTCCTAGCCTTCAGCAGGCATTAGCCTGCCCCAGAAACCAATCTGCCTGCACAATACAGAGTAATTTAGACTGAATTACCATTTAGCAGCCAAAACATCAGCACCACTGCACCTGTACTGGCCCCATCTCTGCAGTCCCTGTCCTTGCATAGCTTCCTTCCATCACATAGCATCCACCATCAGCTGACCCAGCCCTGCTCCTGCCACAAGCATCTGGTTCAGTTTTCAGAAGTTTACATGGTCTCCTGAGAGAAAATTTCTGCAAACACAGATTTAACTGGAGTCATTGAGGACAGCAAGAAAACAGGTTTTGCTCATTAGCAGTGCTAGCTGTAGCCTCCAGAAACACTTTGTGCAGGTGCCCAAGAAGAAAGCTAAAAAGAGAAAAGAACAACACAGCACAGAGTCTTTGCACAGCAAGGCCCTGCCAGCACCTGTCGGGCTTGTACCCCAGTCATCTCCTAGAGCACACAGCACTGCAAGTCCTGGGCCATCCCTGCTGTCCAAGGCAGCCCAGCCAAACAGAGTCCCTGCCAGGCTGTGCTGGATCTCATCTTGTCCAAATACGTCAAAAACAGGAGCCCAGGGTGGGATGTAGGTTTGCTGAGATCAGGGCTATTCTGGTGCAGACGAGCTATGTGCTGCTGATAGGGAGGATTAATGAGCCAGGCTGCTCATCCGTTGCAATTAGAAACAACACTACAGCTATTCTGGTGCCATTTCTCTGCTGAGAACTTGGGCTGCTTATCAGCACCTTCCCTTTACGTATCTCCATGTAATCACAGCTACATTAAACACAGGATGGCAAACTGGCAGCAACGCTGTTGGCACACATTGCACTGTGCCTAGAGCTAAAATGCAAAGGGCCATTTGCAGGTGCTCATGCAGTAGTAAAAGGGGTTTAGAGAAAGGCACTAATAAGACCTCTGTGTCACTTAACTGGAGCAAAAATTGCTCGGTGCATACAGTAGAAACAAGCACGTTGGGGACCAAGTTTGCCTTGACTTCAAGGAGGAGGAGCTCAGCTAGTGAAATTTCGGCCAACTGCAACATTTTTCAGCAATCAGTGGAAGTTTTAAGAAACAGATTATTGGCATTAGTAAAGCACGAGAAGCCCTGGGTCCTTGGCTCTCTGTTTCTCATTCTGCTCCGTGACCAAACACATCTCTGACCAACAAAACAAGAGGAACATCACCTCTGTAAAAGTTGGTTACTCACCTTCTGCTTCCACAGGGTTTTTTATACACATAGGCACATCTTAAGGTCAGAGAAGAAATCCTGAAGAATCCTAATGCCATGCATTGCAACCATACCATGCTTTATACAGAACTGTAATCATTTCATCTGCCTAGACTGAAAAATCTATATATTTGTGACTGCGCACCAACAGGCATAAAAAATGCAAAGGAACAACCAAGCTCTTATTGCAGGCTTTCTGAGACGCACAACACAGGCAGGAACTCAGCTGAGTCAGATGGCAGCAGCCCATCCACTGCCTGCAAATTCCCACTGACAATACCAGGGACACCACCCCAGAGCAGCTAGAGAACAGCACAGGTAGAACGTTCCTTAGCACCTTCCTAACTCCCACTGAAAGCCAATCGCTACAAGATACTATCAGGAGCTGCAAAATATTTGGTCTCAGGTGTCAGAGTATTAGGAGACAGGGCCAAGCAAACTGAGGCACATGCATAGCACTATTCCTGAGCTGCATGCATTCACAAGAGCTCTCAGATGGTTGCTACCAGGGCCAAAGCTCTATACAGGACTGCTAGATAAACCTTTGAAAACAAACACCTCTAGGCAATTCCTCGATCAAGCTGCCAGTACCTCACCATTTTTCATTCCAGCATCCTCTTCCATCACCCCAATGAACTTTACAAGTGATCAGAACATGTTCTCAGGGCAGCTTCTACTATAACTCTGCTAGAAGCTGTACACCTAAACATGCCTTAGAACAAGACCTTACAAACCCAGTGGCTCTCTACTCAAGAGCCCTTGCATCACAGACAACCTCTGTCCATCCTTATAGCAGCTGACCACAGCACTCTGCGATCTTCTCCAAATGCTCTACTGTGTGCCAAAAGCGCAACCTGACACGAAAACCTCAAGTGCCAGACAGCTCCTTCACCTCTCCATGACAAATAAATCTTCACGATAAACCCATGCTCTCTTACATCACATCTTATATATAGACAATCAAAGGAGCTAAGGTACAGCAAGAAATGTAAAGTCAAGCACATGAGTCAAATTACATTTAACCTCTCGCTTAGTACTTTCAGCTGGTAGAAATAGTTTATATTTCAGTGTTTTAATTTTACTCCCTAATTCATATCAATTCCCTTAAATATTTCTTGCTGTACCAAACACTCCCTATCACAGATACAGCCGCAGTTATCGCTAGGAACCAACCTTCAAGTCGTCTTCCCTTGTCCTCGAGATGAAGCCAATCCTAAGGCAGGAGCTCACTGCAATAATCCAATATCACTGCCTGGGAACACAACAAACAGGAGAGAAACTCCTGATGACAGGCCTAAGCCTGACTGAGTCTAACAAAACTCAACACAAGCTCAGACTTCCTGAGACCAGGGACTGTACTTCTGTAGACTCCAACATGCTGTCTTCACAAAGGCACAAAAAGACCAGCCACTGACTCACCAGCAGGTTTTCTGCATCTCACACTGATTAGGTTCAGCTGCAGCTCATTACACACCTGCCAGGCTTCCCCACCCTAGAGAACATGAGCTAGAGAGACCTGCACGCTGCTCAGCAAGTGCTTGCAATGTGTAATTGCTCCACCTCACAACATCCCTTACCTAATACGCGGGTAGCTCCAAGCAGGGGTTGCTGCAGGCCTTAGTCTCTGGCCTTTCAGGGAGAGATGCTGCCTGAACAATCCTCAAATCAAACCAGGAGACCTTCAGCCTGCCTGAAGACATGCAGGGCCCCTTAAGAGGAAGGCAGTCCCTCAGCAGGTGTGGTGCTCAGCTGAGCAAGCTGACCAACATTACCCCCCACCGGCAGGAGGTCCCAGGGGGCTGGGAGCACCATGACTCCTCCCACTGCCAGCAGAATGCCCAGGCGTGCTCTGTGCAATCCATGGCTTTCCTATCAGCTCCTGATGTCAGGCTGTGCTCCCGCTGTTGTAAACCTGGTGTTGGTCAACACCTCTGTACCTACAGGAGGGCAAACGCACCACAGGAAAATAGACACCTGCTAATGAGCCAGCCATTAGCCACTCCTAATCTCTGATTGCCTCCTTAACTCTGCCAAGAGATGATTTCTTTCTGTCCTCCCCACTGAACCTCCTTTCCCCAGGAGAAGCCTGCTGGGAGCACGCAGCCCTGCTGCCACCAGTCAGGCCTTGAGGCCTAGGTGCTCCCAGCCTGCTGGGCACTTTCCTATCCACCTCACAGCTCCTGTCTTGGCCCTGTTAGCTCCTAGGAGTGCTTTTGAACCTTCCCACAAGCACTGGCTAGCAGACCTTGTGAGGATACAAGACACTGCCTCCACAACTGTCCCAGTGTGAAGCACTCATAGGCTACATCTGCCAAGTGGGTGGGACAGGAACCTCGGACTTGTCTTCTCCCCGAAGGAAATGGAAGGCAGGATCAAGGCACCAGCAAACAGTAACAAAGGGGAAGACTCGTCTTGAATTTAGTCTTCCTTTGTTCCCCTCAGGCTTAGGACTGCCATATCCTAGGTTGCGTACTCCACTTACTCAGTGGAACTCCAGCATTATCATGCAGATCCTACTGTCAGTAGCACAGGCTGCTTAGTTCTCAGCTAGCCCCACTGCTCTTTCCAAAAGGCCTCCCTTCCTCTGACTCACCAAGCTGCATGCAGCAAAGAGCTTTTCTAACCTCCTCTCTGCCTGCTAACAACTTGACCCAGGTGCAGCCATCTGCAGTTCATGCAGAACAGCTGAAAAAGGCTGAGCCCAATGGCAAAGGAAGGAGATTGTCTTTAGGGAGGGATGTCTTTCCCACTGCAGCATGCTCTCCTCAACTCGCAGCAGCTGGAGCTCAGGAGGGTTTGCTGCCTGGGTAATGCCCCCCACCAAGGGCCTCTCAGTGAAGGGATCAACCATAGGAAAGAAAAAAAAAAAAATCAGTTCCAGTAGAAAAATAATTTAATAAAGGGATACGTTTCAAGAAAATATCGGTATAGTAACAACATTTTAAGTAAAATGTCCACAAAAATATACATGTCTAATGTGATTATACATAAGTTTTCTGACAGGTCCTGTTTTAATCTTGGTTCAGTCTACATTGGTTTTCACCTAGGAAAAACCTTCACAGCTACCAGTCTTCCTGGGATATATCAGCTTGCACAACAGAATCATACAAGAAATGTTTTTTAGCTAATTTTTTAGGCTCAAACAAATTTTGAGTTATTAACAGTCTAGAGAAGATCAGTTTATACCATACCATTAATTAAAAAAAGCAAAAGAAGTCAGCCACCTAAAGGACATTGCTGGGCAGAAGCCTTGCAATACACACCACACTTAACAGTGACACAACTGGAAAAAGGAAAGGATGAAAGAAAAGTGGGCAAAGAGAAGGAAAAATTCCAGCAGGACCAGGGATCATGGAACTGCTAAAGGAGCAGGCTATAGAGAAGTGAAGAAAAAAACTGGAGGACCCATCTCTCTCTACAAACTAGTTTTGAAACACAGAAGGCAAGCTAATTGCAGGAAGATAAAAAGGAATTATTGGAAAATGTTTATTTATTTATTTATTTTTTAAATGACTGTTGAGCTGTAGGTCTGTCCCAAAAAGCCTGCCCCAATCATGCTAATTCATCTGAACAGTTCCAAGTTTGATGTATTTCCAGGAGAGAAAGACACGGCTACAGAAAGCAGAGGATGCAAGAGTACAGCAAGAAATGAAGAAAACACGTTCCACCAGCAGAGGACGGGAACAGGACACTGAAGAAGAGATATCAAACAAAAATATCAGCTTTGTCAATGGGCACTGTACACTGCAAAAGAAAAAGCAAACAAAAACAAACCCCTAAAAAAAAAAAATCAAGCACAACCAAAAGCCCATCCGACAGAAAGCAAATGGAAAACTGCTAAAGAAATAGAAGGACACACATTTTCCAAAGGATGTTTTGCTTTTATAATCAAATTTCTTTTACATAGACAACTGAAACACACCGATATTTTGTGCGAAAAATATTTTTTAAATAAACTTTGCTCATTCTCGATTTTTGTACATTCTGATATACATATGTAACAAGGTTTATGGCACTGTAACTAGGATCAAAATCATATAAAGGAACAAAATAATTGCTTTAATTTATCCCTTCTGAACCAAGCCAGCTGCCATTGCACTACTAGACTTTAAAAATTATCTTATTATTAGTGGGCAGCCAACTCTAATTGGATTGAACACTCAAAACAAATCCCAAATTATTATTGCACAAGAAGCCAGTGAAGGCATATGGCATAGAATGATCAAAGTCCCTTTCTGTTAAAACCTTACACCCCAAAATAGAAAAATAGAACTGGAACATGAAACACGCCAAATAAACTTTTTTTTCTTCTTTAGTTTGAGTCAGGAGTGTGAAAAGTGCCTGCAGACTTTTTAAGCTGCTCTGATCTCCTTTGCGTCAGAGAGCAATTTGCTAGGTGATCTGTAGCAACGCCTTTGCAGAACGAAGGCCCTCATGCTTCAGCAAGTTTCTTCTGCTTTGTTTTGGCTGTTTGTGTTTTGTCTTCAACTTAGGTTTCTTCAGTCTATGAACCTGCACAGACTACTTTAGCCATAAACTCTATGAGTAGCTGGAGAGAAGGAGGAAAAAAACAACCAACAAACTAACAAAAAAAGCCCAATATTTCTTCTTGTCTTTTGGATTTTAGAACGTACTCCTTTTGCTCCAAAGCTTCTCTGCTCTACCAGTGCCTGGGAAGGAAATCACAACCCCATCCCAAGCATGGCCAAGTTCTTGGATCTCTTTTAAAAACCTTTCCTTACAAAAAAAGGTTTTTATTCACAAAATGTTTGCTGCAACCCCCTCCCCACCCAAAAGCTAAAAAACAAACAAACAAAAACCCCACAGCCCACCCCTCACTGCCCTAAATCAGGTGAAGAGCAGGCTAACCCCTTCATTGACCACCTCTTTGCAGTTTCACCATCACACAACAGTTTCTACGCCGATCAGCTTTGGTGTGAGGATTCGTGGTGTGACTCCATTGTTTAGGTCTTCCTCAAACTCCAGTAACTGCCCCATAAAGTTAAGGTTAGGGGAAATGATTGGTCGTTTGCCTTTTACAAATTTATAGGCATCCGTCATGGTCATGCGTGTGTGCTTCATCAAGTACGCAATAACTATGGTGGCAGATCGGGACACGCCGGCCTGGCAGTGAATGAGGAGACCTTTTCCACACTGATGAGCTTCCTCTGAAAACAAGAACGACAGAAGAAAGTAAGACATTTGCTATTTAGTAAATTAGCAAAGCTCAGTGCAATTAGAAGTAACTTGATGTGAAAAGTTCCTCTATTTGGCTAGAGGCACAGCAGCATCTCCTCTTTCTCTCTAGTCCTTTAGGGAGTCAAAAGCTACTTCACGTGAAACACACAGGCCAGTCTGTGCAGCAAGCTGTGTGTTTGAACTTGACCCCTGCCTCCCAGCCCAATTTTAATCACCTTCTGTTGTGTGAAAAGGCTATTGTCATCTTTGTCCCTCAACAACTGGAGCACCTCATCCTGCCGAATGCTACCTTTTCCAAACATCTCACTAGGATCAGAGGAAAGAACGAGAGGAAGGAGGAAAAGGACAGCACACATCTGCAGTCAGATGTATACATGCTCTCCACCAAAACACATCATTTGCACAGAGAGATGCAACACTGGGAGTGAAAAAAGCTCCTGGAAGCACAGGACCCAGGAAAGAGGAGGAAGTCACTGCCATGCCATCTTTGTTTCCCATGGCTTACTTTTAAAATGGAAGATAAAGCTTTAAAGATGTGACACTTCAATGTATTACTTTTTTTTTTTTTAAATTAATCTGGAGGGGAACATGAATTTAGTTTACAGGTTTTGGAGTGAATCCAAACCCACCAAGAATAAAGTGCACCTTATTCCACAAGTTCCACCTGTATTATGAGAACTTAAATGAAGCCGAATTCTATGTTTCTATCAGTCAGTATTTAAGAAACTCAAAACTCTAAACATATTTTAACACACTTTTAGTTTCACTTCCTATGGTCTTAACTAAACCTACGTTCATTTTGTAATTTATATAAACAGATATATGCCAATGACCTACTGTTTACTATTTCCCTATTTTCTCAAATGCAATTAAAAAAGCTTACCCTGAGGGAAGGAAAACTTCGACTAGTTTCTTCCCCAGCTGGCTAAATTTGCTATGGAGAAAAACCTCAATGGATAAGTATTTGTTTATTAAAAACAAAGCTAGCCCCTCAAGCTATAATTATTGAAGAGGAAAGTAAAATGGGTTTCAAAACACTTTCTAAACATTTTCAGAGCAAGGCTGCTTTCTCTGTCCTTAGTAAGGTCATCAAACCAATTAAAAAATACAGTGTGTGACTTAAAAACTCTAACCCTGCAGTTCTCAGGGATGCTGGATGCAGTCATCTCCCTCCTACCCCCAGAAGACCTCAGTGCAGCTCTGCAGGTTGTCTTTTTTGGTTATTTGTTTTGTTTTTTTCCCCCAATGAAAGTTTAGCCTATCGTATCACCCTGTCTTGCTGAACTCTAAGTTTAACATTTTACTGATTTCCTGACCCAGCTTTTCTTCCCAAAGGTAGAAGGCAAGGATTTCCCCTCTCCTGGCCTCAGAAAGGGCTCTAGCTCTCCACTTCCCACTAAAGGTGCCCTCACCTTCCCATGCATGCAGTGATCAGTAGACCTGACAGCCCTGCTGGTGGAGCAGGGGTTGGGTTAGGCACCACTGGGAGGGAAAAAAATAAAAAAATAAAAAAAAAATGGGTTGTAAACAGAGATCCCTTGGTACTCTACATGGTAGAGGACAACAAGAACTCCTGGTGGAAGCCCTTAATGGTTAGATTTGAGTTCTAATGCTGCTTGCCATCAAAACTGCACTATAAGCAGTGTTCTGCTTATTCACCTTCACTGAAATAACGTGACTAAAGAGCGTATGCATCAGCATGATGATCCCCTGCTATCCAGAACACAAGAGCTGCCTGCTTCCGAGCAGTGAGACCCAGCTCCAAGGCAGATGGGAATCAGAACATGCTCAGCTTGGGCTTCCCACCCTAGGCACCAGCTCCACAACCAGGGCTGGATCCTTGGTGAGCACCCCACAGAGCCAGCACAAGCAGGCTCAACTTCCAGAGGAGCTGTGCACCCATGCTCTCACCCAGCAGCCATGAACACTGTCTGTTTTTGAAGAGCAGGCATCAAGGAAGACAGCTCTGAGTCCACTTCAGCAAGTCCATGGGGTCAGCTAAGGACCTAAGCTGCGACGTGGCAAAGCATACTTTCATCATCTTAGCCTCCGCTTCAAGCCTTAGCTATTGATAATAAAGATTAGCCCAGCTTCATCAGGAAAAAAGAAAATATTCATGACTATGGTTCCTTCCCAGCACCAGGATGTTTCAGGAGATGTCTAAGCACATGAAATTCTGCTGGATAAACACCAGCAGACATCGACTGTGCTGCAAAAGGCTGAGCTCCGTCTGTGCACTGCAGGAAGCTGTGCCCAGAAATGCATAGAGAAGGGCAAGGAAAGGTCCTCACAAGCTTTCAGTATTACTTAATGTCCTCAAAGACTAGGCCCACTGAAGAAGGCTGTTTGAGCTTAGTATAGATGGCCAGAGCTGAACGCACCCCCCCCATTCTGGATGAGGTATACACTGTGTGAATCACAGCGAGGTTCAAACCCACACAGGTAACTTCATTTCCTCAGCTACCTTCCCAGTTTCAGATGGAGCTGCATTTTCACAGTGAACTGTCTCTCAGCCTACAGGAGTTTGAAGCTTATTAATACTAGTTTTCACCACTATCCTCTCACCCACACATACACTGAAGTTACAAATCTAATGATAAAATAAGTGGAGTGTGAAAGTTTGTCAGTTTTCTCATAAAATTGAATTAGGGAAGACTCAGCTGTCATTAAAAATAGTTACTACAAAAATTTGGCTAGAAGCCACTGTGAAGACTAGGAATTGCAAAGGAATCACGAAGAGGGAATGACAACAATCTCAGCTGGGAGAAGCAGGGGTAGAAAAGACCTAAATTTGGAGGGTTAGAGGTAGGCATTGCTATCAATGGATAAAATTGTACCCCTGGGCTATTTAGTCAGATGTGCCAGAGATGAGAATCAGCAGAAACATGAGGTGCTCAGTATTTCTGACAATCCAAACAAAAGTAAATGTGACCTTACACAGCCTTCAGGGTAGTTAGTGAAGCATAAAATTCACTCCAGATTCTTGTAATAGGTAATGGGAGGCTGGGGGGAGTGGGGAGAAAGTAGTTCTAGTCAAGGATAATTACCAATGAACTCAAAAGCCTCTTCAAAATACTGCCTGAGATTCTGCTTGTTGCTGTCAGTGGCCGGGAGCCGCTTGTAGTTGAACATGCCTTTCTCGTAATGGTACAGGGGCAGGTGGGTGGTCACGTTGATTACATAGCCTATGTTCATCCTCTGCATTTTCTCCAAGTCCTGAGCGTCATGCTCGTTTCCGAGGAAGAGGAAGGGCAGGATGGGGGTGAGCTCGGCATTCTCGATGTCCGGCGTGGTGGGGATGGACTGAGGTAGCGCGGGGGGCACTGCGGACGCACCGCCGCCTCCCCCCTCCGGGCACTCTTGCAGCTGGAGGGAGTTATCGCAGAGGTTTTCATGGTTCTGCTTGAAACCGCTGAGTCCTCCTGAGGAGAGAGGCCAAGCAGATATTTTGGTTAGAGACCTCTACAGGGAATCCGCAGTGCTCGGGACAAGGGACAGAGTGGCTCTCGCAGCCTTTGCTCCTGAGAACAGCACATGCCCGTGCAGTTGGACAAAGCAACGCCACGCCTTGAAGCGTAACAGCAACCAAGGTGCCTGCCTAACATGTGGCAAGCAGCTCTCCTTTTTCTGCCCCAGTTGCCTGAAAATATCTAGCAAGTTATTTTTAGGACATTAATATGGATTGGGAAATGGGTTTGAGGGGGAAGGGAGAAGTCACTTTTTTGGCTCGTCTTCCCCCTAGCTCTACTTCAAGTCACACTGCTGGCTTTTTCAAGCAGCAATTTCCCTCTTTTTTTCTTTCCCCCACCCCCCTCCAGGAGGGTGGCTCTGCAGAACTAGGAAGAAAAGCAGAGCTGCTTTCTACACCTCATTCGGCAATTACATCAGCCCCGGGCTCCCCACCTGCCCAGTTTCCATAGCGATTACACAAAGCACACAATGACATCAGCTGGCATGACATCAGCTCTTTGAGCGCAAACAATACAAGAAGAACCACTTTGTTTCAGGCCTTTGGTACGATGGCGTTCTTGGAAGCCGATGATGTAATGTTAACAGGTGGCTCGCCTCCGCGCCTGGGAAGAAAGGGGCAGGAGAAGAAGGGCAGCCATACCCCCCTGCCGCCCACAGACATGTGGGTTTCTGTTCAACCAGGGTGCGCGGGGCCACGCATTGTGCCGAGACCAGCCAAACACTTAGGTTCAACTGCACGTTGTTAAATGAAAGCAAAAAAATTCCAGGAAGGGGAATTTTTAAATTACTAGAAAGATTTACTCCAGCCAACACAAATGCTGAATGTCACCATCCTGCTGGGTTTTCCCCCCCCCGCTTTCTTCTAAAAGGTTATTTGCCTTTTCCATGCTCTTTCACAATGATCTAGCAAAAGGAAGACTTCAAAGCCATGCTGTCACACAGGCTTTGGTTCAGCTAGAGCGGAAGACTTCAATGCCCAAGTCTTAAGTGTTGCAGCTCCAGCACCTTGGTGCCAGTGCTCATCCAGGGCCCATCTTGGTGCCTGACAGCACCAGTGCCCCTCACCAGGCCACAGCAAACTTTGAGAAGGGAGATACTCAGCTACAACCCATGCACGCTGTCTGTATGCCTGCGACTGGCCAACAGGAGGAAAACAAGCACAGTTTGACCTCACTTCTATGACAGAGGGGAATTTTAAATCCCAGACCCTCCTCTGGAGACTTGCAATGCCCAGCCAGCCCTGGGTCCTTCTGCTGAAGGCAGGCAGCCACGCCTTGCCTTCTACTCTTTGCACAAAGGAGGGTTATTGCTTACTTTCCTGTATTCTCCACTCCTCAAGCAATTCCCCAACTCAGTCCCCTCCTCTGCACAAGGGCAGGTGAGTTCCCATCCTTCAGGCAGCACCAGACCACTGGCCACACACCAGAAGATGGGACAAGGAAGCACAAACCAAACCCTGACAGGGCTGAGTGTCTCCACATCTGGGCACTTCTGGATGGACATCAGGCTGTAGCATGCTACAGAGGTCCTCAGGCCTGTCTGATCCCACCTTCCTCCTGTCCTTCACATACTGCTAGTAACTCACTTTCCCAGATATCCTTGAATCGCTCTCAAAATGCATCGGGCCTCAAAAGCATGCTTATCTTCAGCTGTATCTGCAGTTTACAGGACAAAGCATAAACAGATCGGCCTTAAAGATCTCTGTTCACAAAGCTGTTGTAACAGGGCAAAGGGCAGAAGAAAGGGCAAGGACAAAAATCTGAGCTCATCTGCCAACTACACCACCCAGCTTTGATGGGGGCTGAAAAGTCTTTGCAGGCTGCTCAAAAAACAGACAACCATGGTCACCATGATGATGCCATCTGACATCCCACCCAAACCAACAGCCTAGGCTAAAGGCTGAACCCTGACCACATTCCAGTCATCCTAATCCTGCTCCAACACTACTCTGCTTTTGCACAGGCAAGCAGTACCTTCAACTTAAATAATTGTTCAAACACCACCCAGGACACATGGGGATCTGCAAGAACCACTCCAAAGAATAAGCTGCTCCAGTGGCCCTGGGGTCAGTTCCCACTTTCCACCTCTGCCACAGCCTTCTGGGAGTCGCAGCCACAGGAGGACTCCACTGCTTCAGCACTCTTCAGACGTGCACCCCTTATGATATCACCCTTCAGAAGCCACCCTAAACACACAGCAGAGCTGGAGAACCTACAGCAAGCTCCTTCCCAGCACATCAGTCGGAGAGGATCACTAACCTGAACTGCCTCAGACACTCTACCAACGGAGCAATGGACAAGAATGAGTGACCAAAAAGGATGCAACAAGATGTCATCAAAGAGGAAAACAGAAATGTTACAATGGGCTGTGGCATGAAGCATGGGTGAGAAGCCTCTCACCAGTACAATAGTAAGCTGAGTTTTAAAAGCAGATTTTCAGCTGCTAACTGCAATACAGAAAGCCTTCACTACATATCAGCAGCTGCAGCAGACAAGAAACACATCCACTGGGAAGGACCAGCAGGGCACATGGTACTGCTGAGCTCCAGCCATGGGGCTCACATGCAGCGGTGTGCCCTCCTCCAGGACAACATTCAGATTCTCAGGCGCAACACACTGACTAAACAAAATGCTAGCAGACAGATCAGCTACCACCGAATTACAGAATGCTGTGCTTGTAACTTGTCTTCTCCATCTCTGAAGATATCACATAGCTTTAATAACCAGAGTGTGCTAAAAAGCCTGAACCACCCAGTCAGTTTGACACAGCCCTCGCACAGATACAGAGAACATCCCACACGCTGCTCCAGAACAGCTGCTGAGCAGGTTGTCAGGGTGTGTGACCCTACCCACACCCAAACAAAGCAACAGGCATGCAAGGATGCCCAGCACACTCGGAAATCCACAGTATTTCTTCCATAAGGAAGGAATGAAGGAAGCAGGACCTCTGCAGCAGACAGCCTGCCCTGCTATCTAGTAGAACGCATCAGCAGCCAGTGCCTATGCTCACCACTGATGTGAAGGGCCAGAGATGTCTGCAGTTATCACTGCATGAGCCATGTGAAATATTCCACTGCCCTGTCCTGCCAGAACAGTTAGTGAATGACCACAGGCTAGGGATTGTCTGAGACATCAAAACTTTTAGGAAGCTTCAAATCAGCACTGTATACACTCCAACTATTCATACTTGTTTGCTCAGGCCTTTTGCAACCACCTGCCCACAGACATTTCGCATGGTGCCTCCCAAACCCCTGCCATGCAGCAGCTGCAGGCAGATTCCCAGCTCTGAGGCTGCCCTGTGCTCTTGAGGCCAGGTGAGCAGCTGGACAGGAGCCACGGCAGCTCCGAGCAAATCAAGCAGGGTAAGCGGCATGGAAATCATGCCAAATAGTATCTGTCACGTGCCATCACGAAAGGGTAGAAAGGTTGAAAGCAGACACAAAATGTACAGTAGAAACAAGGTGACCAGTTTTGCAAGGGACCGTGACCTCACAATAGGAACAGCCATCTTTACAGAAAGCAAAACTAACACACCTTATCTGCACACATTCTGCGCAAGGGATTTATAAAGGAAGAAAACTGGAAAAAAAATATGCGAAGAGTAAAATAACACCCACCCTCCTTCTCTGTGCTTTGCAATACCTCATCAGTGGTCCTGTCAGGAGCCGGGGGCTGGACTCAATCATCGTGGGTGCCTACCAACTCAGGATATCCTATCATTCTCTATAAGTGAGGGTGTAGTTTGTGATGTTTCAGCAGAGTTGACATATTTCCTACCTCGAAAGAGGCTCTAACCCTACAGTAAAGAGAGTAAGTTACCTTGCTCCCTCTCCCACAGTAGGGAGAGCTTAGGCAAAGTCAAGCAGCACAAAACACACCGACAACGGAGCAATACCTGTTGCAGTTACAGCAGGAACATCTTTTATACATGACAAATTGCAGATGCAGGATCCACATTTAGACAAAACACGTGATCCCTGCAGACAAACAGACCTTTTATACAGCTTTGAAAGCTATTCAGATGGATTTTTGGATCCGCTCATTTTCAATTACAACACCACAAAGCCACCTAAAAAAAAAAAAAAGCACCAAACCAAAACTCACATGCAACAGAAGCAGAAATCCCATAGGGCTGTGAATTATCAGAAAAAGATATATTAGAGAGTGTCCAAAGGAGACCTACAAAGATGGAGAAGGGCCTGGAGGACAAGGTGTGTGAGGAGCTCTAAGGCCCCTGGGGTTGCTCAGCCCAGAGCAGAGGAGCTGAGGGGAGGCCTCATGGTGGCTGCAGCTCCTCACAGGGAGCGGAGGGCAGCGCTGAGCTCTGCTCTCTGGGGATAGCAACAGGACCTACACAAGAAACCAAGCCCTATGGCTAAATGTGGCCGTGTTTAAGGTCAAAATGTTACAGCTTTAAGCAGCTAACGTCTGTGGCACGAGCGCAGCACTGCCATGGAAGACGTTCAGGCAATTGGTGCATATCCGTTTAAGATGACGCTTTGAATTTGTGCAAGTACAGCCTGTTCCTTTAAACCTGTGACCTCATTTATTTACATTACTGCAGAAAGCATTGCCAGAAGCAACAGCTGATGACAGTCTCATGTATTTTTCCACTAAGACAACAATTAAACTGCTTCTGCGTTATTAATGAACAGATGACTTTGTGTCATGTCGACTCAAAGTGCAGGATGCCTCAAGGTTAAGCAAACGTGACTTGGGCCCATACAAACAGAGGTGTGCTGTGGGTTGGGGGTGCCCAGGCCTGTGCCACCACAGGTGGGCAGCAGGGTCCAGTCCCGGCCCACCCCCCTACTCCCACTGCATGTGCAGGGTGTGCTGAGGCACCCGCTAGCAAGCATGAGCTCATCTGGGTCGCGCTGTTATGTATCCTCTCTGCATGCTTGGGTGCGCTTTCAGCAGCAAATCTATCACAGCTCGCTTCCTTCCCCAAGGGAAAAGCAGCTTTACAGGTCGAAGCAGAGCTCTGCCAGTCATGGCCAAAGCCACTCTCAGGATACGGACAACCGCTGGGAACATGTCTTCAGAATACCAACCCACAGCCTGCAGAAATGTATGGCCTTGTATCTGGGCTACAACCCAGCCAGAGCTCCACCAGTCTTACCTCCACCAGATGACAGAGAAAGGGACTTCCCTTATGCTCTCCATACTTCTGCAGAACTCCCTCAGCCTCCCTGTGCTTTTGCCTCAAGCAGGGGTAGGCCTACATGGTGAGCAATGCTCAGGACACCACCGAGAACAGCACTTCCCACACCTCTTGGAGCAATGGGACTAACTCAAGCATGGCAGGAGTGCTCCTGTTATCTAAGACAGACGCCCTTCCCCTCAGCACAGCCAGGCTCACGCTTACTGCTGTGAAGAGCTCTAGGGTTGTGCTGCGGTGGAAGATATTGTATTTGGCGCACATAGCAGAAAGCAGAGATGAGAAGGGCAATTCTCCTTTCCCAAAACTAGTGGGGACCTATCAGGCCTCCTAGACAACATTAGAACTAGCTCTTCTGACTTCAAGAAAACTATGGGGTTTTTGTTCATTTTCATTAAAAAAAAAAAAAAATTTGAATGGAGACTGAAGTAAGGGGTCAAGCCCACTTGACCCCTCACTTCAGTCAGGGTACAAGGTGAATACAACGATGCTAAGACTGCTTCTGTACATTTCTGCTGTAAAAGAATGGGGAAAAAAAAAAAACATAACTGCAACCGTTCTCAGCTCTTAAGAACAGAAACTTCATTCACCATGCTTTCACAATGTAAGCACCCTCAGTGGCCTCAAGAATCAACACTGATTTTGGAGAACTAGGGCTGAGAGAACACAAAGATACAAATAACTAAAGATTTTTGTACTCATGTGGCTACCAGCATGTGAGATAGGTGTCCCTTTCCAGTCCTTCAAGAAGGCTTCTCACCTGTCTGCAGGAGGTTCAAACCACCCATTGCAGGGCTTCTGCCGCTATCACCCACACAGCATTTGGCATCAGCCCTGCCGCAAAAGATTAAGCTTTAAACAAACAACAAAAAAAGTGAAAGTAAACATAGTTCACAAAGAACAGCTTCCACTTTGATACACTCAATCTAATCTAGTCTCTCCCTCTAATCAAGCTGCCAACAGCACTTCAAAACAAAGCAAAACAAAACAAACAAAAAAAAAGCAAGCCCAGAGAACTTGCAAGGTCAGTTTTTTTCCATGTGGGAACTATCCTGAGATGCTGGTTCATTGATGAGTTCTGGCCCACAGGAGTTACAAGCACATCCCTGACCCAACTGGTTTGAGACCCCTTTAAAAGTCGAAAGTCTGATCAGATAGAAGAGAAGTACACTTTCCCCCAGCATCAAGGCACATGCGCACGCATTTGCATATTATTTCTAATTTCAACTTGCTGCAGCTCACACCCACTGCACATCCTCTCCTGCTGGCCTCTTGCAGCCCATGCTCTTATGTGCTTTTCTCTTGTACTTCAGGAACAGAGCAGCTCGCTGCCCTGAAGGACACATTCCAGGTGTGCAGGAGAAAGGTTACCAAGGGCACTGCTCTTTGCCAAAGGACACAGGCTCTGCCCAGCTCCACTGATTTCCTTCCATCGTGTCAACCACTCACTCTCGACCACATTTCCATCCACAGTACCTTCCACACCTGAACATATGACTTGCTTCTTCACATCACTAGCTCTCATCCCATTGCTTCTTCTCTTCTGAGGAAGCACAGCATCTTCCATACTAGTTCTAATTAGAAACAAGCAATAATTTTCTTTATTTTTTTTTTTTAAACTGCTGCTGAGGAATGTTTCTTGGGATTTCAGCTTGAGGGATGTTTTTGTTTTGTTTGTCTTAAACATAGTTTTGCCTCAAACGGAAGTTGGACACCCAAGCCACCCAAGAAAGCAGCATGCCTCCCTTGCCAGCTCTTCTAAGAGATGCCACAAGCGCTTCTGGACAACTCGCCAGTCCTTCCTAAAGTCACCACATCTGAACTCAAGACAGTAGTTCCAGCTTTGCAACTGGAAGTCCCCTATATGTTGAGTGAGCACAGTTTGTCCATTTAGGAGAAAATTTTTAAAAGAGCGTTCACAGGAGAGAGGGACACATCACAAGACAGCATCCTTCAAAGCACTCTGAGAGTGATCAGAAAGTTAAGAGAGGAGGAGCTCAAACTATGTAAAAATGTAACTTGGAACAAGAAATTAAGTCCCACATCCCAAACACATTACTGTGACGATTTTGCAGTGACAGATGAGGTTTGGACTTGCCCTCCCTGGAGGGCAAACATTTATAGCAGAAACTCAAAATTAGACACTTTACAACTTCTCATAGCAAAAGTATGCTCTCTCATGGGGATTTAAGCTAACATGAAGTCCAATTAAATAATCACTGGAAATGTCAGCATAAACCCTGAAGGAATACATACTTCTACTGTGAAATGCTCCCACTGGAAATCATATTAACAAAAAGGTCATCAAGAAATGCTAAAGCTATGTATAAAGGAGGCAGGGGAAGTGAGGGGGGAGGGAACAGAAACTATTTTCATGCTATAAAGATACCACAAATGGTTTTATATTGACAAAGAGCTACAAGTCTGCTTTCACAGAGGCAGAACGGATGGGACCTCCTGGCTCTGGGATGCATGAGGACCGAGACAGCACAGCAGGCTCAGTGCATCCGAAGAGGGAGAAGGCCCTCAGCACAGTTTCAGACGTCTGTAATCCTGGATGTGTGGGAGTGGATGTTTCTGTTTAATTAGCAAGTTTTAGAGAAGGCTGACATTTTCATGGTTCAGACATCTGTTTATTCACTTTACCCTTTTAAGGGCAACCTCTTCAGGACAGCTTCACTCCAGCAACCGAGCAAGCCGATCTGTTTCTCCTGAGAACGAATGCAGGCTCCTTTCTAGCCCAACCCACTGCCCCTCTGCACCACAAACACCAGCATCACGCTGCAATAATGTGAAAGGAAAGCAGGGTGCTGCTACAACAGACCAGTGAATGCCACTCATTCCTGCTGGATCTAAAACCTCTTAAAAAAAAAAAGAACTTCTTTCCTTTTGGCTACAAATTATATCTGGCACTCATTTGAGACTTTCCAGCAATCTACTTCAAAGCATAAGAAGTTTTCTCCATATCCAGTAAAGAAAGCTGCCTTGAAATATCCTAGTGCCACGCTGCCCTAAAGTAAAAACAGCCAACTACCAGAAGCAGTGAGATGCAAGGCAGTCCCCACACTGCCACAAACGCCAGGGCCAGTCCAACTGGCACCTGAGCCCCAACATGCTACAGGGCCAACCACCTGGCAGCTCACTCCATTATGGCCATCAGAGGACCCAGCACTGCATGCCAGTCCTAATGGGCAAGGAGGCATGGCTAGAACCTACACTCCAGCACCAAGGAAAGAAGAAAACATACAGTTAGAGAAGGCAGAATTAAACAGTGATCAGACAAGGAATGTCTTCAGCTCGATCAAAATCAAACTAGGTCTTGTGCCTACACAAATAAACAACAATACTTCCCAGGAAGCATAAGTAGTGTGTTATTCCTTGAGAGAGATGTAATACTGCCTTACAGGGCGAAGAGGAAAATACCTACAAAAATATGATGGTTTGCCTCGAGGTTAATCATATTAAGTGTTTTTATACCTAAAATACGGCAGTCAGTTCTATTTGGCTTATTCTTTGCTTCAACAGACAAAACTCCCATTATCTTATGATGGCCAAGAGGAATTAGAGTCCATCACCAGCACAATACAGATCAAATGCTTTAACACATTACTGGTCACCTGCTTACTTAAGCCTCAGTATCTCACTCTGACATCATAAACTAGCAACAATCAATTCAACAAACAAGATAACACACATGCTTCTGCCATCTATCTTCCAAATCTCTTGAAACCACTGCAAAAATACATACGGTAAAAAACATATATGTTTTTAATAAATATAGTAATTTGTGTGGGGACAAGCAGCAACAGCAACAGGAGGCTCATTCCTCTGGGAGAAGTGGGACCAGGTGACACCTACAGGGTCCTGGTGGCTCCTTGCAGCCTTGCTGGCTCAGGTATGCATGGGAGTAGTGATGTGCTTTTAGGGACACCACTAAAAACAAGTGCAAGGAGAGGACAAACTCATGCTCCTTCCAAACCTTCAGCTGCTCACAGTGGCTCCTTCTAGCAAGGAGATAATCTGCTCACCGAAGCAAAGAGAGAAATAAAACTGAAGCTTGAGTTTTTAAGTCAACAAAAACACTAACAGGCAAATCAGAACCTACAGTGTATTACTTTAGCAAGGATGCACTGTTAAGGGAGCAGGTTAATTCTTCCTCCCACTTTCTGCACAAGACAGATGCGTTGTTCCAGAGCACTGCTGTGACTGTGGATGGATCTGGGTCCACCACACTTAATTGCTGATCTAAGAGATGAGCTCAGCGTTACAAATGGTGCAGGGAACAGAAAAGGAAAAACCAAACAGATTAAAATGATTCGTCCGAGGTCTCACAGCAAGCCTACTGTATATGCTTAGTCACAGAGCGAGAGAATGACCACAGTGTGGCCTGGGCCAGAGCTCCCCTTGCCCTGAAACTGCCCTGGTATCTAGTCACAGTTATCCCTAGCCCGAATACCCCTTTCCTGCACCACACAGGAAAGGAATTTGCTTATTTTCCTCTCTCCTTTGAGCACTTAAAATGCTGCTATCTACTGTAGGGAACCTTCTTTAGCAGGGGGTTGGGCTAGATGATCTCCAGAGGTCCCTTCCAACCCCTACAGTTCTGTGAATCTATGCTGCACAAGTCCAGAGCCAGGCTGACACAACGTGCTGGAGGATCGCGTGCTCCTGGGGAACCAGCAACTTTCACAGCAGTGGGAGGATACACTGAAACCATCTCCAGTGGGCTGCGACGCTTCCAGGCACGAGGTTGCCTTCATCACAGATATTAATTGAAGCAGTTTCCTGTACTGAAAAGTCACAAGGCATTAAAAATCCCCACAGATTCACTGCTGAAGCTGCTGGGGCATAAAGCATCATTCGAACACGCAGCACAGACCACGACAGCCCTGGGACGTTCCAGCTGCAAAAATAACCCTGCTGAAACATTTCGAAAGCAGGGGCAGTGCTCCTCCAGGTATGCTTGTCCTAACAGCCTCCCTCTCTGCCTCCACGTAGGGGACGCAGGGGCACTGTCAGGACTGCTGGCTAGTTTTCCATCCCAGCCAAGTCCCGAAGGCACTGGTGCGCACAAGAGCTCTACCACTCCAACTACTGCCAACACATTCATCAGACTAAGACCACAGCTCGCACGGAAAAGCCCTGAAGGCCCTGCCAGCTGAAGTAAGCAGGTACAGGGCTCGAGAGGGTACCTCTCCCCAGCTTGCTCCCATCAGATTCAGTTGAGTAAACACCAAGCTGAATAGACACCAAGCTCCAGGCAGCAGCCAGTTGTCACATTCAGGTCAGGCTTATGTTCTCTGCAGCCAGTGCTCCCCCAAGCCCACCAGCAACTTGCCAACTAGGCCAAGGCACCACACACGGTCTTATCTTTTGCGCAGAGTGACAAAGCATTAGGTCTTCTTTTAGGTAAATTAACATTGCTCTTTTTCCTTGAAGAGCATGACTTCTATAGCCCTGCAAGCCTACGCTGAATATTTAAGAAAAATTTCTTTCCCAGCTGGTTAATAAATGTGGAAGATAGATGAGTGTTAAGACTATGGGCACGCTGCTCCCATTCATGTGATTTTGTCACTTTAGAGTTTCTTGTGTAAATAGGAAATTGTAATATGGTTTTCCATAGAGTAAAGAAAGCATCACTGCCTAAAGGCAAGTGACTGATCCCCCACTTCAAAGATGTTGTAAATCAAAGAATCTTTCTAAAAACTTTCAGGATCCTAAGCATAGTAAAAAAAACCAAACATCAGCTGCTGCTTTAAAAGAAAGAAACAAACAAGAAGGCACATATATATCCTAAAAAAATAGGACCCTATCTGTATTAGTTGACAACCGGACGCCTCTCAAACCTCAAATACTACTACTGACAAACGTACTCGAGCTCCTGCATCCAGACTCTGAAAACTGAAGGTGAAATCTCTGTCTACGAAGAGGCAGCAGAAGTTCTTCCCCCAGTGACCGATGAGGCCAGACTTCCTCTGCAGCACAGAGGGAACACATTTGAAACACGCTGGATGCTTCACACACATTACTTAACACTTAAAAATACACATTTCTCTATTTCAGCCATGACCTAATAATTATTCAGTGGAGATCTCCAGTGGAAATAAGTGCCAGGCACATATTTTGTTGGACAGCTGGATTTTTTGACCACTGTATCAAGTTCTACTCTTGAATATGCTTCTCCAGTGTAATTCAATTAGGGCTTAAACTAACACTGGTACTGCTGGATTACATAATAATAATAAATCATGTGTTTACAACAGATTACGACAACATCAGGTATTCCAAAGGCAGTTGATCACAGTATTTTGAGTTAGCACGAGACAACGTAAACCAGGCGCTTATTCCTTGTATAGGTCTCTCGGTCCCTTTGTAGTCGTTTCAACTTCTGATAGGTGACTTCAGTGCTGGTAAGAGATCTGAAGCTATTCTTAGACCACAGCAGCGAGCACAAAGTGGTTTGCTGGCAGGTTCTGTGCTCCTTGCTATAACAAGACCCAGCCACTTAATTTATTTCCCTGTAAGACAAGCAATGAGAAGACTGCAACCCAGAGTTTAAAAAAGCTCCTCAAATCAGGAACAAGAAGAGAGAAGTAACTACATGTTATCACCACCATTCAGTTCCTCCCCAACTCCCTTGTAGTGCTCCAGCCACCACTTCATAGCACACAGGAAAACTGGAATTATTAGCAAATTTGCACCTCACACCTTTGTTCTGGACTGGTTTTCCCCCAGTCAAACAGAGGGGTTTTTAAAAAACTGAGCCCTGGGCTTCAATGGGTTCATGAGGCTCCCACAGCTGGGGCTCCGAGGCAGAGGAAGGCGAGTAAGCCACCAGAGACTGGCTAGGGAGACAAAGGCAACTCCTGTCGTTTCAACAGACTGTTAAAATGTTTTGGCACAGACACTATACTTCTTCATTTTTGATTCATTTGTAGATTTAATTTAACTTGAAAGGAGACACTCAACTCCAAACCTGAACACTTCATTCTGTGTAAAGTAATACTTTTCATTTGAATGCAAAAGCATTCCCCGCTTCCTATTTTTATGTCCCAGGAGCAAACTAAAGCATGCAAAAAGCCCAAAACTGCAAGCCACTTTCGCTATGAGCTAATGCACCCACGGATGGCAAATTCTTCCAGTAAGGCAGAAATACACTGCTGCTTTCCCATGACAGTCCCACCACACTGTGCTCCTGGGTTTTGGGTAGGAAAGCGCGCACAAGCTCATCAAAAGCAACCTGGGCTGCTGAGCCAACCTGGAAACAAATGCAGCTTTGCCATCATCAAGCAGAAAGGGTGTCTGATGGTCTCCCACCACGGTTTGTACCCCCTCTCCTCCCAGAAGTGGACAGAAAAGACACATCCACACAAAGAGAAGCCTTTAGGTTTCAGTAGGAATGGAACACCGTGGTCTAACAAGAACAGCTGTGAGCACACAGGAAAAAACAGAGATTCTTCATATTTTGTATGCAACTGAGCCGCAGGTTCAGCCCTTGATCGCTTAGGCTGCTGAAGCCCATGTAACAGCAATGTGAAGAACACGACACCTTTTTGATAAAAAATGAAATAGTTATGTCAGTCTCCTAAATGCTGCTGTGCCTTCTGAACAAAGAATGGAGCAAATCTTAGCTTCTGAAGAGCTTAATTGAAAATGACACTCCATATTAAAGGAAGTAGCAAGGAGACACAAAGGGAGGCACACAGCTCTTAAAATCCCTGTAAAGCCCAGCGCTCCCTTGTCAGCATCAGTTTATGTCAGTCTGTTACATTAAAAATAAATCAGACAACCTCTTTTTAACTTGAGCCTAGTCAGGCACCCCGTTCATACGTTTATCTATAGTTCCGTGCGGCCTTTGGAAACAGTGCTTAAAAAGACTGGGGCACCTAACCCTAAATACACCAAGGGCCATGCTGCTGCCCGGCGAGCAGTAAGCCGGGGCCGTAACCCAACCCTGGGTTCGCCGATCGGGTTCCCCCCACAACGTGACACCGCACTGCGCTGAGAGCAGCACGGGCTGACAGGCAGCACCAAAGATGGAGAACGTGGCACCGGATCAGGGGGACATAAACTTGGCCGGCTAGGCTAGCAACCAGTGTTTGCAAACACAACACAGGCATCAGATGGGTTGGCCATAAATTAGGAGTGGATTACAGCAAGCAAGAAAAACCACTCGAAAAAGGGGGGGAAAAAGAAAAAAAAAAGAAAAAGAAGCGGCAGAGAGCTATCTCTGGTTTCATTCTGGTGTCTGCAGCCACAGGCCTGCACGCACACATGGTGTAAGCACTTGGCCTACTGGGGCATGATGGAAAAAATGCTATCTGACAGGGGAAAATGAACAACTGCACATCCAGCATTGTTCCTTGTGCTCAGAAAATGAGGCAGAACCTTCCTAAGTGCTGCTTCACTACACGGTGAACTCGCAGAATCATGGAATGGCTTGGGTTGGAAGGGACCTCCACATTAGAGCTCCCTTTGAGCCCCACTTAGAGAAGAGAGGGAGGTGAGGTGATGGCAGGAGCACTCATTTCCGCAAGCGAGGTCTGCCCTGGCCCAGCCAATTCCTACACCCAAAAAGCAAGGGATTTGGGCTTCCTTTGTCTAGTAGCATGGTCTCAGATCTGTTGGCAGAAGCAGTTCAGGGAGGGGATTTCTCCTAAGCAGGTCTTCGAAACAGATGCTCACATTTCTCAGTAGCTGAAAACCAAAAATAGCCCAAGTAATCCCACAAGCACCCAGCCAAGCCCTGTGCAGCACCCCGGAAACAGCAGCCAACCTCAGAGAGGGCTGCCCACAGGGCCCAGCAGCCCCACAGCCTCCTGCTCAAGGTACAGCTTGAGGTGGCAGGAGCTTCAGTGATACAAACACGGAAGACACACACTTTCAGCATCTCTCTTTTCCAGGGGCAGGAAGACCACATGGTACAAACCATAAATCTAACTGTAAGGACTCTGCAACAGAACGATTGCCATCAGAGAGAGAGAACCTGAGGGGTAACGTAACCCTACAGAGCACCTCCTCCCCTTTTGTGAAGATACATCACAATGGGACATGCACTAGAAGCATACTGTGACAACTTTGGCACTTGCTCCAAGTCAACCCAGTGTAACTACACGCTTGCTGGGAGCTAGAAGAATTTTAAGTTTCCACAGGATACGCTTAAAGAGGAGTATCTCACTGGACTGTGGCTCCTAGAAGGCCATGAAGGTAAACAGGGAAAATGGGCTAAACTATTAGCCCAACTCATACTTCCACCACACCACACAGGGTAGTTTTTCCTGTACAAGTTACTATTTTCAAGTGAATTAAGTACAGACAAATCCTCCTGCAGTTTTACAGTACCATACCCAATCTCTATCAACCATGCCTCTAAACAGCATAAATGCCCAGGGGCACAGAGATTTATAGAGGGCAGCATAGTTATAAATAGGAGCTACAAAATAAAGGGAAGAAAGGGAAGTGTCCTTGGATGCTAACTTAGGGACTCCTAGAACATTAAGGGATAGGGCAAAAAAATACATGGAAAAAAAGAACCTTTAAAGGAAGAAAAAATAAACATATAGAAGTGTGCATCCATGCACACATATAAACGCTACCCCTTCAGGCTACTTTCTAGAGGAACATCTCCCTCTGTCCATTCCTCCGACCCTGTTTCACCACAACAAGATTGGACTGCTCCTTGAGTTCTGTCAGCTGGTCAGTGATGCAACGCCTCCTTTATCTCTCTTCTTCCCTTCGTTCGCTCTCCCTCTGCCCATCTCCAGCACCCAGGAGCTGAGTTTAACACAGACTAAAATAAGGCTGCTAAGTAAAGGTCAGTCTGGCAAGCTAAAAGAGAAGTATACTCTCCTGGACCTTTGCCCCTCAGGCTATAAATACCTCGAGAAAACACTGGGGGAAATTCTTTGTCTACACAGCCAGCCACCAGGAAGCACGCTTCCTCCTTCGTTCAACTCCCACCCTGCCACTACTCAAGGACAACCATCAGAGGAAGGCAAGCACCTCACCATTGCCAAGTGGCCCGTTTCACCACCTGCCCATGAAAGATGTGCTTTGCCAGCTGTGTCTCGAGGCACAGGGACACTCCTAGAGGTGCACAGCCACGCTGGAAGCTCAACCATCAGCAAGGTTTGTGGCGGAACACTTGCACAGTACATGGGGGGCAAAGAGAAGGATTACCTTTTAGGACTAGGGGTTCCTTGCCTTCTCGCTTGAGGGACTCCAGCACTATGTGGAGGGGCTGGGAAGGCATTACTCTGCTTGGCTCATTGGTATTCTCATCATAAACTATGATTTCTTTGGAAAAGATCCTCTTGAAGGAGTCCTTGCCTTCCCGGCAAGAGATCAAGTCCAAGACAGTGATCTTGCCCTGCTGAAGCCTCCTCCGGCTGATCTTGTCAGCGCAATTGATGTGGACAGCCCCTTGGATGTGGCTCTTATTATACTCCATGAACGGCCTACAGTCAATGATGACAGGTCCTTGGTTTTGTGTGTGGCTCTTGCTGCATTTCGTCATCTTCCTGGCCAGGTCGTTGGGGTAGATGATCTTGATGCTCGCTAGCTGCTTGCCGCCACCCGACACCGGGCTGCCCACCCCGCCCAGGGGGCTCAGGCCGCCAGCGCTCTCATTGCTGTTGACCATTTGGTTGGCGGGGCAGGAGGGGGAGGCTGCTGCGCTGCTGGTGCTGGCGTGGGCTTGGGCCTGAGCGTCCTTGTCGTACGTTGCCACAGTGCAGCAACTGGCACTGCTGCATCCACAACTCAGGGAGCGGGCAGAGCCGTTGGATGAGGGCATATACGTGAGATTCGCAGTCTTGAGGGACACGACGGCTGCGCTGAGCAGACCGGGGCGGCTCCCGCCGGCAGAGGAGGCAGGTTCCAGATAGCTAGAGTCTAAACAGAGGTTGAGATCCTGAGGTCTCACGGGCCTCGAGAGTGCCACCACTACCCTGTCGTCTAAGGGAGACGGAGGCATGAGGAGGCTGAGAGCTAGCAAATTAGGAAGAACTCAAGATCCCCCTGCAAAAGAAGAAAGGGAGGGGAGAGTGGCGGGGGGAGAAAGGCGATGAAAACAGATCACCACATCACATAAACCTACAGATCGCTTCCCCGACACCCATCACCCACGGGTCACACCCCACGCTGACAGCTCCCAGCCCGCTCGCCGAAGAATCTTTCCCAACCCCGCAGCAACACCCCGGTCCGGCTACGTTCATATACGCAAACGGCAGGCAGGGCAGCACGCCGGGAAGAGGCACCGGTCGGCACGCAGATGGTGCGGGGCAGCTCGGACACCTCCGGCGGGAGCCGGGCAGCACCGCGCTCCCCTGCCCCGCGCAGCGAGCCAAGGGCCGGCCGCGGCTGCAGCCCGCCGTGTCGGCGGCGACGTGCAACTTTTCCAGCAAGCCGGAATGAAATCGGCTTTCGATTCAACGCGCAGAGACAGCTGCAAACTTGAACACCGAGCGAAACAAGAACAAAATCTCGCCGAAAGCAGGAAACGCCGGCTTCTGAACAGCTTGGCGGAGCGCAAGCGCTCCCGCCGCCCGCGGGGCTTCCCCCGCCCTGCGCAGGTCGCCCCGCACGGAGCCGGGCAGCGGGAGGGCCGGGGGCAATCCTAGGAAAAAAAAAAAAAAAAAAAAGGAAGAGAGGAAAATCCCTCATGTTTTCGCTGTTTAGAAAGAGGATAACCAAGAGCGGAGCCTCTCCGCCGGACACGCTTAAAAACAACAACAGGAGGGCAAACAGCCCATCTCCCTAAAGAAAGGGGAGAAAACATACAATAACCGCAGCGAACCGAAGCGGCGCAGAACCAAAGTTTCATTCCCCAGCCCGGCATCTCCGCCCCCCGTGCCCCGGCTGCCCCGCGCCGCTATCCGCCCGCCCGCCCGCACTCACCGGCGCGGCGCGCTCCGGTGCGTCCCGCTTCCTGGCGGCCCCGCACCACTGTTTCTCGCGCTCGCCGCCCCGCGCGCCACCCGCACCATCCTCGTTACTTTCTCTTTTGCTACCGCGTAAATGTACGGCTCTGCGGGGGCGGGGCGGGAGGCGACGGGCGGCCCCGGCGGCCAATCGGCGAGCGGCGGGGAGGGGGAGGGGGCGGGGCGGGTGATGTCATTGGCAGCCAATCGGAAGGGCGCGGCGCCGGCTCGCGCCCCGCGGCGGCAGCCGCTCCTCGAGGACGTGCGGCGCGCGCCCCTCTCGCGCCCCTCCGCTGTCAGAGCAGCGGAGCGACGCGGGAGTTGCGCATCCCGAAGTTCGGGCCGGGCAGCACCGTGTCCCCGCAAGAAGTGGTGTGATGACGTAGGGCGGCGTTGAGCCTAGGAGGCTCCCGCTGAACGCATCTCCCAGTGGTCCCGTTCTAACCACAGTGAGCCTGCATGAGATGCTTTTAGCGGAAAAGCAAAGGGAAGCCACGTGCGACTTTGTGTTTTTGTAGGAAGGCTGACTGTGAGTGATAGACCCAGCAATTCCCGCAGACAGGTGCCCCATTCACCCCGCCTTGCAGCGGGGAGCTGCTGTTGGATGCCCAAGGTGAGCTGCATGGCGCTGGGTAAGGTGACTACAGCCTGGTTCACACCATTAAACAAAGGCATCACAGAGCAACATTTCGATTCCTCTTTGGGACATTTACCCAGTGCTTCAGAACAAATGTGTTTCCACACACTGGCAGGACAGGCCACCTCACAGGAGCTGGAAGGGATCTCTGGAGATCATCTGGTCCAACCGCCTGCCACAGCAGCTCCCCACAGCAGGTTGCACAGGTAGGCATCCAGACGGGTCATGAGTATCTCCAGAGGAGACTCCACAGCCTCTCTGGGCAGCCTGTTCCCGTGCTCCGTCACCCTCACAGCAAAGAAGTTTTTTCCCCATATTCAAATGGAACTTTGTATGTTCCAGTTTGTGCCCATTGCCCCTTGTTCTGTCACTGAGCACCACCAAAAAGAGTCTGGCCCCATCCGCTTGACTCCCTCCCATTAGATATTTATAAACAGTGATGAGATCCCCTCTCAGTCTCCTCCAGTCTGAACAGCCCCAGGTCTCTCAGCCTTTCCTCGTTCAGGAGATACTCGGCCCCTCATCATCTCTGTGGCCCTCCGCTGGACTCTCTCTAGAAGATCCCTGCCTTTCTTGAACTGAGGAGCCCAGAACTGACACAGCACTCCAGATGTGGCCGCACCAGGACCTTTACGAGCCATGCTCAGCTCAAGCATGGCCATACTTCCATTTCCTCAGGGCTGGGTGAGACTCCTCACTCTGCCCATCCTTGGTGCAGCCAAAGGGAGGGCCGCACGGTGGGGAATGCAGCTGGGAAGCCAGAAGCCTGGAGAGGCCCCAGTGGGAGTCACTTCCACAGCTGTGCTTCGTAGTTTGGGGTGATAAAGGCTTGTCCTCCTGTCTTGAAAAAGAGACCAGGAAGGTGAATTACTCAAATCAGCTCTATTGGAAGGTAACCGCATGGATAACAGCAGCCCTGATTGAGGAGGCCACAGTTATTGGCAGCCAGCTGGGCGAGATCCACTCTGCCCTATGCCTGGAGAGCCTATTGATCTCCTAAGAGCAAACCCTGCTTTCACACAGTGTCCTTCCCAGAAGCAAATATCCAACTGTGCTGGCCTTGGATCTGCAGAGGGACGTGCACGAGGGGGCACACTGAGGATGGTGGCACGGGACAGAGCTTTGCAGAGCCCCCAGGCTCCAAGTAAGCAATGCTGTAGATGCAGAGTGGGCAAATCCAAACCCTCACTGGCAAAGCACCGTCCCTGTGGGGAAGCCATAGCTTTGTTCCTTTGCCCAAAAGCCAGCAGCAGCTGGCCTCAGGGCTGCGTACACCATGGTTCATGCATAGTCTCCCAGTCCTGCAGGGACCAAGGCTGTAAAATGAAGCACATCCACCAGCCCTGCTGCACTCCCGCACTCGCTGGTGTTGCAGGGGAAACTAATAGAACAGTCATAAAGTCACTCTGAATGTTTGTCCTAAGAGAACATCCTAACTCATTTGTTGATGGTGGAGGCTTTGTATGGTAAGCTGCTGTTTGTCTACTAGCTTTCAGGGCCAGTTTCCACCACACCTTGTTTCCATCTGCATTAGATGGAGCTGTCAGCATCTCACCTCTGACAAAAAGAGCATCAGTATTCCTTGGCAGCAGGCAGGGGAGGCTCTGCACGCAGCAAGCACTTTAACAATCTCACGGATGCATAGGCCTGTGGGCCTGGAGATGTTTGCTCAGCCAGACCTGGTGGCTGAGCCCAGCCTCCTCTGGTGCAAGCAGCCATTAGACATGAATCCTCGTCCCGTTCACCTGCCTCCTGCATGGCCATGCTGGTGAGATAGGAACAGCCCGTGAGCTGCACGGGTCCTCCCTGCCCCACAGATTGTCAAGTTATGCTCACTTTCAAGCAACTCCTCTCCTCCCACCGAGGCTTCAGGCAGCATCCCTTCCATAGGATAAACCGCCTCTTCCTCAGCTTGCTTACAGCAACCCTAAAATTGGAAGTGAGAACTTAGCAGGAAGAAAGAGCTAGGATCTTATTGAGATCAACTCTATTTCTGTCACATTGATTGAGACAGGCAGTTGGCCTTGTTCTGCTCCCGCCTACCACAGTGCGAGCCCTGGCTTGCTTTACCCCGATGCAGCACCACTTGGTCTCAGCACCTCACCCAGGGCTCCCACCCTGCATCTGACCATAAGCAAGCCACCAGTGGTCACCCTTGCACAGCCAAAATCGGGCAACGGGGAAAGTAGAATTCACATTAATGGGTTCCAAATTTTGATGGCATTAGTCAACAAGCAAAGTGCTCTGGGTCATAGGACAAGCTTGTTTGCCATCCTCCTCTGCTCCCCCGAGGCTGTGAGCAATAATTAGGTTCACCATCTTCCTTATGTTGATATGACAAACCAGTTTAACTAGAGCTCTTCCCTTGCCAGTCTGTTGTACCAAAGGCAGATGAGCCCCACACTGGCTTGTTCAGCTTTCATCTAAAAGATTTCACCTTTGAATGGGATGACGGCTTAGCGAAGAGCATCTCCTGCCTTCATAGAGCCACTCCCCCACCTGACCTCACCTGACCTCCCTCTGCTCTCACAGCTGCCAGTTGGTCCCACAATGTCTATCCCTTCGATTTTCCCCATCTTCACTGGTGCTGGTGATGCACCCTTGCTGGTCCTTGCAGGTGACACAAGGTGACATTAGGTGGGGGACAGCAGCCCACAGGTTGCTCATCCCAAGCTCTTTTGCTGAGAGCTCATTGCTGCTTCCAGCTTCCTGAGCTGCACTGGCATTGCTGAGCCTCTACAAATGGTGTTGCTTGAAGAGGAACAGCCATGTCCCCGCTGTGGTTCAAGTGTCCCCTAGCCCCTTGGAAGGTGAACGTATGAATGCCACCAGGAGTTCGAGGAAGGACACTGAGATTTAACACGCTAAGAGAAAGCTAAAGATCAGTTAGGCTCTCACTGGGTGAGCCTGCTGCAGTGGCTTGCAACCAAACTTTAAGCGTGCAGGGAAGTTCCCATGCTCTTATCAAATACACCAGTGCAAGACATTCAGATAACAAAGCCACGGGGTGAGCTAAAAGGGAAAATAGTACTTCGATTTTCTCAAGAAGAGGATCTTTCTCATGCAAGGCCCACCAGCTAATCAGTATAGCCAATGCTTGCTTAAATCTTTTAAGGCAAATCCTGCTCCCTTGACTTGTGAGATTGACGTCCTAAGGGACTTCAGCTGCTCTTGGTACAAGGAAAACAACCAGATGCAATCTAGGGAGATGAGGAAGCTGGCTCCTCCATGCCCGCTTCTGAGTACAGCAAACAGTACTTGGCCAGAAGCACAGATTTCATACAAAATGCCCATGCTTGAATTAGACTAACTGTTGCTAATAGGAAATCTCAGTCCTTGACTTTTATAGCAAGTCACAAAAAAAAAAAAAAAGTTCATTTATGGTTAATATTAATGTCCTAGACAATTCTTACAACTTCTCTTTTCCCACACTGATGATTCCATGTTGATGGATTGTGAAACCACAGCGGAGGGACTCACAAAACAGATGTCAGCAGCAGAGATTACAAACTATGGCTTGTTTCCCCAGCCCACTGAGGATTATCGCCACACCTACTATCTACTCAGACACCTCCTTGAGAGATTGATTCATGGGTTGGACCAACAATCATTTTTCTCCCTGCTACCCGCTGAAAGCAATTCGGCATGCAGCCAACAGTTGACCAGTTCTATTTCTCACTCCAGTCCAATTCCTGTAGTCCTCCTGACCTCTAATGAGTGAGTTTACAAGAAATACTATTCTCATTAGGCAGCCACATGACTGCTGCTTAGCTGGCTATAAAATCCCTACCAGCAAGCAGTGGCCCTGGCTCCAGATCCTACAAGCACTTTGCTATAGCAGGTGCATTGTATTGGAGAGAGATCCCCTGGTGAGACATTCGTGCTGTAGGTTTGGGTTACATGGCTTGGCTCTGCCTATGGTCATCTCAAGCAGTGCAGCTGTAGCTTCACTCTAGTGTCTGCGGGTGGTTTGGGTTAATCCAGCCCGTTTCTCTGTTCAGCAGCAAGCTGCAGATACTGGGAACAGGATGGACAAGCTCTAATTGCAGCCCCCTTCTCACTCTCAAAGCAGCACCTGAATGGACATGCATGTGGTGTTCAGGGAGGTGTAGGACAGGCTGTCAGTACTGTGTTATTCCTGTGCAAAGCCATGTTGCTCTGTCACTTCAATGTGGCAGCCTCTGCTTTCCCAACTGGTCTCTGATGCATGAGCCACCTTCTCAACTCTGGCTGGAAAGAGCCACTGAAGATGAAGACGGTGGTAGTGCCCATCCTCAGCAGCTAAATCAGTGTTGCCCGTGCCACCCACAACGACAAAACTGCACCAGCAGTGGCCCTACAGACTCCAGTGATCGTCTGAGCAAGATCCAAAGGGCAGTGTGGTAGATTAGGGAGCCCAGAGGATTCAGTAACAGGCAGTTTAGCACATAAAAGGGTCGGGAGCAGAGCCAGAAGGAAAAACCCAAGGCGAATGCCTCCAGCCCCAGCATCAAGCCAGTAAGAGCGTATCAAGATACATCAGAATTTCAGTTCTACCCAAATCCTGCAGCAGAATCAAAATGCTCGGGCTGACAGAATAAATAGCACCTGGGTGTCCTCACCCCTGTTTCTTAATTCTGCTCATCTTCCTAAAGCCCTGCTAAATTTCACTTCTATAAACATGCTTCAAGAATACTGCTTCCCCTCTCTCTCTTCCAATATAAGGCCATTAATTACAGACATCTAATAATAACGATACGGTAAACTTGCAGGACTGTGTATGTTATATATGAGGTGGTGACTCAGCCTTAAAACATGGTAGAAGCCAGTGTAAGTAGCTGTAACCTATCTGGAGAGAAGGGTTTCTATAGAGAACTCAAGTAAAACAATCATCTCCACGCCAGGACGTGGTGCTGTGCAAATGTTCCTGCCCTGTGCCCGTCACTCATGCTCACATCAGGAAAGTCAAGCAAATTTCATCAAAAACTGAAAGGATTTTTTTCTAGTCCAGCAAGTATGTTTACTATTAGTCTGATTAAAGTAGTTTTCAATCATGACTAATCTGATCTAGCCAACGAGAAAGCAAATAACCGCTCTTTTTCCATCAGACAGCAGAGTAAGCACTGTCACTCCCTGCTGCACGTGGCTCCGCTCTGGTTTCTGTCAGGGGACTTCCATTCAGGCCCTGGGCCCCCTTCCTTCCCAGGCAGCCATGCCATCCAGATGAGGCACCCAGCCGGCCGCCCCAGTGAGCAGCACTGAGTCACCCGCAGGCCCCCTGACAGCCTTATCGGAGGGGATCGGCCAGGAGATGCCAAAGTCAACAGAGCGAGTCCTTACTCACTTCTTTAATCCAAGGAGTGTAAAAATAAAAGTGATGATGTCGTCATTGTGAGGGAGAGATTCTTTCTTGACGAGCGGTAATTAAGTCACGGTCACAAAGATCTTTTGGAGCCATAAGGAGGCTCTGGGCTCCAGCTCTCAGGTGGGGTGACAGACATGGGCCTGTAGCATCCTGGGTCCAGTCATGGGCCTGTATCATCTTCCTGGTCCCTTCTGGCCCCCTCCCTCATCACAGAGAGGATTAAACCCCTCATCTCATGGAAGAAATCCTGGTTCCTTTTCACATCTCGGCTTCGGTTCTTGGCCAGGGGAAATCCACTCAGTACGCAGCTGTCAGGCATGCGCGTGTTTTGGAAACACCACAGAAAATCACTAAGGAGGAACGAATTTTTCAAGAGATGTTTCCAGCAGCACTGCAGTAGACATATACATAGACAATAGCAGCTACTGGAACTCTGCATGCCTGTACAGGCACAACACATGTTCAGGAAGATTTATCTTCTCTATTTCTTTACTTCCTCAGTGCAGAATGACCACTTCAGGAAGGAGCACTCTAGAGGGACTTTCCCCATGACATTACCAAAGATGTACTTCCCTGCCCACATGGGCAGCCTTGCATCACGGCCAGCATCCAGCGGCACTGCTCAGGGGCTGCTGCAGTGTGGGAGTTGGGAACTGGACTTTTATTACCCACTTCAGGGCACAGATCAGAGAATATACAGGTTCCAAAAATAAAAATATAAAGGGTTTTAAACTATGGTTTGTATTACATTAAAAAAGAAAGCAACAAAGTTTCTTTCTGGCATCACTGCCAAACGTGGGCTAGCAAACGTCACAATTCAGACAAGCTTCACATCCAATATCATTCTCACTGGCGTGTGGGGAGAAGCTCCGGGCAATACTGTGTGCTCTGCCATACAGCGGCCTTCCCATTTTGAGGACACAGAAAGCTCTGGGTACACACCTCAATAATTTCCCACTGTGCTCCATACCTCTAACAAGCACACGTAGTTTGTGCTTGCAGCTAACAGGTGTGGGCAAATCTATTTACAATAAATTTTGCCATGAATGGGGAACCTATGTGAGAAAAAGTGTACTCCAAGTGTGTTCAGAATTACTGAGATGAGTAACTCCATGTCAGTTTTTAGCTCCTAACTAATTTTAATGGCTGAACCATAAGCACTCAAACAGAGTAACAGAAATACTCACAAGCCCTTATCTGCAGCAGCTCTGCCAGCTGCTGCTACAATGCTGTTGCTCACTTCTAACATCTTCTTTTCTCAGAAGAGCCTTTGCCTGTCACCTAGTTATCTGCAGGATGAGCAGAACAGGGATCAAGAAATGTGCAGCAAAATTCTTTCAGATCCACAGAGGCTCCAGTAATGAATCACTAAAGCTTGCTCTGCCAAAGGAACACATTTCTATCCCAAGCACAGCCCGAGCACTGCTTCTCTCTGCCCTCAATGGCATATCAAAATGAGGAGAGGAGTCCGGCAAGGAGCAAGAACCTCAGCCTTGCCCATTTGCAGCTCCCTCCAGCCCTTGGATCCCAGCTATGCACCATGGTGGAGCTGGGACAGTATAGTGTACCCCTGGGCAGGGTGGGACATGGGCTCAGCCCTGACCCCAGGGAAGGAACAAGCATGGGGACTTTGGGTCCCAGCTGCCCCATGGCACCACACTGCTTGCAGCAAGCAAATCACTCCTGAGAATCATGAGGAGATCAGCACAGGGCTGGTCCTGAGACCTTGTGGACCTAAAGGTTTAACAAAATCAACACCCCTTTAGCTTTTTCATTTAGATATCACATATTTGTCTGACTACTCTGTGTGAGATTAGCGCTAATTGTAAATGCCACAGGAATGAGCAATGTCCTCTGTGTTAAACACAGAGCGCACACAATCAATTAGCGCTTGATGCAAAAATAAGGAATTGCTTCATCAGGTGAAGGATGTATGCAACTGGTGTGATGGACCGATAAACAACAGGTCTCTTCATCTGCTCCAAGTAAAGCACACTCATCCCCCACAGCACTTCTCAAAAGACTGCATTGTATTATAAAATTTCACATCCTTTCAAAATAGATTAAGTAAAAGCTTAGGAAGACAGTTGTATGATCTTCTGGATACTTCATTCATGACTAACATTCTTCTGGCAAACTCTGCCTAAATAAAACTTCAGCTCAGGCTCGGGAGAGCAATGGGGGCTCCCAAGCATTTGGTCATCTGGACTGGAACAACTTCCTGCAGCATGGAACGGTCGGCACTGCGAGCTGCTGCTCAGACCGTGAGACTCGCAACTTCAGCAACATATTCCAGGGAAACTCCACCAGAGCCTGGGGATTTTAGTTTGACCTCCAAACTTTGGTGTGAGGATTTTAAACGAGACAGCTTCAGTGAAGGAGCAGAGAGAGGAAGGGAAAAGGAGGTTGTTTTAACGTGATTGCTTGTTCAGCCCATTACAAAGGAAAGGATTTGCAAAATTTGAACCTAGCTCAGTGCAGGATTTGGGAACATGCATGGGTAAGCAGTTGGGAGGCATTGTTTTGATATTTCTTCTTGATATTGCTGTCTTCATTGCTACATTTGCTGAGGTCAGTGCATAAAATGGAGCCTGCAAGCAAAAAGGTGATAAATGCAACTTTTCTCCTTGAAAGTGTCATGCCTTCAGATTTTCCAGCCACAAAGCCTACTGAGGTTTGACCAACTATGCATACTAAATAGTTTCAATTTACATAGCGTGCATATGTATATTTACACACACAACATGCTTTCTGTGATTCCCTCCATGTTACACAAACAAATTGCTGTTGTGGGTAATTCCAGTGACCCACTTAATCTGAATTTTTCGCTGAATCTGCCTGTTTACTTTCAAGAGTTGATATCCGTGAACATCTCAATGGAGAACCAAGGAACAACACATTATCCAAACACTGCTAAATGCTCCCAGAGGTGAGAATTGTTAGTGCTTTCAGTGCCTCCTAAGACTAGTTATGAGCAATCTCATTAGCCCTATAAGTGTTTCATTCAGTCTTTTATTCCTGCTTGCTTCTTGACCTCAGGGCTCTCTCTGAAAGGTGTTTCCTCGTGTTAATTATGTTATGTGTAAAACAGAGCATTAGTGCTCCTACATGTGCTGCCTCCTGAGTTTTCTGGGATACTCCCTCTTGCCGAGAGGCACCATCAGAACTTGGTGATGTAACTTCTCCAATTCATTTGTTAGTTACCTGAGAAGAAAGGGCAATGATAACCTCACTCAGTTTCAGGGAACTGCTCCTAATCTTCCGTTTTGATCTTTCTCATTTTATGGGAGCCTTCCTGCACATCAGTGACTTTATTCCTCTGCTGATGAAAAAATGCCTGGGAGAAGAGTCACGTTCTGATTTCCAGTGATGAGCTCACTCACCTTCAACAAGGGACAACATTGTACAACTTGTAGTCATTCGCTATAGTGACGGCCAGAGCTAACCAGTCATGGTCAAATATTTGTAGTACAAGGAACACTTTAAAGGAAGAGCATTTGTTATCAAACTACAGAAATAAGAGGTGATTCATGAGCTTTACACACACAGAAATCCAAACACAGGTGGTAATTATGCTGGAAAGGTGGTGCAGCACACACAAAAAAATTAGAATCATAGAATCTTTTGAGTTGGAAGAAACTCTTACAGGCCATCCAGTCCAACTCCTCTGCAATGAACAGGGACACCTACAGCTCAATCAGGTGCTTAGAGCCCCTTCCAGTCTGACCCCGGATGTCTCCAGAGATGGGGCATCCACCATCTCTCTGGGCAACCTGCGCCAGTGCCTCATCATCCTGACTGTATAAAACTTCTCCCTTATATCCAATCTAAATCTCCCCTCCTTTAGTTTGAAACCATTTCCCCTTGTTCTATCACAACAGCCCTGCTGAAGAGTCTGTCACCTTCTTTCTTACAGCCCCCCTTTAGATACAGAAAGGCTGCTTTTGGGTCCCTCAGAGCCCTCTCTTCTCCAAGCTGAACAGCCCCAGCTCTCTCAGCCTGTCATAGGGGAAGTGTTCCATCCCTTGGATCATTTTTGTGGCCCTCCTCTGGATGTGCTCCAACAGGTCCATGTTCTCTTGTACTAAGGACTCCCCATCTGGACACAGTACTCCAGGTAAGGTCTCACCAGCACAGAGCAGAGGGGCAGGATCACCTCCCTCACCCTGCTGGCCACACTTCTTTTGATGCAGTCCAGGATACAGTTGACTTTCTGGGCTGTGAGGACACACTGCTGGCTCATGTCCAGCTTGCCAGTACCCCCAAGTTCTTTTCAGCAGGGCAGTGCTCCATCCTTACATCCCCCAGCTTGTAATGATAGCGGGGGTTGCCGCAACCCAGGTGCAAGACCTTGCACTTGGATTTGTTGAACCTCATGAGGTTCTCCTGGGCCCACCGCTCAAGCCTATTGTATTGAATTCTTTCAGTGACTACCACCCAACTCACATACAGCTCACACCCTGCGGGGACACAGACAGGATTTTCTTTTCTAAGAGAATTAGATGCAACCATGCCGGGGGGAAGAGGGGTTTTGCTGAAATACAAGCAATAGGAGAAGGTATAACATGTACCCAGGGGTTTCACACTGCCACAGTTTAACAGCAGTCAGGTGGATATTACACAGCATGGCCTTATTCTACAGAGACCACAACCATCTATGGAACTCAGGGGATTGCAAGAACAAGATCCCTAGGGCTGCAAAATGTCTTCCTCAGTTGTGCAGTAGCAAAGCTCCATAATTCCTTGAGCCAGCTGCTTTGAGAGAAGATCAGAGCACATACTATGCAGAAATTGGAATTGACAGGGAGGATACAGGTCCATTAACCTTTTGAGTCAAATCTACTTGACCAAATCAGCCAGTTTATTTTCAGGTTCCTCTGAAGATACCTCTTTGCTGATTAAAAAAACGAAGGACCCACTCATTTTTTTCTGTGCTGATGAACAACTTTTCCCAGATTTGCAGGATCTCAGAGCCGAATGGATAACAGACAGCAGTTATCACAGAGGCTTTCAAGCCAGACACTTATATTCCAGGTCCTATATAGTTGGAGGAACAAAATTACCCATCGGTAATGTGACATCCTTACAGTACTGCACACCCTCCATAAAGCAGGAAGACCAGAGTATTATTGCTTGGGATAGATGTGGGAAAGTACTGCCAAGCGTATCAGACTGCTCCTGCCTACACAGTCAATGGGAGCTAAATATTCCAGTGCATTTAAAAGCTTTTTTGCCTCCCAGTTCCATTGGTACGTCATTCTGCACAGTCCCCTGGAGCACTGAATCCAGTACAACATAGCTGCATGCAGAACAGTTAGCATCGGCTGCCTCAAAGTTGTTTTGATATCACAAGGAGATATCGCCATATATAGTAAAATACTTATTCTCCCCTGACATATATTCTTTTCATAAATCAGGAAATTAAAAATAATAACAACACATGTTAGCATAAGATATAAAGAACTATGTTAGACTCATTCAACCCAGATTTAGTCACCAGACATAGCCCATTTGAAAAACCAGTATGAGTAATGCTGAGTGGAAATCTGAAAAAATGAGTAACCGAGGCCAATGGTAACAATGAGGCCAGTGTCCCCTGTCATGTGTGTCAGAGCAGCTTCAGTGAACCCAAGAGCATTCTGCCTGCTTATGCTTTATGCTTACAAAGGGATGGCAGAAGGTATCAAGAACCCCTTCACCAGTCCCAGAGAAGGGCAGGTGCTTGGCCATTCCTACCAGACCCTGTAGTAACAACCTACTGGTCAAGGCCCTTCTCCACATAGGCATATCCCTTGAGCATTTCTGACAGACTGAGTGCTCATTTGTTTTGTTGCCTCAGAGAAGCAAGTAGTTCTAACACTACTAAACTCATCTGTTATCTTCAGGGCACTGATGTTCGCTGAGTGTTGGAGACCCTCGGACAGTGTTTCCCCCTTCCCAGCCATGTCACTTCCATGGATCATGCACAAGCATCATGCTGAAGATCACTATGTCAAAATGTTGGCTATAACTCTGACTTTGTAGCAACACTTCTGTAAGCCCTTAGACATGGCCTGCTTTATCAGTTGCTGATGCACCAGAAGCAGCAGTGCTCTTCTGAATGAACAAGAAATGACAGTGGGAAATAACTGGGCAGCCTTTCAAAATGGCTTTTTGTACGTAGATGCATATATGCATGGACACACACAAACTAACAGGGTGCAGAGCAAAAGAACAAAACCTCAAGCAATTCTAAAGTTTTCTTAAGTGCTTACAGCTCAAAAGGAACACCCGTTTCACTCCTCCAGGCCTCCCTCTGCCTCCTGCACACAGCTGGCCAATGCGGGGACATTTCAGGCTCAGAGAACAGAGCTCCCTGTTGTGCAGAGACCGGTGTGAGGTCCACAGGGCACATCTGTCCCATTTAAGTTTTCAGCTATTGTGAACCAAGGAGTGCAACAAGGGCTCCTAATGACTTGCGGGAGAGAGTTTTATCTATAAGCACCACCATAGTCCATGCTTATTTGGATGACACAGGTAAAGCTGCCTACAAAGCACAAGAATTTTCCCCGTGTTTCCTCATACCTCATGCACCAGACATGCAAGAAAAGTGCAGCGCTTGCATCAGGCAGGCTCTTGCAAGATCATCTGCTATGTGCTCTGAGTTCTGACTGGAGCAAAACCCCTGCCACTCCTGCAGCACCTCCCTGATGCGTTCACGGTCATGGGATGCACCGTGCCTGAGCCGCCCCGGCCTGAACGCTCAGCTCAAAGAGAGTTCACTCTTGCATGGCATGGCTACATTTGCAGTCAGAGACTCTGCACACATTTATCTCCTGGTGAGGATCTGGCCTGAGTCTTTTCATACGTAGAGTGATCTTTGCTTTTACTCAAGGTATTTTCACACCAGTACTTCAGTCCCCTTCTTCATGCTGGCATCCACCAATAATAAACACATCTGAATAAGAGGGCAATCAAAAAAATAAATAAATAAAAAGAAATCCACTACGGAGGAGAGAAAAAGAAAAAACATTCTCATTTAGTCGTGGCTTTATACAATTATGCTCCTCTGAATCCAAAACACTTCTCCTGGAATGCCTTGTGATACATGGTTCATGAAATGCCATCTAACCAAAGAGATGCTGTAAAAAAAGGCTTCTGCTTTGGATCATCTCTCTTGGAAAATCCCCAGTAGCTGCAGATGAATCCCACCTCTGGAAAACCCCTGCTTGTTGCAGTTCATTCCTTTTTGTCTATGGACAAAACTCAAGCTATGTGCTTTACTCCTGTATGTGTGTACTGTGAGGTCAATCTTGCATGAACAGCATTTGAAAAGGAGAAGAGGCAGAGGTTATTTCTGACTGCTCAGATAAGGAAAGAAGTACAGGCTGAGGGAGACAGGGAAGAATTAGATATGCCTCAGCTGGCATTTATTGTCCTACCAGGGTCAAGGGGAAGATCAGACTGAAGAGGCAGCAAGCAGGAAAATTAAAGGAACAGCCCAAGCCGCAGACACAGCTGCCCTCTGATGCCCAGGGTGATGAGCTTCATCTTGGGTGACCTCACAGCTGTGGCTAGCAGGTGAAGCCCCATGGTCATCCATAGGCCATGGCAGCTTTAAAAAACTTCCAGCAAACCTCAAGGATAACCACAGGTCCTGACAATTTTTCATTGAGGAGATCAATCATGACTCATTTGCCCGATCCAGACCAGTGGTGACATTTTGGTGCTTGGGCACACATGCAGCTGGGCAGGAGAAGGGTGAGAAGTGGTAACACGCCATCAGGCAATGCTCAGAGGTCCTCCCGATCACAGCCCTCTGTCTAATGAGCTGTTAATCATTTTAGCTGGGGGATCTAGCACTATTACAGTGATATTCCTCCTCACAACTGCTGTGGTGACTTGCTGCTACAACCTGGCATACCTACAGTTAGTTACTTACACAAAATGTTAGAATCTCCATCAAATATATCTTGCTTAGCACATGTCAGTGAAATCCAGCTGTAATCAAATTCTAAAATCTTGGTCCATCGTCAGTTTTACTCCCATACTCATCAGAATGAAAAACAAAAAAAAACCAACCCAGTAATGGAAAGCAAAAGCAATTGCTGTCCCATGGACACCTGCAGTCAGACCCACAGACCCAAGGGAAGCTGTGCTGAGAGCAGCTGCAGGACAGTCTCTCCCCAGATCCTAGGGGACGAAAGCAAAACTTTTGGAACAAGAATCCAAATTGCCATCCTGCTTTGGCCAAGACCTTCCCAGCGGCTTCGCTGTGTGATGGAGGGGACACAGAATGCTTGACGCCTGCGTGGTACTACCACATTTTGTACTTCATCAGCTACTCTCAGAGCACTCTCAGAGTATCAAGTAGCTAAGGTGTGCAAATGCTTTGATAAGTTAGTACAATCATTCCTGCTTTATAGAGGGAAAAAAACGGGAAAAAAATGGCAAGCATAAATCCACATCAGTAAGTGGGCACTGCTGGCAATATGACCCAGAGTGACTGAGTTCAACCCTCCGCTTCAGCAGCAAGTCCAGCTTTCCTCTTTTCTCTTGTGCCTCCTGCAGATCTGAGATTGGAACTCTGAAGGAAAGTGAAAATGAAAGGATGCCGTGGTCTTGTAACTTGAGCAAAAAGAGGAGGCTAACATGTGTCAGACAAAGCTTTTATTGAATAAGCTCTGGGTCAGACCACATTCTGCATCATATGGGTCCTTGATCAGCACCGTTTCATTTAACTGATTAATTGCATTGGGCCTGAGATAATACTGATAATTTTACATGACCAATCATACAGAAAAGCTAATATTAAGCAACAATCACTTACCAGTCATTTAGCAGCTACTTAGGATATGTATAACAGGGATAAACTTGAAGCCAGACCACACTGCTCACCATTTCTACAGAGTTTTACCAAATATTGAGGGTGGGGAAAGGGGAGGCAATTCCCAGCACAGCTGTCAAGCTGCAGAGACTTAGAGGTTGCCCCTTCCCCATGCGGATGCGGTGGGATGAAATGTTGGTGCTGTACAAGCTGCTTCCTCCTGAGCTGCCAGCTCTGTGTAAAAGCCACCACCACGAATCTGGGTCAGCATTTTGATGCACCCTATGGAAATTATTCCTCCCTTCCTCTATCTCTCCATCCTGGCACTGGCCAGGGCATGCACTGAGATCATCTTTTCTTGCATTCTCTTGCTGGACAGGAATTTTCTTCCAGTGGCTTTCACCCACAAAACACACCTGTTTTTGGATGCAGTTCCAAATTCACTTCAAGGCCCCAGCAGTTGCAGGGTAGACATTTTGAGTGGATGAAATGCAAAAGAAACTCCACACAGAACAACATGCCTTGCAGCTGGAATCTCAAGAGAAGGAAAGCATGGCGTGCCCCAGATTTGCTGCAACTGCCTTGGGAAAGGTTTTTCAAAAGCTGCTGTCTTGCAAGCACTTCTGTTACGCTGCGTTTGTAACAGTCTCCTAATCTCCAGTGAACATTTGCCTGAGGCCCAACACCTACGTCTTCAAATTGACGTGAGCTTGAAAGTCTCTGATGAAGAAAGACAGGAGATGGGCATAGCAAGAGGTATTGAAGGTTACAGTTGAAATATAATGCAGGTCCAAGCAGAGTTAGCCTCCTCGTTTCATTCAGTCCCTATCAGCACACCACACTTCCCCCTGAATAGTACGGGCAGAAGATACACGCAAACTGCAGCATCCCTGGGGCAGGAACTCTGCCTCTGGTAAAATGTGAGGGACACCAGGCTCCCACAGACACGACAGAGCGTTCCTTTGACTGGCAGCCAAAGGCCTGATGGATTCATTGATATCAACACAATTTCGCAGTCAGGGAAGGGCCTGAAATCCTTTTTCTGAACTTTCAAAGGTCTCAGGGATTGATTTTCAGCTCACAGCCATATCCACTTCTCATCTCCTTGCTCTGCATTAGAAACACGAGTAACATGGCAGCAACCTGGCTGCCTCTATGGCCTGCGTCCCACCCCATTTGGGAACACAGATGACTGCCCCTTTGATCCTTCTGAGCTAACTGAGCCTAGATGGTAGCAGGGAAAGGAAAGCAATTCAGGGGAATTCTTTCTGCCCACTGTCCCAGAGAAAATGTCCTCCAACACACTGCTTCAGGAAAAAAAAAAAAAAGGAGTGTAGCATCTTTTGTTCACCTGACAGACAAATCTCTGCAGAACTAGGGGTCTGGGCCATGAATATATATTATACTATACTACATAATACTACATAATACCACGTAATACTACAGAGACTGGAGAATCGCCTCAGTCACCCTCTGAGCAGGAGGTCAGGACCCAGGCAGCCATGTTCCGCTCTACCACTTCCAGCACATGGCAACAGCATGTCCTGACTCACCTTGTGGAGGGCAGGTGGGCCACAGGGCAGCAGAAAGGCCAGGAAAGCAAAGAGGGGGCATCAGAAGGACCTCCACTTAAACACAAGGTAGTGAAGAATAGTTCAGAGAACTTTCTTGGCTAAGTACCAACAGAAAGAGACCAAGAGCTGTATGCATAAAGTGCATTTTGGTATTCAGCTGTTTGGCTTTTTTCTTCCCTCCTGAGCTTAGGGAGCCGGGCTGCACCAAGGGAAGCAGCTCTGTTCTCAGTTTCTCCACCTCATGAAAACGAACCTTGGAGAACTTGATTGGAGGTAACTGTTGCTGAACAAAAACACTTCTTTACGTTGATTAAGCCCAGTGTAATTTACAGATTGGATAAATTATTCTCTCCCAACAGAAACCTTTTTTAACGTTTAATGAATTAAACACTCTCTTCAGTAACATTTTGTTTTGTAGAAAGCAGTGTGAGAAAAAAAAAAAAAGAAGAACCCAAAACCTGCACAGTAGTTCTGTGCAGTGCAAAGCCCACAAAGCCTTGTTTCGCATTTCCTAATAAAAATATTCTCATGAAAATGTTTTAAATCTTTAACATGCTGCAAAGATATCATAGCAGTTACTGACCATGTTTCATTCAAAAGAATCCTATCGGATCATTCTGAGTCATCAGAATTATACTGACAATCCTGCAAAACCAGGCTTTTCTGCAAGACTATAATTATTCTGCCTCTTCAATAAGCCTTATTAAGAGGAAGGATCTAGGTGGCACTGCGATAGCCTGCTGCACACAAGTTAATCAGAAGGAGCTAATTACAGACCCAATTTTCCTCTAATATTCTGTGGACTTGATGGAAATGTTCAGTCTCCTACAGCCATTGAAAGAAGACTTTTTATAGCAAGCCAATTGTCAGCTTAATCCACATTTGAGGTTATTGTTTGTCTACCTGAGAATAGCCAGGCTGTGCTGCCACAGAGGGTCAGCAAACAGAAGGCTCTGGAGGGTGAAATTCCAGAACAGATTTTAAAGTTCTGCATCAATATAATTTCCTTCCTTTTTTTGTGAGCTGCTACACGACAATTGATGCCTATGTAGCCATTTCTTTTGTTTTAGAAGTTTGGGAGTCAGGGAGAAACACTGCTTTTAGCAAAAAAAAAAAACATCCAAACAGAACATAACTGAGACAATCCCAAGGGCTAAAACTATTTTAATAACCAACTGCAGTAATTCATTCCTCCCTGTGTGTCTGACATTAGTAAGAAAGAAGCTCATCGCAGGGCAGAGTGCTGTATTAAACAGAGAGCACCATCCAGTCAATCTAAACCATAGAATCATACAATCGTGGAATTATTAAGTTGGAAAGACCACCAAGATCTCATCTAGACCAGCCATCAACCCATCACCATCATACCACTAAACACCATGGATGATTAGAAAACTTTCTATTATTAGAGAAGTCAAGGCCTGTATCTGCACCATGGCAAAGGCAGATAACAAGGCCAGAAATGAAGAGACCAACTTTACCTTTTCCCACCTCAGCTACTGCTCCTCCACAAGTTCACCAAAGAGCTGTAGTCACGGCCAGTGCTTCCAAGCTCGTGTAATGAAAAATCTCCAAATCCAAAATTAGAATTTTCCTGCTCACCAGAAAGCCTTTTAAAATAAATGAACTCACAATTGTAGAAATACCTCGCTTCTCCAACGATATAACAAAATAAGTCACTACTACCCTTTGTGGGGCTTACTATTAACACTGCCTTCAGTGTAAACAGACAAAGTGAAAAGTAACAGGAACATGGTAGGCTGAAATGAAATGTCTCCATCTCACCAAAACATGGCAGCCTGGCACTGGTCAGAGCAAGCAGAGGGTGCTGAAGCAGCACGAGTCCCTCCTTCCATCCTCTTAACACTACAGTGCTCCCTCAGAACATCTGGACTTTGGCGGAGTCCAATGAAAAAATGGCTTAATTTTCTCCAAACCATTTCTGGGAAAAAAGCTGTAATACCTCTGCACCACAGCACACACCTACACAAATGGAAGGCTCTCCTGACAGAAAGTAGGCACAGACTCAACACATAGGGGAAAAGAAGAACGATCTCTTCCTTGCTTTGTATCCTCTGTAACAGTTTCAAATAGACAAGAACTGTGGAGGTGTGGTACTGAGGGACATGGTTAGTGGGCATGGTGGGGATGGGTTGGTGGTTGGACTTGACGATCTTAGTGGTCTTTTCCAACCTTAATGATTCTGTGATTCTACTCAGATTGCAAGCTTTTTTCCCTCCTTTGCTATGCTCTGGGCCATTCACATACTACAGCAACATACATATGGAGCAGTCATTGGCAGTATATGATAATCGCTCAGGAATGCGCTGGTTGTCACATGGTGCTTTGCTCAATACAGCTGTTGGCTAGCCCAGCTGAACAACAAGCACTTCAAGGATTGCAAATGTTCTTCACAGGGGAAGGGTTGTTGTTAATGCAAATACAAAAGTACTCTTGAAACAGTCAACTTCAGCTTCACTTGAGGAGCGCCCAGAGTTATGAAGGTGGAGAATAGAGAAGTTCAAACACGAGACATTATTTCCCTGTTATTCAAGCAGTGAGAATTCATTTAAAAATATCTGCATGACCTCAGGGGACTCACAACCACAAAACCCAGAAGATTAAAGAAAATAAGCTTGAAATACCTTCCTCACAGAGTCATACATTTCTTCACTGATTGTAAGAAGTGATGGGCAAACCTCAAAGGCCCAGAGGTTTGGTTACAACCCCAGAGCAGCTGATGCCTTTCTAAAAGTCTCCCTCATGGGACATCTCCACTCATGTTATTAGGAACAAGGAAGACGGTCAGGTCTGCGTTCCTTCCCCTGCACTGCCAGCTCCAGCCCTTCATTACCCATTTGCCCATGCTGGTTCTCACTAACACAAATAACCAAATCTACAAATCCAATACCGCTAACAACAACACTGGCCAAACCACAGAGGAGGTCAGCAGCTGTGAAAAGCGCGCACAAAGTTGTTCAGATGGCATTTTTAGTGAACAGAGAGTCCTGGGGAGACTAAAACCATTTGGAGTCACAAAAATGGAAGGAAGTACAAGAAGCACGCTTTCCTGGTGGGTACAGTTTTCCTCATCGCAGATATTCTTCCTGTCGTGCCAGGCTACCAATCATTGATTGCATTTCCACAGCAACCAGCCATCAGCTAGCCTTTTTTTTTTTAATTTATATTTACTCTGAATTACATGTTTTCTGGTGTGGGCTACGGAAGTAGATAAAACCTAGCTGCAGTAATAGCTTTCAAATCAGTTATCATCCACACTTCAGTGAACAGAAGCCTTTAATTAAAGCACTGATTTACAGAGGTTCTGGTTACCGTATAACTACCAACATCTTCAAATATTTGGACTATAAACAATCTTCAAAACTTGGAGACAGACATCATCATTCTTCCTTCCATGCTGAAGGCTTTGCAGGCATTTGCAGGTGCCTGGCAATAAGAAATGACAGAAAGAAGTGCTGATAAGGTGCTGCAACTCAGCAGTAAGGTAGTGCGGGAAAAATGCAGTAGATGTGTAATGGTTTGTAATCTTTTACTTCTCGTGCTTTTGGAACAAGCTCTGCACTTACATTATCAGAGAGCTAGATTTGATGGTATACCGCATTGTGAAGTTCAGTTATGCTCTGGTTCAAAGTACAAGAAGCTGCTGATTTTTCAGTACCTACTAGCCAGCTGCTCTTAATAGTGTAGAGCTATTTATCTACACATGATATCATAGGCATCCTATTTAACCTTGCTCTTTCAGATTCAGGAGAGAGGACTTGCATATTAGAAAAAAGCACTGGACATTAGGAAAACTATGGAGGGAAAGAACAACTAACAAGGTTCCTATTAACTCAATGAAAAACATTAAATGTGCTAAATCAGTAAATATTTTGATTAGTCTGAGATACGTGTCTACTAAGCCTAAATAGAGGGAGTCTGCTAACACATGCCACACACCAGATGTAAAATGGTACTTAGATACCCTATTAAGTACCTTTAAATTCCTATTTACATCAAATCAATAGAATTTTGTATATCTATACCTATTTTTAAGTATTTACAACAAGTGATTTCTGCCCCTTGCTCCTCTACCTTTCATCACAAAGCATCGGACTGCTGTCTACAGTCCAACACTGAAAGACATGTCACACAGGACCTCTTGCAACAGAAGGGACAAGAGAAGCAGCAGAGCAGAGCCCATCAGTGCCCATGGAGAGAGCAGCAGATGAGGGATCAGGAAATCCATATTCTGTTATCAGATCTGAAACCTGCCTTCTGTTGGGCTTTGGGCAAATCCCCCAAAGCTGTATTTTCAGATTAGTCAGATACCTGAAGGTACAGATAAATACTCAGTGGGATTCGGGTTAATCTTCACTGAAATCCTCAAGCACCTACTCATTTAATCACCGGGAGAAAAAACAATCCCAGTAGCTTCCTTTTCTGACGCTGGACGTATGGCTATCTTTAAAAACCCTGCCCCCATCCAGAATGATTAAATAATTACATTTACTCATTTCAAAAAGCAGGACTCTGGATTTTGATATTGCTTTAATAAAGTATTTCAGGAGATGTGAAGGGTCCATGTTTAAAGATATGACCACAAACTCAGTAAGAACAAGCTCCACCTACAACCAAGCCCTGAAGGAAGTTTATGACATCTCTGTTAGACCACACGTATATCAGGTTCATCAGAAAGCCTCTGCGTGATGAGAGCTGCCCAGGGGAACCTGATCCACCCTAAGCCTCAGCTATAAATTAGTCGTGTCCTCCATCTTTCACTCTCCTTGAGGAACAAATCCAGCAGGGCAAATCCTCTCCTATGGTAATCATCTCTCAAAAATGAAACTGTAGGGATAGCGTCTCTTCCCCTAATCCTTTGTATATTAACTTCATTTTTATAGCAGGAAGGGGAGATTCAGCACCTTTCTCAGCCCATCTCCTACCTTCTCATGGGGCATTTCATTGTTCAGTTGTACAGATTAGGAAGAGAGTTGGTAAAGAATGGAAACAGAGACAAGAACATCTCCCTTTGGAGTGCTGTCACACGCAGTAAAAATTCACTGTTCATGGGACTAGATAGGGAGAGAAGAAGCAGGGAGGGGACATCAGTCTGGAACCTCGTTAGGATGGTCTTATCCCTTTTCCTGAGGTTGTGTTTGGGTTTTAATCAATGAGCACTCAATGTAAAGTGTATAAACAGACACTGAAGCAGTTCCAATCTGGGGCAATGCCTAAGAGGATGCTATTAAAATGCAGCACACATTGTCTTATTACAAACCATGCAGCCCAAAGCACCCTGCAAAGCACAAGGCACATTGTCCTGGAATGCTTTTCTAAGGGTTATGCATGATCCAAAGCCCATTCACCTCAATGGGAAGCTTTTCACTGATTCAGTGAGGCTGAGTCAGGCCATAATGGCAATAGATTTTGTTGTATTCAAGATGCATCCCTGATTCTGGAGAGCCCAGCACACTGCCACGCATAGTTCTGTATTAGGCTGTAGCAAAGGCCAAAGCTTTCAATATTGCCATCCTTCCAGTAAGGTATCCCACAGCCACACAGTCAGTCCTCTTGCAGCATCACACTTAGCCAGTGAACATTTGATACCCTCAAATATTTCTCTGTGCTTGTGGGCTCCCTACAACAGGTATAAAAGTGAAGCTTCTTTGTGAGCTTCACTTTTAAATCCTTAATTGCTGAACTGGTTAAAGAAACAAGAAAGTTCTTTGTGTTCAAAGCAGCATAGATATCTCTAGGAAGGCCCCCTCCTCTAATTAAAACCATCCATTTGCTCTTTGCGTACAGAGAAACAGAACACAGCAGGAAATAACTGCCATATTGAATGCCACTTTATGGTAATTGTGGTTAAATATTGACTTTTTAATGGTAACCTACTTACACAGGTTTGGCAATGGAAGCAGAAATAAGTAATCACTTTTTCTGGAGGACAACCAAAATGGCAGGTTTCCCAAGTCAATCAGTCCACCCAGGGACTGGGAATGCAGAGAGCAATTTAGTACTGCGAGGAGTATGACAATCTATTTATAATGGCACAGCGTGCAAGGCTGAGAGGAGAAACTGCAGCTGTCATATAAGGATTATAAGCGACTGTTCCTAACAAAACGTACTGATGTATCAGAAGGAAGTGCAAGTATAGCTGTCTGATTCTCTCTCCATTGTACAGGTGTGTTCCCAGCTTGAAAGGAATCAGGCACTACAGCTAAACATGCTGCCTATGATCTCTCCCTTGACATGCCTGTGTGGCCTTTGTTAACTCTCTCAGGGACTGACCGCATTGGAGTCCATCCTGCCTTTGTTAAAGCGAACAGAGAGGCTAACCCAGTTTCAGAAGACCCCGTGGGAGTATCCTCAAGGACACAATGCAACTCTAACTGTTAAATAACAGTCCTGCCTCTTCAGTGCTTGAAAAAGTTTTGCTTCCTTTCAGGTATTTATTTATTTTCCACCTACTGTATGTATTTCTGTGGGCTGTTAAGTAACATGCCCTCCACCCTAACGAAAGGCTGCTTTCCAGCGCAGAAAACCAAACAATGCCTGCATACCATGCACAACACATTGAATAGTCTTTATAATGCATGGCATCTTTTGGATCAAGGGCACATTAGTTAGCAATAGTTAACATTATCAGAGCACCCAAAACCAAGGGATTCTGGAGAACTCACAGTCCAGCAGATGACCCACTCCCAGAAGACTCAGACTGAAACAGAAAGCGTGTTCAGTGACACATGCTTTATCAAGAAGCATGCTACGCATGATCTTATTGATAATACAGGCATGAAGACTTCTCACTCACCGGCGTGGTTAACCGTAATATAGGGTGTAGTCTACCTCCTAAATCTGCATTCATTCTTTCTCTGCAAGAAGGTAACCCAGGCTTGATGGCTTCTTTCCTGTGCTCTTATCTACTTGATAGTGATCTCAGATCTGGGACACACACAGAAAAGTCTGATGCAAAAACTACTTGTGTGCAAATAGTTGCATTTTACACACTTTATGTCTTTGGAGCGTGGATATTCCATGGCTGCATAAGCATACTCAACCCAGACCATTTGGAAGAAATGTAGTCCTCTGTTTACACATCCCACTAACCTGACATCCTCAAAGTAAAAAAATCACAAAATGTTAGGTCTCTTGATTAAAGAAACTCGGGGCTAAGAAAGGGACCCAAACAATTAGCCCATCTTCCACAGTTTTGTTTGTCCCAGTCACCTCAAGGTTATTCCCTGATGAAGTGCGAAGTGTGCAAGGCACACAATGAGGTTGTTTGGCTTCAGCCCATCCATCGGGCTGCTTCTAGCTAGCACTGTATGTCTCAAATATGTGACATTTCTACTGATTTTTGAACAGTGCTGGAAGAACCCCCTGACGACATGGCGGACCAGTTACAAAACAAGCTGGTGACACATCAACACAAGGTAGGGAGTCACCCCATGGCAGTCAGACAAAGCTGAAGCAGACAGTAGCACATCATAAGGCAATAGATCAGGTACAAGAGTGCTGCAATCTTTCATTTCACTTTGCTTGAGCATACAAAGTCACCTGCATGCACAAACTCTGCACCTGGAACAGGCTTTTTGCTCTTTCTGTCATGCAAACAGGTGTGGCAATATGGCTGGACCTGCCCTCCCAGCCCTGCCCAGTGGCACAGGTGGAAAATCACTTTTTGTTACATCTTTGAAGGGCAGCCAAGGGCATAAAATACATAAGTAAGGCAGAAAATTACAGTCCTGGCAGACTGTACTTTTTCCATGTAAAGGAGGTGCATCTATAAATCCCCTTCACTGGGGATCTTAAATCACTTTGAAATACCAAACACCACCACTGTAAGAGCTGGAGCAGTCGAAGGAAACTAGGAGAGAGCATTCTTAAAACGACTTGTTTCATCTGGCTGGTCTAGATCAAAAAAGAGTCTAGGCATCCTGAAAAAGTGTGGGGGGCTTTGGGGGATTTTTGCTTTTAGAAAGTTTCCATTTGTCTTTCAAAATTTCCTCTTTTAAAACATCAATTAAAATAAACAATGTTGACACCCAAAACCCTAATTCTGGTGCCCTCTGGAAGTCTGCTTCACAGTGCTGTTGCATGTGCTAATTCTCTCCAGCCACTGCCAAGATGCGCCGGCACGCGCATAAATGGTCTGAATGCATCAAGTAGTGATAGCAAGGAGCCAACACAATTATTCTTCACTCTCTAACACTGAAGAATGAATTAAAGCAGTGCTTTAGAATTGAAAATAACTAATTTATACCGTTGAGAGGTACCTTTACCTTTTCAGATAGTGCTACGAGGCCTTACTGCAATTAAAGTCAAATTTAATAGGTTTTCAGGAGCTACATAAAATTAGATGAAAGATTTAAACATTAGCTCCCCTTTGGCCTCATCTAAGCTGTGGGGCTTGGGAGCCTGCAGAACCACATAAGACCCACCTCCATGTCAGATAAGCGCCAGGTATGCAGGATTTTCTGTCCCACCCTCTCTCAACACTCTGGTTTGTGTGTGGCAGAACACAAACTGCATTAGGATGGAAGGCAGCCATGGGGTGCCTGCAGAGCATTTCTGCCCCACAGTTTAGTCATGGCCCCTTTAAGGGACAGCGCCCAATCTGAAGCTGAAAGAGCACAATTTCTTCAGTCCATCATGCTGTATGTCAAGAGGACATCACCCAAGTAGGATGAGAAGCATGAGGGGATTGCTCTGGAGTCCCTCTCCAAACTGCATGCAACCCCAAGCCACTCCAGAAGAGAAAGGGCAGAAGGAAAGTCCTTGTCCACCTCCCAGAGTCCATCCTTCCTGGTAAATTTTCCTCTGTACTGCCTTCAGGTATGCAATCACAGCAGAGACATCATTCACTTTCTCTTTAAACCATAGGATCATAGAACTGTTTCAGCTGGAAGGGACCTTTAAAGGTCACCTAGTCCAACTCCCAGTCCAAGAGCTTCACCCCATAAGACTTCCCAGTTGCTCTGGAAAGAAGAGACCAATAGTTACAACTAAATCTCCCATTGAGGTGAACAGGTGCAGTGAAGTATGGAGATGTACAGCAGAAGATACGTACTCCAAGGATTCAGACTTTCATTTCAGTTAAAGGTAGTGACAGCAGGCATGTGTAGTAGTATCTCACTACCACAGCACAACAGCAGTTAAAGCCAGGTGTAGACAATAAATTACACTTAATATTCAGAAATCAGGAAGCACTCTGATAACAAACACTCATGCTAAGATGAAGGTGACTTCATTTTGGTAGCTGTATTCTGCACATCTCTTCAAGTACAGTCTTTTTATTAGTCATATTTTTGAGGGTGCCAAGAATCTAGCTACAAAGAACATTGTACAACCCAGACATGGAAAAAGTTAGTTCTTTGTGGTATTGCCTTTTACATGAAAAGCCACTTCCTCTCCTGTACAGAAAAGCAAGAAAGCGTAGGCTTCAGCTTTATCTGCACCTTCATAATAAGCTTAAGATTTGTGAGCCAGAAATGTGAGGTTTGTGGTCTGAATTTTTCCCTCTTTTACGTTCATGCAAATTTGAAACATCTAAAACTGGAGGTGGAAATGATGAACACTGGAGTTTTGTCTTCCTCATTCGAGAAGAGTGAACTGTGTCACAGATTAACACACTGTCACTTGAGGAGGCTCAAAAGTTATTTATAAAGCTATGCCAGCAAACTGTACTGGTTCATCATGCTGCTGTACACAGGTTGAGAGTGGGCTCCGAGCAGTGGCTCGGGGCAAACAGCATGGTTCTGCAGTGACAGCGGGCTGCTCCAGGAAGGAGAAGCGCTCAGTGTCACTCACAACCCTCCTAGCAGGTGACTTCTGATCACAGCTACAGTCTGTCTTGACCATGTAAAGAGCCAACCATTTCCTCCTCTGGTGCTTGCTACTACTTCCACTTATTGTTATCACAGCAGAAGAATAAGAGCATTTATTTTACAGTTATCTTTATACCCTGAACATTCACTAGTAGAGTAAAAGAGGTATCAGCGGGCACATATACCTTTCCACCTTTTATCTTATTTTCCTTTCATATTCAAGTATCTTCAGGAGAGACATCACTTCTTCAGTGCCTTTCCCCTGCTAAGTACAATTCTCAGTGTATTTCTGTAGTAATCCCTATCTTTTTTACCTAGCTATCTGATTAGCTAGCTGTCTAGTTTGATATTCACTTCACCAGGCTGGATATTTCCCTTTGTCTTTCCCCATAGTCATCCACACCAATCAGAGCTTTTTTCTTGCTTTTGTGACAGAGAAGGAAGGAATATATAGGAAGTCATGGTTATCAACACTTTTGATGAAGAAAGCTACACCATAAAAGGTTTCCTAGCTACATCCACCTAAAGATATCATAGTCATTTGAAACAGAATATAGGCCTATAAAGTAAAATAATAATAAAAAATAGAATAATAACATCCTGTAATTGTTTAAAAGAACAAACAAAACAACACAAACAGTTGAGCTCTTAGTAGGAATTACAAATTGGCTAACAATAATATAGAGTTGTAGAACCATTAAGGTTGGAAAAGACCTCTAAGATCATCTAGTCCAACCATCCACCTTCCACCAATACTGCCCACTGACCCATGTGCCTCAGTGCCACATCTTCACGGTTCTGGAACATCTCCAGGGATGGTGACTCCACCACTCCCTGGGCAGCCTGTGCCAGTGCCTCACCACTCCGAGAAGAAAAATTTCCTAACAACCAACCTTAACATCTGCTGCTCCTACTTAAACATATCCCCATGAGCTAAAGGACTGCTTTTTCTTATAACCATTTAACAAATTGATAATTTCAGTTGTAGAAAAGCAGTATAATTAATCCAGAAAATACACACATTTTGGTAGCAAAATAGGAAATATTGCCCAGGTGACCTTTAAGAATTATATTAACACATTCATAGGCTGTTAAAAAAAATGGCATAATTGTTCAGGGTACATAATTCATTGACTTTAATACAGTATGACAATAGCTGATGATGAACATTTCATCAGAGAGTCATCATTATCACTTTCCCTCTGGCATCACAGCTTTCAGAAAACAGTTTCATTATTAAAAAAAAAAAATCAAATGAGAATGCTGAATCTCAGATCTTTAGTCAGCTTAGGATATTATATTGCTAATCTTTTTCAGAAATGTCATCATTCACACATCCTGCACCTACTCACTAAGCAGAAGGCAAAACTATTGGTCATTGGAGTTACAGTCTCTCCCATAGCTGTCACTTGTAGGAAAGGAGAATCCAGTGCTTGTTTCCCAGTCTCCAGGATCCTCATCTGCTGGATGGCACACTTCAACACACTTTGTCCCAGAATTTTACCTTTATATGCCCAAGATGCTGAAATCCTTGGCCTACTTGCATGATCGTGGGCAATACTGGTGGAAGGCGGACAGCTGGACATGACGATCTTAGAGGTCTTTTCCAACCTTAATGATTCTGTGATTACAGAAGGATCTCTCTACCATGCTGGTGATTTTTCCTTCTGAAAGCTGTTATGTTGCCATGATATTTTGTCTGAAGTTATTTTATATAAAAGATTGAGCTCTGGGGAAAGTTTATCATACCCCTACAGGAATTACTCTGTTTGTTGACTGTGAGGAGGAAAAAAAATCAATTTTTCAAACTTTTTAGAAACATTTTAAACAAGTACAACTAATTAGAGCCTGATCAAAGCCAAGCAAAGTCCCCCGGAGCAGCTGCATTCCCTATATTTGTGAAAATCAGGCCATTTAGTTGTTTAAATAAGGACTATTGGAACTAAGCTAAAGCCCTTTGAAATCAATAGGATTTTTTAATGACTTCAGTGCAATTTGTATCATGGCTTTAGAAAACTACCTTTTAAATTCATCATTGCTGCTGACTGGTATAAAATGGATTGAGAGGTTCTTCAGCTGCAAAATCTACATAGGGTATATGCATTCACAGAGAATTGTTTAGGTTGGAAAATACCTCTAGAGATCATATAGGCCAAGCTCTGAGCTCAGGTAGGGTCAGCAACATCAGGTTGCCCAAGCCCACATCCAGTCGAGTTTTAAATGTTTCTAAGGATGGAGACTCAACAGTCTCTTTGGGCAACCTGTTCCAGTACTCAGTCACTCTCAGAGTAAAACAGTGGCTTTCTGGATTCAGGTGGAATTTTCTGGTTTTTAATTTGTGTCTATTACTGCTCCTCCTGTGAGTGGGCACTGCTGAGAAGAGTCTAGCTCACTCATCTTCATTCTCACCCATCAACTATTCATACACATTACTAAGATCACCCCTGAACCTTCTCTTCTCCAGGCTGTACAGTCCCTGATCTCTCAGCTTCTCCTCATATGAAAGATGCTCCAGTCCCTCCATCATCTTTATGGCCTTACACTGGCCTCACTGCAGTAACTCCATATCTTTCTTGTCCCTAGTCCGATCCTCCTTCAGTGAGGGTAAGTCTTCCTCTGGTCACAGGGAAAGTCTAGCAGTTCCTGAAGGTTAATTCTACTGGTCAACTCTGAGGCAAAGGTGGCACCGAATACCTCAACCATGTTGTTTGTCACCAGTTGTCCTGCTCCATTCAGCAGTGGGTTCCACGTTTTCTCAAGTCTTCCTTTTGCTGTTTACATACTTGTAGAAGTCTTCCCTTTCACCCTTCACATCCCTCGCTGGATTCAACTGTATGACTTCCTAACCCTGTCCCTGCATGATCAGGAGAGCAATTCTGTACTCTTCCTGGGTCACTTGCTCCTGTTTCCAACTCCTGCACTCTGCCTTTTTGTGTCCAAGTTCAGCTAGGAGCTCTGTGCTCATACAAGCAGAGCTCTTGCTGCCTTTGATTTCCTACTTGTCAGGATGGGCCTTTCCTGAGATCGGAGGAGGTGAACCTTGAATATCAGCCAGCTCTCCTGGACGCCATTCTCTCCAGGATAGTATCCCATGGGGTTCTTCCAAGCAAATCTCTGAGAAGGTTGAAGTCTGTTATCCTGAAATTCAGGGCTATGGTCCTGCTTTACGCCTTGCTCCCTCCTCTCAGGGCCCTGAACACCACCATCTCATGGTCCCTGCAGCCAAGACTGTCTTTGACTTATGTCCTTGACCAACTGAGGAGGTGTTCCCAAGGGAAGGGAGTTGAGGCTTCCAGCCAAAGCTACATGGGTTAGCTCAGGGTTTTCTCCAACAGCCTCCTCCAGGGTTAGAGAGCTGTGCTCCTGCAGCCACACCAATAGAGCGGGGGAAGCTCAGGGCCAACACACTCTCAGGAGGCAACATACAATGTAGAGAAACCTGGATGTATGGCAGCCTTCCTATTAGCAAGGCATTTATTCACCAGTAAGGAAAATTGTTATTTTCCTTTAATTTTGACATGGTGAGATCCCTCTCAGGTCTCATTTCTCTGCTTTTCAGTCTCTGCCATACTTCGCAAGGCTATTTTCTACTACTCTAATAATAGACCAAGCTGTAATTCTCATGACTAACACATAATTCTTGATGTAATCCAGGTCCTACCTCTCCTTGTCAGGAGTTCAATCTTGACTGTCTAGCAATTGCTGGAAATGAAACTCAAACAGAAACTAAGCAATGGTTGAGTGAGCACAGAATTTATTATTCAGCTCCCTGCTAACATTATATACAGCTTAATTATCATTTACTGCCTTTTTCAGAACTCTGGATATGTTTGATGATAGATACTATCAAGACTTCACAAAAAGTAGTCATACTGTGTCTGAATCCAGTTCTTTCCCTTTGCTTCCTCATTTCATTCCTGTAAGATGGTTCAACTTTTTTTTTTTTTAAATATAGATTAGAATTATTGCAAGTCTCAGTTGGCTGATTTCCCCAAACACTGTTTTGCTTTGGTTAAAGAGCAAGCAGAGCACCACTCTGCAGATAATTAGAACTTAAAGGTTTCTACTGCATATTAGTCTGACACCTTGGTTCATCTGTTTGAATAGCATTTTTTAAATTTAATAGCTGTTTTACTGCTCCATTATCAGGAGGCTTACAAAGGAAAGTGTTCCACTGCTTTCTCTTTCCAGGAGAAAGTGTAATTTGTGTAGTTCAGCATTTACACCATGAACTTTCAGCAGATGCAAAAGAAAGGGTAAGTAGAGGACTGCATCACAACCATATGTTTTATATAAGGTTAGGTAGTAGATAATATAGAAAATATGACTGCATGCATATGTTTACAAGTAATATATAATATGAAATGTAAATACATTACAATTGTATTGATTCCTCCCTCCTGAGCCCTCCTCTTTTTTTTCTTCCCTTTTAATAAATATTTCACAGCGACATCTGTATTTTTGGAAAGTGCTTCAAGGCATTTCTTGTAAATATGCTGCAAATATGGAAATTGATTGATTGATTGACCTCACTGTGAGGCTGATGTTAATAAAACTCATTGGCAAGTTATCAAGAGACATAAAGCAATGTCATTTGTGTCCTTTCACCAAGAGGCAAAAGCACTTTTCCTGACTTTCTGTGATGGCTTATTTGTGAGTTTCAAGGTCACTGTGGATAAATCTCCATCACCCATTACTGTCTAACCTCAATCTGTCTCACCGCTCACTCTTTAACCAGCAGTGATTAGAACATGGAATTTTATCAGCAAAAACTGCCTGATACAAAGGCTAGACAAGAATAAGTTATGTTCACATTGCTTTAAAAGTGGCCACTTCCTGTTGTGACATTGAAATGAGGCTGCTCAGCACCATGCCACATCAGGATCTGTATCAAAGGAACAACGTTGCCAATCCCTCTGGCACCCACATCTCATTCCCAAGACAGGTGAGAAATTCAGTTCCACCTTTCACCAGTCCCGTAAGGACTCACAATGCAGGAAATCCTCTGGAAAGTGTTCCCTGATCTTTATTCTTCAGCAAAAGCTTTATATTATTTTTCTACTATTTTATTTTCCAGAGTGATGTCTATCAGACATTGTCATGGCAAGTAATCCTACTAGAATATTGTCTCAAACACTTCCTTTATCCACCGTGATTGCATCTTACAATTCTTAGAATTTTAGACTAAAGAAACTATCTGCTCATTTACACTACCTTGCACCCCATTTCAGTTCCTTCTGAGTCCAGTATTTATTCTTCTACCAAACCCACTCCTCTGAACCTGACTAAAGGAAAATGGGTCTGTGTTTATTTTGTAAAAGACACCATCTTTTTATGAAGACATCCAGAGATGAGATATATTTCTCTGCCATTAGCAGTTTTTCCCAGTGAATAATCAACACAGCTCAGTAGAAACGTTTTCTCAACTTCTAGTTTAACCCATCAACAGCTTTTGTTATAAAATTTTTCCACTAAATTCTACAGCCCCTTAGTATTTGCTCTATTCCCTCAGTACTGGATCTATACATTATAACAAAGACAGCTCTTGATCTGATTTTTGATGCATGAAGTGTGCCAAGTTCCTGAAGTCTCCTTGGATGGCACTTTCTCCAAACACAAGAATCATTTCATGGGCATTTTTCTGCCCATCATTTTCCCAAGTCTCCTTTAAATGAAGAGAACAGAACTGGACCAGTTTCCACTGTTGTGTCCATCAGTATCATAAGTTACTTCTCTTCGTACTTTAAACTCCCTGTTTATACACTTACGAGCCCCATTAGATTTTCTGCCACTTTATCACACTGGAGCTGGTGCTCACTTAGCCATAATTTCTTTTAAGGGTTGCTACTTCCCACAACATTATTATTCATTCTCTAAGATTTGTCCTCATTTCCTTTCTGCTCCCTCTGTGTTCATTACTTTCCAAATCGCTGTATAACATTCTGTTTGGTTTGAGGCACACCAAGAAAGCAATTCACACTGCCCAGCATAGCACAGAAATCCTCAATATAATTTATTAATTCTACTCAGGAAAAAAAAAAAAAGTTGAACTGGAATTTCCCTTGGAGTTTCCCCAATGAAAATGTTTGGGAAAACAGTTTGGTTTCAGCAAAGTCATAATAGAAACCAGGCACAATACTGGAGAAATTAAGCCATAGGGCTTCCAGGGGTCTTCACCTCCACCATCCTGTGTGAGAAATGCAAAAATTTATGAGATTTTGTTCCAAATTGGAGCTTTCCAGCTCCCACAACCCACAACAAAACCCAACTAGAGGTCTGAGACCTCTGCAAAAGAGGATTACCTTTCTCCCGAGCTTGCCTCTCTACCAATCTTTCTAGCATGTGCAGCTTCTCACTAGTAATCTGGAAAAGCCATTGTTGATATGGAGAGTAACACAAGGAACATCTCTAATGTCTTTTTAATCTGTTCTGAAAGCAGTTTAGCAGCTGGGGACAAGGAGTTAAGCCAACCCAAGAAGCTCAGCCAACTCTATGGACCATTAGCAAGTGATGATTCCTGTTTCCAGACTGGGAAATCCTACACTGTTTGTTTCTATTTACCCTTTTCACCATGTTTCCTCATTAATATTCCTGAAAGTGGTGTCTGTTAGTTTGCCTTGTATTTTATTTCAATATAACACTTAATATTATCATAGTGAGCATATCTTCACCACAATAAAGTAATATTTTGCTCAATAATGCTTTGTGTCTATTCCTACAAATACCTTGAGACTCAGAGAAGAAAATACCACCATCTAATATTTTCTTTATCAAAGAAAAGACTATTCAGAGTGTTTCCATGCGCTCTGGTTTGAAAAGAGGCACAAAATCTAAGAAGATGTGCATTTTAACACACACAACCCTACCACATAGCAGAAGCAATAAGGATCACTCATCACTGCTTCCAGTGGAAGCGTATTTTGAGAAAAACTGTTTTCGTAATTTGGTTTTAGTAGATGTTTTGGAAGTCTTTTTCCTCTCTCCTTCTCCATTCCTTCTTTCCTTAGGATATTTCCTCTCTTCTGATACTTGATCAGCAACAACAGCTCACTCGTGAGTAGTGCTGTGGTTTAACCCAGCAGATATCTCAGCACCACGCAGCCACACAATTGCTGTCCCACAGCCAAGATGGGGAAGAGAATCAGAAAGGTAAAAGTGGAAGAACTTGTGGGTTGAGATAAAGACAGTTTACTAGGTAAAGCAAAAGATGTGTACACAAGCAAATCAAAACAAGGAATTCATTCACTGCTTCCCATCATCTGGCAGATGTTCAGTCACCTCCAGGAAAGCAGTGCTCATAATGCATAACAGTTTCTTGGGAAGGCAAACACCAGTACTCTCACCATCTCCTCTTCTTCATTATACGAACTTTTCTTGCCGAGGCAAGATGACACCATATGGTATGGAATATCCCTGTGGACAGTCTGGGTCAGCTGTCCTGCTGCTGTCCCCTCCCAGCCCTGCATGCACCCCCAGCTTCTCACTGGCAGGGCAGCACAAGAAGATGAAATGCCGTTGACTTCATGTAAGAACTGCTCAGCAACAACTAAACATCCATGTGTTATCACCACTATTTTCATCAAAAATCCAAAACACAGCATTATATGAGCCTCTCTGAAGAAAACTAACTGCCAGCCAAAACCAATAAGCAGAAAAGGAGAGTTAATACAAAACCCTCCTTTATTTCACTTTGACAGACTAAGCAGGACCTGTTGCACGGCAGTTGTTGAGGATGTGAGAGCCCAAACTGACACCCCATAGAGATAACTGTCACAGGAAGGAAGGCTGTCAATTTGCAAAATAATTATTCTCCAAACTAAGATGACACTCAGGATAGCTGAGCCACAGTTTTGCCACAGACCTCCTGTGTGTGCTGGACTCACTGCTTGCTCTCAGCTAGGCAAGGGTAGAAACATTCCAGTTACTAGCTTTTGGAGCTTCTGATGGCCTTTTGCTATGTGTTTATCTGCATGTGCACAATGGGGACTCCACCACATCCATATAATTCATACTATGGATTCCACATACGCCCAGGTCCCCACTGTGCAGAGCCAGCTTTATAAAGATGATCCAAAACAAGACAAAGAGCACCTAAGAGAGTCCTTTCAAACATGAAAGATTAAAGAAAAAATACCCAAGAATTATAGAAAGCACTTGCAGCCATTTCTAACCCCTGCTGATTTTACAAAATGCACAGAAAGTCTGTATCTGCACACACATTTTAACCCATTGTTTGAACCCCAGGTAGTCCTTACTTCAGCCCAAGTCACAGGTGAGTCTCTGCTCTGCTTGAAGCTCAGTCACACATCCAAACTCTGCTCCTCCCGGGAACACAGAACTGGTGCTCAAGCCCAGGGAGATGAAGGAGTCATGGTCCTTGGAGGTGTTCAAGAAACATGTAGATGTGGCACTGAGGGACATGGTCAGCGGATAATACTGTTGGCAGGTGGATGGTTGGACTGGGTGATCTTAAGAGGTCTTTTCCAAACTTAATTATTCTATGAGGAGCAGCAAGGATTCAAGTTCTGAACAAGTGCTTCTTTGTACGTGTTGTTTGCTCATGTAAAATTCTTCCCCGGATGCCAAACTTACAAGCTAGCTGCACATCCCTGCTCCCACCAATAACTCAACCAGCTTTTTAAACTTGGCTGCCTCAAGCTTGGTGTGTGCTGGGTTGCCACAGATCCCAGATTTCTACAGATAACCTCCTCAAGCAGAGGAGAGAGCCTCAAAAATGCGTGCAAAAGGTGAGAATGTGGTAGAAGGGAGACAAGTATTTATAAGCAGTTTCATTCATCACCCGGGATAAATACAACATCAAGAGCTATGCCTCCTCGAAAGTGTTTGGAAGTAACACTCTCCTCACATCTTGTCACCTCTCAGACAAAAGACAGAAAGTAGAAGCACACTATGCTCCTACACATCAGCTGAATCCACGTTCTGCAATAATGCTGTCTCATCTCATATTTTCCAATACTGCGTTATTTTAAAAGACTTTCATCTATTCTGTTTCTCTTGAAAGAGCAGCAGGAGGACTTGTCAGCAACTTACCATGAGAAAATGAAGTAAATTGTTAACATTGATAACACCAGCTGGGAGCATATACTTCACATGACTAAGATGCAAACTCTGAATGCAAATACGCGGGTCTGGCTTCTGTGTCAGGAGAACTCAAGGCCAGCTGTGCCAGGCATGGCTGTGCAGAAGCATGTCTGCAGGGGCCCAGGTTCTTGTGGCTTGGTTCACAGAGCCAAGAAAACAGTATTAGGACCTAAAATGGATCAATGGACTTAAAACATCTAACCCAGCAGTTATGACTATTGGGTAGGTACAAGCAGTGCGAATGTGAACAGCAGCCAAACTCTCGTGCTCCTGTTGAGAACCTCTCCTGTTGCTGTTGTCAGAAACCAAATGTTAGTCTAGATGGTCAGGTCCAGCAGGGCAACTCCTGTACTCACTTGTAGTGAAGTCAGCTGAGAAATGGAGCAGCTTCCCTTTCACATGGGTGCGGCCAGTTTGGCTTCCTCCGCTGTCTTGCATAGCATGAGCAAAAGCTTGAAGCTCACAACAGAACAGACCATATACCAGTGCAAAACACAGAAATACAAAGGTTGGAAAAGATCACTACGACCATCTCGGCCAACTGTCAATCTGTCACTACCACACAGCGCCACAGGACTGCCCATCCTTAGGTACCTAAGGGTGTATTCTCTCAGTTGGGCAGCACGGGATTTCACTCAGAGAACACAGGCTGGAGTGACAGGTAACCTTATCTCAAGCCCATCACAAACATAATGGAGCTGGTTCCGCACCAGCCTGACCTAAGGCCACCTCCGCAGCTCTGCTTCCTTCTGGCATGCAGCAGAGCTGCAGCAAAGGGGCTGTGTTGCAGAGCGGGACCCCACTGTTCACATACTGCTGGCCAAAACAACTGTGCACAAAAAATTAGGCTGCTTTCCGACATGCAAATTATGAGCATGGAAAAGTGTCCTTTCAAGGCTGACACAAACATTTCTGAATTATTAAAAACAGTATTAAGATCTTTATGTTAACTCAGAGATATCCCCCAAAACTCCACCTACTCCCTTGCAGATCTGGCAAGAGATTTTACAATGTTGTGTCTGAAATGGCACTAGCATAGCTTGGGAAGGGAGAGGAAATCTCTAAAATGATTTCTTCCATTACTGTGCAGAAATTCATACAGTAGAAATAAAGGATCCTGGAGAGTTATAACGCATGCCATCTATCGACTTAAGAACCTGAAATCTCATTTCAGATTTGTCCTCTCAGCTGTATTTGCATTTATTGTGCAATACCTGGCAAGGCAGTGCCATGTATTAAGTGTCAGCTCTCCAACCCCTCAGTGAAATCATCAGGAGCAAATTCAAAAGAAAAAGTCACCAGACCAGTAGGGCAGCTGCATGGTGTGAAGAAAACCACGCTTGACTTGAGAAAGGAAGAATAAGATAAAGCTTAAGACAGGAATAGACAAGGGGGAAAAGAACAATCTACAACACATAAGGAGTCCGAGGAATGGGAGAAAGATTCTCTAAGTTCCTGCAAATGAGCTACAACATAGCTGCAGCACAAACATTTAAAAAGCATTAGTTGGAGAATATCTGTGGCTATTTACTCTCTACTAAAACTTTAAGGACAGGATTTCCAAAAGCACTTTTGTGTTCCTTCCCATCTGCAGCTGAAATCAAGAGGGGCTTCTGCTGTTGACGTGAGGAGGAACCAAATTAGCTGAGGCAGATTACTTTTGAAAGTCTCTGAAATACAAGCAACATGTCCAAATAGTACAATTCCTACAGGCCTACTTATATTTACTAGGCAGTCAAACTAAATTTGCTATATGATCCATGAAATCATAAAAAGAAAAAAGCCATATACAATGAAATGAGCCTGAGCTCTTAAATTCAATGCACAATTTTACTCTATTATTTTTAAACATGATGGCATTGCCATAAAAACATAGCCTGCTTTTTTAAAGACTGGTCACACTTGTGGAAGGCTGGTACTGGAATAAGTTGTGAAGGAAGCCTGAGCACAGCCCTTTCTCATGGTTCCACCATTGCCAAAATTTGTCAGAGATCTATCCTTCCCACTTTCCCCCCTGTAAGGAGAAACTGTATGCAGCTGAGCAGCAGGGGATAGTGTTTTCTGGTTTTTTTTTGGTTTGTTTTTGAGACAGAGGAGGATTGCTTGAGGACTCCTTACAAGAGGACTGATCTCAGGCACAGCTACCACAAGGAAGACATCCCCCAGTGAAATCCACGATCCTTGAGAAAATGTTGAGGAAGAAAGGATGGTCTGGTGACTCACTGTAGGATGGGTGCTTTCACAAATGAATTCATAAACACATAGAGATGTGTAAGATTACAGCCTCTAAATTCACATAATTTTCCTTGTTTCTTTTTTATGCAGACTATACATTGTTCCAAGCTTTTATGTTTGTTTGTTTTAAAGGCAAGGCTACCGGGAAGACATCAGAAAGTGAAAGGAGTGGAGTTCTCTCTTGCCACCACCAGCTATAGGAGGCAGAAGGGTGAAGGTGTTCCTCACCACTATACCCTCTTACTCACCACCCACATGCCTGGGTGAGCCATGCTGGCAGCTCCACAGGTGACAGACGGGGTTGGCATTCGGATGCTCCTAAGGGGGGAGCAATGGATCCACAATCCCTACCCCTGCCCAGAGAGGCAGGAGACCAACACATCCTGGATGAGTAGGACAAAGCCTCTCACTAAAGACTCTAGCATCAAAGACAGCAGAGCGGCCACAACCGCTCCCAATACAGTGCCTCTCATTTAACATGTCTGGGATCAAACATTAGAAGGAATGTGCAGAGTCAGAAGGAGATCTCTTGAATTTCTGAAGCTCTTCTGGGATGCCTAACTGAGGTGCAAATTTTGCCTCACACCTTTTCCTACAGTAGAGTATATCCCTGCCTTCTTCAATCCATCCACAGGCACTAAATACCCCATGAAGTCAAGGAAAGCCTGGAGAAAGAAGGTCTTTCGGCTGAATAACAGGCTGGGACCAATGCAGAAGAGCAGAGGTCACTGCAGTGCTTATCACAGCACCGCTGGGACATGCTTTCTCACTGGGACTGTCACACACCATGCACTCAGGGACACCTTTCCCAAGGAGACAGGTATAAGTCACAGAGCAGCTTTAGGCACAGCCACGTGAAAGACAATAAGGAAAGGAGAAGTGTGTTCTTGATGACAAAGTATTTTTTGTTTGGTTTTGATGTTTTCCACTTTAAAGGTTAGTGGGGTTGTTTCATTTTCGCAGGGCCTCCCACTGAGGAGATCAGACCTGGCAGTCAGCTCTAGCAGATTGTCAGCATTATTACAGATTCAGTGTCCAGACTCAGCTGTTAATGCCTGTGCCCATTAATGGCTCTTTACATGGCTGACAGTTTCAGTTTTACTGGAATTTACTTACAGGGACTGTAACTAGAGAAGCGTCTCTTCGCTGCCCTCATTCTCCCTCCATGTGGCTGTCCTCCCTTGTTTTTTCATCTAGGTTTTATTGTGTTTTGTGTCAGCACAGCTTCATATATATCAGATATGAAAATCCATAAAAAAAATGCCTTTGTGACCAGTGAAAAATTAATACGGAATTGCTCTGTGCTGTGCCACAGCTCAAGGGTATCAAAGCTGCACTCAGAAATCGAAGCAGACACATGAGGCCCTGCGATCTTGAAACGCCTTGTGTGAGGATCACTGGCTCCAAGTCTCTTCAGCACATCTCTTCAGCTACATTTGGAGCTAAGAATTTGGTTCCTTCAGGCCACCAGGGACAAGATGCCTTCACTTCATCACCACAAAACCATCCCAACCCAACCAAACTGTCTGTTTTGAGAAATGAAACTTCTGCTGCCTTGAAAACGTCCATCCCTCCTAACTGGTGCTTTGCACCTGGAGCAACCAAAAGAGCTTCTTCTCCCTCATACAAAACCCCTGTGGAGCTGCAAAAAGCCATGCCACAAATAACTGCTCCCACAGAAGGAGGGGAGGCTGAGGCCAAGCACTTCGGTCACCCTCAGTGCCTCACCAATCCCTGTTACATACGATTTGGCATTTGCCATTTTTCAGCCTCCACTAACGGTAGCTGGTTCCAAAATCAGAAAGGCACATGCTTCTTGCTCCAAGTCTGTGACATGGGAGAAAATGAAAAAATAGTGAGATGAAGGAACTGGAGATAAATGGGTGATGGCAATAACAGGATGCAAATATTTAGCTATATGCCTGCTGTTACTCAACAGAACGTATTATGTAGTTCGCATGTGCATGTACTGTATATAAATCAAGTACCTGGAAGTACGTCAAAAATGAAAGCACATCGAGATCCCAATCGCCAAGCCAGAAACACGCCACCACCAAGCACAATTATGAAGTCAACCAGCGTCAGGGTACAGACTAAAATAGGAGTCTGTATCACTCCCATGTGCACAGCTGTTCCAGACATCTTCCAGCCTCACTGTCCATTTCTTTTCTTTGTAAGATTTCTCTTTGAGCCTGATTGGTAGCACAGAGGCTTAGAAAGAAAGCTTTTTGGGGTAAAAAAAATACTTCTTCCATATGAGAGAAAGTGTGAAATGTGCAGTATAAATAATAAAAAACTCTCTTAGGAGAGGAACACATTACTTCTTCTGGCTTTCTGTTGAGTGCTGGCTAGGAAAACAGAGGCAAAAGGACGTTCTAAGCCCCCTACCCACTGCTAATTCTGGCATCACTGGTTACCTCCAGAGTAGGACTTAGCAGCCCAGGGGTAGCTGTGAACGGAGTGTGTTCATGATATCTTGCAGGACATCATTGTATGGGCACATATCAGGGAGCACACAGCACCAGCCCAGCGGAGGAGACCGTACAGCCTAGGTGAAGAACTGATCTTGGAGCTCTTCTCCTCCTACCGCTTGTGGACAGAAGCGACAAAAGACAGGACCAGAAGAGAACACGATGCAGAGAAGCAAACAGATTCATCCTAAAATTAGATTATTTAATACTCCGAGTACAAGCATGTGAGAGGATCCTCTCTGGCATCCAACCCTACAGCTAACTTCTCTCACAAAAAAAGGCTGCCTAGTCAGTCCTGCTTAGAAAACTCTTCAAAAGCTCATTTCTGTGCTTTGCTTCACTGCCTTCCCTGCCTGCCAAAAGCAAAGTCTTTTTTCCCATTTTGGCAGCTGTTTTGCATGTGATGTCATTTCTCAAGTGCTCCGCGGTGTGCTACAGTCTTTGAACTGTCCAGGCTGGGCTGGGCATTTACACCACCACAACCTGCGGAGAACACTGCCTCAAAGCACTGGGCAGCCCATCGGCACCGTACCACCAAGCCTTGTGCTGTGGGTGGGTGCTGTGCCAGAAGCCCCAACCTAGCGCAACCTGCTGAGCTCCCTGATGGCAGCTGGCAGAACATCAAGTCCCAGGAGGGGGAAAATGACCTGCCATGTTCATGCACACCACCAGAGGACAGGCAGCTCTGTTTGGGATGCAGCAGCACAGCGTTAACTTGACCAAAAGCTGGGATGGCCCCATAGTTTTTTGAAAACACTGCTGTTTCGTAGTGATAGACCAAGCCTCTGCCAATTTATCAATGCCCTATAAGTACAACACAGCACTAATTAGCAGGGAAGATCAGCACAGTCAGATACTCCGAAAAACATCTAGGCCTCATTTACTGCCTTCTTTTTGAAATATTGCTAGTTTACTTACCTTTAGTGGGGTATTTGCCTATCATTTTAAAAGGCAACATTTTCTTATGCCCTTTAAAACATGCAGCAGTATCATTACTCTTCCTTTCTATTCAAATTTATCCTCTGTGCAAAAGCCAAGATTTTCAAATGCAAGTAGGTCAGTAGGCAGCCAGTTAATGCACTGGTTGATGCCCCTAAATCTCATCAGCACAGCTCTTAGCAGAATTTCTTCTTGGTAAGTCTGTTTTTTTTTAAATTATCTTTAAGTATCAGCTTGACACATCCAGCACAGAGATCAATGGGTACTTCACTTCTCAGCTGCTGAGATGAGGGTTTTTTTCTCCCATAGCAGGCCTAATGTTTTGGGAACCCACTGTTGGTTCCTTTCACAGCTTTCTTTTAACTGCAGCGCACCACATACACTAACAAATCAGAATATGAGCTGCAGGACAGCCCCATTGCTCATCATCCATGTGTCCATACAGAAAATAACCACTGGGCCCCAACTGCTGTCCTGGGGAGGAGAACACAGCACTGCCTTGTTGTATAGAATGGGTCCCACAGCCACTGTGCATTGCAGACATCTGCTCATAGGGTGGTTTCATCAGTGGCCATTTGCTGAGATGAACCCCGAGGCAGTAGGGGGTCATCACCAGTTTTTGCTGGCAGCTGGACCAGCCCCAGGCTGCCTGCGGAGCACGGCCAGTGTGCCAAGGGGCCAGGCACCGACTCTGTCCCTATCCAAGGACACCAGGCATCTTGACCCATTCCGTTCCACCCAGACACCAGGCTTTTCTCATACTGTTTGGATATACAGTGTGGCGTGATGAGAAAGGACATCACAGAATGGCTTGGGTTGGAGGGAACCTTAAAGATCATCTTGTTCCAACCTTCCTGCTGTGGGCAGGGCTGCCCCCCACCAGCTCAGGTTGCACAGGGCCCCATCCAACCTGGCCTTGAACACCTCCAGGGATGGGGCACCACAGCTTCTCTGAGCAGCTGTGCCAGGGCTTCACCAGCTACTGAATGAAAAATTTCCTCCTCATATCTAATCCCATACAAGCTGGGTCATTCTGGAAGCAGGCAGGCCCCCCCAAAGCATCCTCCAAAGGAGGCAACTGGCACAGGAACCACAGCCATTCACACCAAAAAGCCAGTAATGATCCCCTACAGGCTTGGGGTTCATTGGAGCTAAAAGCCCTTTATGAAGCCACCCTGTCTGCAGGCGTCTGCAATGCACGCTGGTTGTGGGACCCAACCTGTGTGGGTTATGAAGAGTAATTGCACTTGAATTCAGCCCAGCATAAAGGGTCACAGAAGCTCTGGTTCAGACTGGACATTTGCAAAAATTTCTCCTCAGAAAGAGTGGTGAGGCACTGGCACAGGCTGCCCAGAGAGGTGGTGGAGTCACCATCCCTGGAGGTGTTCAAGAACTGTGGAGACGTGGTACTGAGGGACATGGTCAGTGAGCATGGTGGGGATGATTTGGCAGTTATCCTAAATGATCTTAGAGGTCTTTTCCAACCTTAATGATTCCATGAAGTCCCTTCCCCAGGAAACGAGATCCCCCTTTCACTGGAGCCTATATAGCCCTCCTGCTTCCCTTGTTCTCAGCAGCCCTATTACTGCGCCTGAGGACTACCCCAAAATGTCATAGCAGAATAAAGCCACCCCAGCTTTGTCCACAAGGCCAAGGGAAAGGAAACAAAGCCTGGCATCCATATGATCACTTGAGACCCAGCAGGCAGCAAGCACTGACCAGTCATGTGGCATTCAGGCACTGTGCTCATCCCACCCTCTCATAAATGCAGAGATACAATGCTTACCCATCTCTGCCCAAAGATGCAGGGACCTCTTCTTACCAGCAGCAAGGCCAGCAGCTCACACAAGTTTGGACAACAACCCTCAGAGGAGCCATATCCCGGCCTCCTACTTAATAATAAGGAGCACATCAGTACTAACCAAACCCAGGTCATTTCAGTGCAGTTCTCACTTAGAAAGTCACACAGGCAGCAAATTAAACAAGCTAATCCAGCCAGCATCAAACGCTGCCAGCGCACATCAATGAAGATGACGGCAGGCTTTGCCCTTGGCTTAGCTTTCGCAAGACAGGCTATGCACTCTTTATTTGCTCTTCTGCGATAACAGGTATCAAATGCCATGTGGGTGTCAGGTCTGGAGTAAAAAGCTGTCCCTCCAAGGTCAGGTGAGCTCTGGTTCTGTGTGCCTGCAGGGAAGGGGCAGGATCAGCACAGCTTTGCTGTCCCCATGCTAATTCAGCCACAATTTGTAACAGGGACTCGAGCACTGCTTAGCCAGAATCAGAGATATTTTGTTTGCTGCCATTTTGTTGATATATCAACTGACATTTACCTCAGCCTCTCCCTCCCCTTTATTATGATTCATGCTCCATACTAATTAAACAGCACATGACAAATACATTGCTATTAACAGTGGCCGGAGAGCTAATAAATCTTGCAGCAGCTCCAATGGGGAAGCCACGCGCTGTGATAGCATCCTCTGGGTGCTGAGATGGGACTGATGAGGAATGCTGAACTGAGGCAGGGCAGCAGCACCTCTCGCTAAGAGGCAAAAACAAACAAACAACTAAAGCTGGAATGATACAAGGAAGACCAAGTTAGTTGAAAGAGCAGCCAAGAGTTAAAACTCACGTGCATATGCTATAAAACTGTTCTTTCCAAAGGGCAATTGCTCAGTAGGTTTTTAGGATCCTATATAGTTACTGCTTTCTTCTATGCATCTCCTCTTTGTCTCTCTACAAAAAATAAGTATTGCTGGCAGCTCGCACAGCACTGAGCAAGGAGCGATGATTTGTGATGATTTGGTGGAGGAATTCTTTAAGAATAAGAATGAGATGATGCACTTTTATAGCAAAAGCCAGCATTTTCCATCACTGTTGTCATGGGTTTATTTATACAGAGCAATTCATGTAGAAAACCTCCCCCCAGCACTGGGCAATCCAGGGCACAGCCACGCTGAAAGTCACAGCCCAAAACGCACAGTGAGTCCATACAAAAAAAAAAAAGAAAAAGAGGTTTGACTGAAAGACCTTAGTGATCTGACATCCTTGAAGGCCTCTGGGAGCAGGGGGTGCCTCCAAAGCTCAAGTGCTCACACTGCGTGTAGCAGTAGCCTGTTGTGGGAAGGGGTCTCCAGCATTAGAAGTTAAAGCCTAGAAGAGCAGAGAGGTTTCGACACCCTGTAAAATCAGAGGAAGCTGGAGATTTTTGTTGCTGTTGTTGCAGACAGAAAAACAACATAAAAGCACTCCTGCTAGATTCAGAGGCTTTGTGGGCCAGGCAAGCACAGGAGGAACAAGCTCTGTCAGTTCCTGACAAGGAAAACAAAGCTGTAATCTTCCTCCTTTGGTTGCAAGCACTCCCTAAAGTACAGGTGAGCCAACAACACAGAAATCCCTTCATACTTTACTGGATTAGGGCAGCTTCCGAGGCAAAACAGCCCCCCCAACAGCAAGTAGGAGACAGGGAGCTGCCACCAGCATTCCACACAGGCAAAACCTAAAGTTAGGAAGCAGGCCAGGTGAGCCCATGTAGGCAGCCTGCTTTTCCTGGGAATTCTACAATTCCCTACAATTAGTGACCAATATTGTGACTATATCCTCACAAATAACAAACTCCCAATTTCAGTCTGACAAACCTCTGCCAGCTTGCATGAATACTTTGGCAGCCAGGCCTTTTGCAGGAGCTCCTTCTGAATGCTGTTTTCCTTTTTCCTCTGTATGAATACCCATATTGCCAGTTTTGTTTGCATGAGCTGCGAAAGCCAGCCTGGTTTCCCAGCATAGGTGGAAAAAGCAAGCCCACTAGGTAGCTCTCTTGCACCTGAACCCACTGAAGAGGATGGAGAAGTTACAACCTGCTTATGACTTAACAGTAGCCCCGCTGTTTCACCCCCCTGGAAAGCTGAAACAGTGCCAGCAGTCTCCACATCCCACCAGTCTCCACCTCACTCTCTGTTTGTCCCTGCTGCTAGGCTCAGGATTTACCTTTCAGCAAGGGAGGGGTATGGAGGCATTGCAGAGACAACCAGCATCTGCCAAAACTATCCCTGGAGATGACCAGCATGTGGGCATGGCAAGGGGGGCGGGGACCAAACCAAGCAGAGCATTGCAAGGGAGCTGGAGTGTAAGCCCAGAGTCAGCCCAGTTGGATGCAACCAGGTGCTATATAAAGGCTTGTGAACAAGGCTATGCACCATCCAAGCAATATCCAGCCTGAGCCCTGCCCATACCCACATGGACTCAGCCCCCAAAGCAGGTCCACCAGTCTTTTGCTCTATCCGGGGCAGAGCCATCGCTTCCCAAGGCTGTGGCGAGCCACAAGAGCACTGGGGATGCATTCAACCACCACAGCAGGATCCAGGTGGAGCTCAAAACAGCTGGCACATCTGCCAGGCAGCCCTGAGCCAAGCCTACACAGCTGGATGCATTTGCACTCCAGACTGCTAGTGGGGCCAGGCCCTTGTGCCACAAACAGGGTTACATCTTCAGCTAGCTCCCACCCTTTAATGCATTCATTTCTTTCACCCCTCATTTCATCAACCATACCTGACACGCATTTCCCACACGGTTTGCCAGCTGCAGCCCTATGCATTAACTCTCTGATGAAGCTATAAAAGCATATGATGGTTCATTGACAAGCTCTCCTTGGCCTCCAGCTGCAAATCACCTCTCCATCATGAATCATCTGATTACTTAGCACTAGGGAATGAGCTGGACTAAAGATATCCCCCACTCAGAACACAGAGAGCAATGCTTTGAGACACCCTGCACCTGCACCAGGCTGATGGCAAGCACGTGACACCAGCCACTGCTCGCACAGAAAACAAACTGTATCATCTGAACGCTGTAATTTTGCAGCATCTTTTTTTTATTTTTGCAGATAGTCAAGACTGAATGCTTTCCTGTGCACCCTAGTGTAGGGAACTTACTTTAGCAGGAGGGTTGGACTCTGTGATCCCAGGAGGTCCCTTCCTGTGCTGTGGGTGCACAGGCTGTAACGTGATGCAGCTTTAGGGGAGTTTAGCCAGGGGACATGATGGGGACAACATCAGGATGCAGAACATTTGCTGTCTTTGACAGACTTTTGAACTGGAAGTCAGTTGTCATGAGGCAAAGGCAATGAAATTTAACTGTCCAAGCACCAGTGACATTTTTGTTATCATTACTCAGTGACTCAGCTCTTCATATTTTTCATTTTCTGCTGTTACAAATGAGGCGAGAGCCTCTGCAAAATGGATGCAGACAGAAGCGAGCTCCACAACAGGGGTGATGGAGAAGTGTGCCAAAGAGCCACACCACTGGCACAGCACGTGAGCCTGCGACAGCTGGAGAAGGAACGAGTACAAGTGATGTGCAGCCACGCCATGCAGATTTCTCATGTGCGCAGGGAAATCTCTGCGTCTGCCAGCGCAAAGTGCGTCAGAGCTCAGACACAGAGCTGCATCTTACAGCCGCTGAAGTCAATAGTAAGGCTCCCGCAGACTAGGACGTGTTTCTTAATGCTTTCTGTAGGCAAGAGCCAGGTTCCCTGCACAATTTGTTTGCTCTCTTACATCATGAGAAACACCAAAGCTCGCTTGCTTGGAAAATAAAACATGATGACTTTCAGCAAGATGCTAAAGCAGCTGGCTGATGAGTACCACATGAGGTGAGACAGCATTTTGCACCACTGGAATAGTGTACCCAGCGTTACAGAGAGGAGAGAAACAGAGGGCAGATTTTGCTAGCCAGGGGGCTGTGCTGCTAGCATCCTCCAAGGACTGTGCTTTTGCAGAGTGGGTGTTCCATCTGCCAGAAAGTTGCAGCATTCTTACATCAAAATCAACAGCTCTCCTAGACTGTGACAGGAATTATTAAAAGCAACTGATTGACATTTTAATATACACTGCTCTTGAATCAGTAAGAGGATTGCTGAAAAGATTCCTTGGTCTTAAAACCATAAAATGTGAGCTTGTCAGAGGGAAACATGTCATGGCCCTTGCCAGTACTTAGGCTTCAATTATAAACTAAAACTAATGTTATTCAACATCAGGCTGTGGCTTAACTGAGCCAATAAGCAGGAAAGCTTTGTGCTCCAGCAGGTAAGAATGGGAAGCTGAAGAGCTCCTGTTTTTTCCCTAGAGAGAAAAGACCAAATTCTCACTCCTTCTGCCCTGATGGAGACTTGGACTTTCTTGCTGCTGGTGGAAGACGTCCCAGGGAAGCCACCTGGGGCATCGAACAGAGCAGAAACTTTTGTGAGGGGGAAACAGACTGGGCAGGTCCAGGGCCCCATCCCCATCTGGAGACAGTGGGGTAGATAGAGGGGTAATCTCTCCATGGCAGAAGTAGCTGTTGCTGTTTCTACACCACAGCATCCAACCTGTGGAATATATCACCATGAAATACAACGGGGCAAATTAAAGCATAAGGACTTCACCTCTGTGCCAGCCAAGGACCAAGAGCATATGGCAGAGCTTACAAGTAACTGTATTCCATGGCACAATTGGTTTCTCAAGACCAGCTACAATGAGGACGTATTAAATCAATCACGATCAAAACCCAGTCTGCCTTGACGTGACTTCCAATTAGAAAGCAGTAACAGTATTAACAAGCTCTGACAGCCAAATTAAAGAACTACACTGCAGAGGAATCATTTCCCAGAGGGCTAATTTTCATCATCCTGAGAAATAAAAGCCTTCAGAAGTTCAGATTTCTCATCAAAATACAAGTTATCAAATTGAAAGACTTGCTAACATCAGGTCGTTATCAAGTTTTTCCTATTTGGAGACCTTCTTTTGTCTTTTTTTCTTCTACACAACCCCCACTAAACTAAAAGGGTTAAATCATGAAGCAGTGCCTTATTCACATCTGAATACCCACATCTGATCTGAAAGCTTGATAAAGAAAAGGACATGATGACAGGAAAATATTAATTGCAACTTCGTTGAATGGATTACATTTTTAGCTGAAGAACAAAGAGAGGAAGCCTGCTTGATCATTCAGAGAATCAGGAGCCAGTCTGAAACAAAGTGATGAGCTCGGATTAAAAGGGCAGATTAGAAAGTGGAATTTTGCAAAGCAATTTCAAAACTGGGAGAGCAAAGAGGACACGATCCATTTATCTGTTGACTGATCTAAGCAGTAACTCCTGGTTGCCTCTGCCATACATTCAAAATGAACCAAAGGCGCACACAGTTGTTTCTATGCCATAAGAAAGGAAAATACATATCATATGCAACATTTGTCATTTGTCCAGCCTGAACTTAGAATCATAGAATGGCTTGGATTGGAAGGGACTTTAAAGGTCATCTAAGTGCCAACCCTTCAAGTAATTAAAAGCCTGGAATAGCCCTAATCTTGAGTGACAATCACAGACCTCACCAAGTAAAAGAATAGGTGGTAAAAAAATTAATCTCCAAGAAACTATAGGTAAGAAAAAACCCACAACACAACCATTCATTATCTTGCATACTGGAGGTCAGGTGAGGCCCTCACCAAAGTTAGGGTTGTCAGAGCTTTTGTTATGTTTCTTGTACAAATCATCTCTAAACTAAAACTCAGGTTATATTCATGCAAAATGAGGCATTTCTTCAATTTGATGAAAGAGTAAAAAAGCAACACCACCAAAAACAAAAGTAAAACAAAATAAAAACACACTGAAGGAAAAACCCCAGCTTGCATCACTCCTGACCTAAAATATCATTACTATTGCCAACTCCTTCCCACTCCTCACACTCTCACATTGACTTGACTTCAAGTTCAGCATTTGCTTTCATTCTCCCCCATCTTCACTCCTTTTACATGTTTGTAATTTCAATTAGTTCAACAGCTGAACAAAAGCCACTTAGAAACAAAAGATTTTTGCTTACAAGTCCAAAATAAAATGCTTCAACTTTCCCAAGAGAAATTTCATTGAAACAGCTGCCCACATTTGTCCAGCAAAGTCCTTCTGGCTGACCTGAAACTGCTTTCCATCCCCTTACTTTTTTTTGGGGGTGAGTGGGAAATAGCCGGTCACATTGAAAATACCACCCGCTGTACTTCAGAACCCCTCAGGCCGGGATGCCAGTAGCAGCTGGGGCAGGGTGAGTGGGTGGCTCCAATACGCACGTTTCTGTGCAGGGGAAGCCCAGATGTCAGGAATCTCATCCTAATTTGTGCACCTGCTGCCAAAACCTTTCAAACACAAGACATGTCAGAGCTGATGCCCATTCCAACAGCACAGTTTTCATTTGAAATCCACCTAAAAGGGAACTAACAAGACAGACATGCTTTGAACCAGAAGTATGGCAGGCTCAGAACCCTCCACTATCCCAACTAAAGTCATCCATATGCAGCTTGCCCATGTGCAGTACTGCCCTGGCCTCCCTTACAGGCAGAATACAGCAATGGCCCCAAACTGGAATCATAGAACGGCCTGAGTTGGAAGGGTCCTCAAGGATCATCAAGTTCCACCTCCCTGCCACAGGCACGGCCACCAACTGCTAGATCTAGCACTAGAGCAGATTGCCTAGGGCTCCATCCAGCCTGGCCTTAAACACCTCCAGGGATGGTGCATCCACAGCCTCTCTGAGCAGGCTGTGCCAGAACCTCACCACTCTCAGTAAAGAATTGGAAGAAGAAATTTTTTTCCTACTCTGCCTATGGGCTGCACTTGAAAGAAGGGCACTAATAACTCCAACTGACATCTTTAACATCTTTTCCACTCCTTTTCATTCTAACTTTTAAAATGTTAGCTCTACAGAAATGGTAGGACTGGGTGGTAACCATGGGGAAAGAGATAGAAAATACTGGAAGAGCAAGAAAAACAGAACTGAGGAGGTCCATGTCCAGCTCCCAGCTGCAGCCTCAGCTGCTGCATGACTGGGGAAAGCTGGCTGGCTCCCCATGCTCCAGCCTCTATCTCAGTAGAGGGATGGAAATTACTCTCCACAGTTTCAGGGTGTCTCTCAGCTGTATGCATTCACCTGAATTCAAAGTGGCTGGAGAAAGATATTTTTCCATAGTAAAGAAATTTTATATTAAGATAGTATTTTAATAATGACTTTTATTCCAGTCAGATTGGGCAATTAACCAAACTTGTACCTCAGTCCTTTGTGGAGACAGAAAAACAATACACATGTACCTTCTATTTCCCTCCTCCTTTCAGGCCGTGCAGGAGCACAGATGTGAGGTCATATCTTGCTGCACTGCTTCTGCAGTTCTGCGTAATCCTACCCCTAAATGCTAAACCAGAATGGAAACTGGTTGGCAGGCTCTCACACTGGGCTGAAGGAAACACCTACACTAATTTCATACAACATTGTTGTCAGCAGAATGAGCAACACTTGCAGCAGCTGGTAATTTCATGCTCAGCTTCCTAATTTCACAGGCCTGATACAGCATGGGTGCGGGACAGCCATAATTCAGAGCATCCCATGGCTGCGCTGGCCAATGGCTAAGGTGGGCACTGATTTATCTGAGCAGAATATTTTACTCCATAGCACAAGACTGAAAAAAAAAAACACCATAGACTAAATTAGCACTGGTTTATCTCCACCGACAGCAAAAGGTAACAAACAAATCTGGCAACACCAACAGATGATGGTGATAGGAATGCCAAGGCAGACAACACAGCCTTGTGTACTCTGAGAGCTCTTATGTTTATAGCTTTAAAACTCACACCAAGTTGTTCCTCTAGAAGTACACACCTTTAACATAAAATATGCCTCAAAGTATAAGGCCACGTCTGCATGGACAAGGTCGAAAGTGTTTCATGTGCAAAAATATTTCTGAGCATCGCATCTGGAATTACCGTACTTCAAGAACAGCAAGCCTGGCAATTGCACCTTTTCTGCCTCACTCCAGGCATCAAGAGTGGCTGGCTCTGGAGGTGAGAGGTATGTAATTGCCATCACATCTGATAAGCTGGGCCAACAGGTGTGCTGCTCATTATGTGCAGTATGTCTGCACGTAGTCCACCTGCAGCTGCCAGCTATGGCAGCAGGTGGTTTCATTTTGCTTACAGCAGAAGGGATGGCCTTTTTTCTGCAGCACCGGGTACCCAGAAGCTGCGATGCCCAGACCCAGACATAACAGACACAGCTGCAAATACAATTGCATGCATGCATCCCAGGGTTGTGACTGTTCTGCTCCTTCTACAGGAGTCAAAATGAATTCACTGAAGACTAAGCATCCTTTTTTGATGAGAAACAAACCACTGTAAGCCAGAAGTCTGGTCTGGAAGACGAAAGTTTGAACCCGGATGTTAATGCTGGATTTGGTTCCACCTCCCAAGCCCCAACACCCTTGCTCAGCTCAACAAATCACAAGCAAATCTGCGTTATTTCTCCTTGTGGAAAGCACTGTTACCTTTCTGAGCTGCTCCAACAGCAGCTATTTATGATTTTTTTTTTTTAATCATTCCCAGGTGTGCCCATAGGTGTCTGCAGGGCTGCAAGGCCAGGAAGGATGCGGAAGGGCAGAAAAGGAGTTTGTTCAGGAAGCTCCCTGAGCATAAAGCAGCAATGGTTAGGCAAAGCACACGTCACAAGCATGGCCAAGAGCTAGGGACATCCCTTCTCACCTCTTCCACCCTGTCACACATTATTCCGCTTGGCAGCACCATGCATTTACCACAGCTCAGTTCCCTGGCACGGAGGTTGACAATAGGTGAAATATCAAATATTATAACTCAGGTCTTCCAGGTAGGAACACACAGAGCCACCCTACCCTGGCCCAGAATGTGCTTCTAGGGCAATGCAAACACATACTTTAAAGAATTGAGCTAAACCTAGAATCCCACGTTCTGCATCACCCAAACCCTGCTAGTCTCGAAGTGAAAAGCACCCTTTCCTTTCTTGGACTGATAGGAACCTCCAGGCATGGGACCCCAGCACATTCTTGTCCTGGTCACACATAAGGTGTGTCTGTCAGTATCTAAAGAGAGGCTTTAAGAAAGAAGGAGACAGACTCTTTAGCACGGTTTGTTGGGATAGGACAAGGGGAAAGTGGTTTCAAACAAAAAGAGGTTTTGACTGGATATAAGAAAAATGTTGTTTTACGATAGAGGTGGAACAGGCTGCCCAGAGAGGGAGTGAATGCCCTGTCCCTGGAGACGTTCAAGGTCAGGCTGGATAGGGGCTCTGAGCAACCAGATCTGCTGTAGGCATCCCCATTCTTTGTAGGGAATGCGGACTAATTGGTCTTTAAGAGTCTCCTCCATTTCTCTTAACTACTCTCCAGCCTACAAGAGGATGGCAAATCTGCACTGCTTGCACCACTGCAGCCCTGAAATGCCCCAGGGCTCACCCAGCCTGCAGAAGGGGAAGAGGAATAGAGGAATTTGCATGACTAGATTTGATTAGATGTCCTTGGCACTGCATTAGCTGCTGGTCTCAGCTCCCCTATCCCAAGCAACAGTCAATGAAACGAGAATTACACAGCCTGGGTGCTGAGTGAGGGAGTAGCAACTGGTATGGAAACAACTGCTCCTCAAACCAATAATTTGAAGTGCTATAGCATTTAACCATCATTTCATTGTAACCTTCCTCCATAAGGAGGAATGATATTGTGGAAGAGGGAATACATCTATGGCATGCAACTAAATGCTCTTGCAAGGAGATGACTGCTGGTACAAGATGCTTTCACAGCCAAACCCCATGGAATAGGAGACTCCTCTACCAGTTCAAAGCCACCACTGGATGTAAAGGATTACATTTCTTCCAAGGCACTGCAGGATTTCGCAGCCTCAGAACAGAAGCATCAAGTCCATTTTGGCTTTCTTTTCATCAGTAATTAGTAACTGCTTGAATTCACGTCAATCACACAAAGTAATAAGCAGCCACAGTGCCTGTTGCTAGTGCAGAACTTTTGTTTCTCCCCTCTCCACTCATCTCCTGATCCAATTTTCTGCACCCTTCAACCTTCTTCGCAAATTTCTAAAGGGGTCAGTGAATGGAAATGTGCTTCTCCAAGGAGCCTCCCCCAGTGCTGCTTCAGGAAGCATTAAACTAAAAAGTCTGCTATCTGCATTGCAGAAGATAAACACCTTGGCAAAGCAGGTCAAGCAATACCCAAGGACAAACCTCTGCTTAGAGGGAGGTGGACTCAGTCCAGGACCACAGGGAGAATCAGCAAAGGAAAAAAAGAATCACAAAGGTATTGGAAGCAGAAATAAAGACTGTTAAATGCATCATGAAGACAAAGAATAACACGAAAGCAACCTGAACCACAGATGCAAGCAAATACATCCATACTATAGCTGATACTGGATACGCCAGTACTGGGACTAGCTCCTGTCTTTCCAGAAGAGGTAAGGAGCTACTCTAACAAACGAGCACACAGTTGTGGTTTAACCTGGTGGGCAGCTCAGCACCACACAGCCATTTCCTCACTGCCCCACAGAAGGATAAGGGAGATAACTAGGGAAAAAAGGTAAAACTCACGGGTTGAGATAAGGACAGTTTAATAGGACAGAAAAGGAAGGGAAAATAATAATGGTTATGGGATATCTCTGTGGCCAGTCAGGGTCAGCTGTCTGGGTGCTGCCCCCTCCCAGCTCCTGGTGCACCCCCAGTCCCTCACTGGCAGGGCAGCACGAGGAGCTGAAATGTCCTTGGCTTTGTGCAAGCACCCAGCTTGCTCAGCAACAACTAAGATATCAGTGCGCCATCAACATTAGCTGAACCTAAATCCAAAGAACAGCACCACACCAGCTCTTAGGAAGAAAAGTAACTCTATCCCAGCCAAAACCAGGACACATGCATACAAAGGGCAGAACCACAAGCACTCAGCACAAGCTTTACAACCACAATGACTTTTTGCTCACCCAAATAGAAGCGTCCTATCGCGTTTTCACATTTTTGCTATACAACTCACCACATCCTAACTCACTCTTTGTGGTATTTTCAAGTCCTCTGGTGGGTGTTGGAGGGTATTTTTTCTACCTGTAATGTCCTGTCCCATTCAGCCCATGCCTCCATCATTCTGCAGCAAACCACAAGAGGGACTTATCAAGGGAACTCATTCAGTGCATGACACTTACTCATCCCTGAAGCTTCCATCGTTCGACAGGTGGTTCAAGACAAATCAGAATGTGCATCCTGAAAGAAACCTTTCTAACGTCCCTAGCTGCACTATAGCAGTGATGATTCCTGGCTCAAACCTCAAAGGCAATTGCTGCCATCTGAACTGCTTCAGCCACCCCCAGCCACTTGATACCCAAGACACTCATTTTGCCAAAAGTTGTACATGGTATGAATGAGCAAAACCATGAGCAGAGAGCTTTCACATAGCTCACATGCAAGTAGGAGAGAAAGGCTGTGACAGGGGACAAACCTTGTACAATAAGAGAAAGCAGGTACAACAGTGGGGCTGAAGATGTTTTCTCCCAGGTATTTGCTGTGATTTCAGTTGGTAACTGTGGCCATGTCAGAAAAAAAAATCCAAATAATTTTTTATCTCCACTTACATAAGTGAAAAAATAATAAACATTCATTGAATGTATATCATTGGAGTTTAGTAAAACAATGATTACTAATTGAATTAAGTTTTACTAGATGTGCACGACCCTCAGAAATACAGCTAAGCTAAGGAAGAAAGTAATTACTACACAGTCGCACACAATCTTTTGTTGTTTCCACTGTGGTTTGGGTTTGCTTCCTAGCATGCTCTGTGCAAAACAGCATGACAGAAATGACTTACCAGCAAGCGATACCTTCTTGCTCTTTTATGAATGATCTCTCTCCTTCCTCTTAACCTTTTCACACAGCAGGGAGCCAGGATGCTAAATACACCGCCTGCTGTGGTTTTTCACTGGCTGCTGTTAGCCTTTTTTTTTAATGACATGTTTTTCCCCCCAGCAGAGCTACCACCCTCTTGTCATTTGGAGTAGCATGGCAGACGTCAATGCACCAGCTGCAACACTGGGGATGGAGAACCCACCATTAACTTCACGGGGGAGGACAGATCCATTCCCCAGGAGGACAGTATTTCATCAAAACCCAGAGCCTGATACACACACATCCTTTCTCCTTACCTTATCTACATGCCCTCTCTATTCTCAGAGCCCTGTATGAGGGCAGCGAGCCTTTTTGAAAGCCATGAGGCATTTTCTGTTCAAATTCACCCAGTGGGCTTCGTGTGACCTCGATCAGCTCTTCAACCACCATCCTGAGGGACAGAACCAAAAGGGCATTGCCCAAGCTTACTGCTCCCACTGAACCACTACTGGTGGCACTGAGGCCATTTGAATTCATCACCACAAGCCTTGTGTTCTCCATCTAAATAAACTTTCCTGACAAATTACTTTTAAAAAGCCAGGGCTACCAGACTTTAATTGCCTTCCTGTTTATGCTTTTTCAAGACCATGCAATGTGACAGATTTTGATGTACTATGAGCTGTTCTTATTATCTCTTTACTGATTAAATGGGGGAGTGGGAGATGCTTAGAATTCAAGTAATTCCATTCTGAGAGCAAAACATATCTGCTCTCTGACTATATTTCACTCCAGATTTACAAAAGACAAAATCTTGCAAAATAACTTTTCAGAACTACAGAGTTAGAAGCAGTACGTGCCAAGACAATTTTCCTTCTTATCAGGTTCTATCCACAGTCATACTTTTACTTTTGAAAAAGCCATAAGAAACATTTGTAGAATTTGCCAGCAATTAAAGTGACAACTGGGAATAAAGTCATTCAAAAATTTGATTTCTCCCTTCTTGAGACACAGATATTTCCCCTCCTACTCAAACCAATAGCCTAACAACCTTCTCAGATAAAAACTACTAAAACAAATGAACCTCCAGCTGAACAAAAGGTTGACAAAATCCCAAAATGAAGGTATTACAAGAGATCCTTTTACGTTACAGTAAACAATTTTAAAGCAAAAAACTGGAAGTATTTTACAAGTGTTAAAATGCTTTCTATTTTCTTATTTCTCATTTAGGAAGAGAAGCAAGAAGTATATGATTAATTGACCTGAATGCTTGGGCTGTGCTGTTCCACATCTTCCTCCTCCCCTCCTTTACTGGCAAGAATTTAAGATGTAAAACCATCTCAAAAATCTGTGTTGTCCAATTGGGAATTTGACCACGATGCCACAATCCCGTAATTCCTAATATCAGATTATCAGCAAAATCAATTGAACTCACTGAAGCTTATTCTAGTGTCAGTATAAATGGTATTATCCTGCAGAAACAAAGGGCAGTCACGTTTTAAAAAATGCAGCAGCATTTTCTCCTGTCAAAGACATCACATTCAGCAGCCCATAAACATGAATCAGATTTTAGAGTAACAATGACTTCTTCCAGCTACTCTTTCTACTGTTTCCTCACCTTCTTTCTGGATACCACCCAATGCCGTCCCTATGACTTTGCCTTCATCTCTGATCTTCTTGCAAAGGCTGAGCTTCTGAATGCCTTACTCTCATGAAGCCATTCTCATGTAAACTTACCTGAAGTACTTTCCCACTCCTCCATCGTGAACATTAACACTTTCCCTGCCTTTATAATTTCCTCTTCAACAGGATAAAGCTTTTTTCAGATCCTACAAGGAACTCTGATGTGTATTACAGTTAACCTAAGGCTCTGCAGTAAAGCCAGCTTTTCTTCTCTTTATACACACTTCACACGGGACGACACAGCAGTTCCAGATCATCACTAGAGGACCCAGAGTATTTTTGCTGTGCAGAAATATTCTTGTGCAGCAGATGAGATCCCAAAGGTACAAAAGGCCCTCAGATACCAGCTCCCACTAGCATTCGATAGCACCCTAATCTTTGTTATTTCTTAATTTTCAAATCTCATATTTTCATGACTTAGATATGAATGCAATTCATGTCTCCCACATTTAGTCTCAAACGTATTAAATGTATACAAACAAGCCAGATGATCTCAGAAATAATAAGCCCTTGCAGCTGCCACGGAATATACTACATTAAGGAACGGGAGAAGCAATACATAGCTTTCATCAAACCAAAGGCAGACTGAGCTCAGCCCTCATCAGATCCCAAAAAAACCACCCCTGGTGGATACGCAACTCCAGTAAGGTAACACGACCCACACCCAATTAGGCACCAGTGAACAAAGACACAAGACCTAAACACCAGCTTTGATTAATTCCACTCGTATCTTGCAGGAGTGATACACACACACACACCCTGCAAGCTATCGGTGTGAATATACATCATTTTTTATTATTATTTTAAATAGAGGTTAGATCATGGAAAAACCACAAACTTGGGACCCTCAGAGTAGACTCTACTGCCATCAGGACTTCTCCTTATCAGTTTCCTCAACTCTCACAGGTGGAAAAAAAGCCTCTCTTTAGAAAGGAAATCTTTTTTACTTATTATTTGCTTCTCTCTCTAACAAATTTGAAAACCAAGCAATAACCAATCCCTGGAAAACCTAGCAGATTTGTCAACTCAAATCCTGAACATACTGAGTTAGCTACACCCAAGGTCACTTTGCTTTGCTAATAAAACAAGACAGAAGTATAATAGAGCAAACAAACCAGAACAAAAGCTGTTTGGCAGACAGAAATGATCGCAGTTCATTCATAGTACACTCAAAGATGCTAGTTTGACACACTTGAAAAAAAAAAGTGAAGGTCCAGTGCTTGCTGAATGTACCCCAGTCATTTAGAAAAAAACATGCAAAATACAGGCTCAGTAGATAAAGTCTTTATGGATGTACTATTCTCCTCCAACCCTGTAAGATGTTCATTATGTGGCCAGTTAGATACGCATAACAGTAACAAGCCTTTAAAAATTATAATGTGAGTAGCAGACGGTTTGCTGTAGAACCTGCACCAGTAGGACTGGGTTTCCAGGCCAACACACATGAGGAATAAAGCATCCCCCACCACACACATCCCCCTGAACCAGCCTACACAAATCCCCCATCACACTCACCCCCTGGCACCTCCTATGCCCCATGGGGGCACTGCAGCAGCCATAGCAGTAATCAGGACCCCAGCTTACATACCTTTCAGCTGTGGGAGTGGAGAGAGCTTAGTTTGAGGTACACATCACCAAGGCATTTTGAATTTCTCTCAGTGTATAAAACAAGCTGACGTCCCAGCAGTTTTTCAAACTTCAGGATGATAACAAGTCCAAAACAAGCAGACTCATACTTAGTACCACCATAAATTGTTGGCTTCTTAATACTCTTGGTCATAAACAGCAACACTAAAATGCTACAAAGCACTAGAGCAACCCAGTGCTTTGGGGAACTGCTGACCTAAAATATCACCTGGCTCACCACAACTGTGACAGGGATTGGTGATGAGCCTTTAGTTTCCTACCAAACCCATGTGGGTAGTGATTAGCAGATTCACATGGCTACTGTTAACATGGAGATACTTGGCATTGCCTTCCAGCCTTTACTTGGATATATAAACTCAAGATTACCATGGGAATGAGCCACTTTATAACAGTTTAATGATGTTGTTACAGACTGTCCTATCAAGTATGTAAAGGCCATACGTTGAACACAAGCAGTGGGATTCTGCTAGAAGAGCTCAGTGTTTGAGGAAAGAAGGGGGGAAAAAAGCCCAAAAATATAATATAGTACTGCTGGGTAAAGAAGCCTGAGGTCCAACTATATAACGCAGGGCTTCAAGGCTAGTACAGGGCAAATTTCAACGCATTCTGCTCTGAGGTCTGCAGCATAAGAAAGACATGGTCTGGTTAGATTGGGTCCAGAGGAGGGCCACCATGATGCTCAGAGGGCTGGAGTACCTCTCCTGTGAAGAGAGGCTGAGAAAGCTGGGGCTGTTCAGTTTAGAGGGGAGAAGGGTCTGGGGAGACCTCACTGTGGCCTCCCAGTACTACCTAAAGGGGACCTACAGAAAAGATGGGGAGGGAGCATGGTGATAGGACAAGGATAACAGTTTAAACTAAAATAGGAGAGACTTAGATTTGATGTGAGGAGGAAATTCTTTACTCAGAGGGTGGTGAGGCCCTGGCACAGCTGCCTAGAGAAGCCGTGGGTGCCCCATCCCTGGAGGTGCTCAGGGCCAGGTTGGATGGGACCCTGGGCAGCCTGAGCTTGCGAGGGGCAGCCCTGTCCACAGCTGGGAGTTGGGACTGGGTGAACTTCAAGGTTCCTTCCAACCCAAACCATTTTGTGATTCTATGAATTTAGCTTTTCTCTCTAAATGCAGTTTGCTTTCATGTTTGGTTACTTCCATGTTCCCAAAACCTTGGTCAAGAAAGAAAAAATATGCGTAAAACTAAACAGAAGTTCTGTCAGTGTTACCAGTGTAGAAAGCCCAGCTCCATGGCACAGTTTTAATCAGACAACAAAAATATTGTTTCCTTTCAGCAACACTCGCCAGCACCTCACCTGAAGGGGCATGACCAGCAATCTTGCATACTGTCACAGTGATTATTCTGTCATGCAAAGATGCTCTCCTGCTGCTTCACCCAAGAAGGCAAGCAGTCAGGCAATCTAGCTGAGCTGCTGTGGCACAAGAGGCAGGAGCACTGGGGGGAGCATTGTAGAGGCAGCACCTGTCTCTCAAGAGTCCATAAAATCCCTTTGCTCTGGACCCCTAATCCTGTCAGAGTCAATTTGTTGTCAATTTTCCACAGCTTTTAAGTACCGAGAGAATTGGTTTATCACGGGAAACACTTCCTCTCCAAAGCAGTTTAATTATTTCTGTATGCCTAGGGTAGGTGTAAAATTCATGCAGGAGTGATTTACAGCGAGGGAAGCCAGAGAAGGAAAGAGCAGTGCAGGGAGTGGCCCAGTTCATCTCCATCCTGGGGAGCTGTCCATGCCATTTGGTTTCTCCCACTATAGGGAAATACAGTTTGTAAAGCTGCACTTGAGCTCAACATTAACGTTAACTCCTCTTCCCATTCCTCCACCAAGAAGCAGCATACATGCAAAGAGGAAGCTGAATCTAACTGTAACATCTCAGACCATCGGCATTAATGTCATCACTCTTCACTGCTGACTCATTGTGCAAACTTGGTCATCTCACGCATGGTTTGATTTCCAGAATCAACTGTCTCCAAAAAATAGGTCACTAACATGTAGCAGCAAGTTTATTAACTTTTAATATGGCTGCAAGAACATTTACACACCATCTCTCACAGTAGAGTCACAACGCTTCCACTACTGGTGGTAAGACTTCTGTGATCCCTGCAGAAAAAGCAATGTATTGATCTCATTGCTGGCATTACAACTTGAGATGCCACTTCTCATGTTAATGTTTGGTATGCAATAACATTTGTCACAATAGGATTTGGAGAAATTCTTCCAGCTTCAGGCTGAATTTCTTTTCATAACCAGAAACAAAGAGTCACACCAGAAGAAACAGAAGAGTTGCCCAACCACTCGGCTGGTGGCTACTCTGGGTGGTCTCTTGCACTCTTTCATGAAAACTGCTTAAAATTACAAATGTTAAAACCAGATGTCACAACTTTGGAAAGTGCTGTTAAAAGAGTAACTCATTTCCCAACGCACTGTGCTGGGTCTTCAAGTCCATCACAAGTCTATGGGAGCTTCTGAGGCTCAGCATTTGCAAAAATCATGTTTCAGCCTTAATACCTAAGAAAAGCCTCAAACTGGACACGTGCTTGACATTTTGGGGTAGGTAGGCAGCATAGGAAACATCTGGTAGTAGTTATTTTCTCACAATTCAGTATTGTTCTTTCTTATACAGTACATACTAATCAAATCTGAACAAATTACTTCAGAGCTAGTATCATTTTTTTAAAAGAGACAGCTGTAAAATTCTCTGGAGAAGAACAAACTTTCTACATTCTAACATGATACAGTTTACTCTCTGGTGAATAGTAAAGTGATTGAAAACGACACAGTCATGGGTGGTCTAGTTGCCCCGTGGCCTCATGTGGTCAACAGACCCACTCTTTAGTAAGAACAACACTAGCTACGACATCCTAGGGGAATTCAAATTTGCACAGAGTGTTTCACGAGTGCCCAAACAGTATTAGAAATGAGCACAAAGCTTGTCTTCACTCTCCAGCTTCTCCATTAACATCTGCAGTATATTGTTAATCTGTGTTTTATCTTGCCTGGAGGCTGAGGAATATCTGGAATATTCTTGACTCCTCCCTCTTCAGAACAGAAATCAGAGGCTCTCAGTTACCACCCTGAAATTTGCAGTGGAATTTCTTTGATGACGTTAAGTAAATAATTTTCCCACTGAAAATTTAATGTATGGAACATCCAGACCGCTCTGCAGTGAACAGGAAGAAGGAAACAAAACAAAACCCATGGTAGATGCCTTATTAAAGTATGAAAAATAAAAACCAAACCAAAAAACACAACCAAACAAAAATATTGTCCATAGTTGATTAATTAAACATTTTTAAGTAAGAAATTCCAGGGCTGAGCACGGATTCACTTACATAATTATGGAAATCACAAAAAGAAACCATGCCTCTTTCAACACCATCACCTTGAATTAGTTAGTCCATTCACTTTTGACTCCTTCAGTCACATTTTTCCTCCACTCAGGCTAAAACCCAGTTTTTCATATCACACTTCAGGATCCTTCCTCCTCAGTGGGACAAACCGCCATTCCTTGCTTCAGAAATGAAGCAAGCAGTTATTCTGAAATGTGTCTCTCACAGTAATGGTGTTATAAATAAGGAGAAATAAACCCCGGGGCAAAAGATGATATTAGTTGTTCTCATATCTTTACTGGCAGAATAACTGGCTGCACTGCAAGCCTGACTACTTGAATTTGCTATCTGTCACTGCTGTGGCAGATTACAATTTCTTTCCTCCTCTCTCTGTCCTTTTGTCCCAAGTTTTCCCCCCACTTGGGCTCTTGCCACGACCCCCTCTTATCCAGATCTGATAGAACAGCTGAGAGGGGCTAATAAAAATCACTTTTTCCACTGCCTCCTGCTACTCCATCACATGATAAAATACCATGTGATATCCAGATGAGTTAGTTTTGAGCCCCAAAACCTTGAAACCTCATTGAACACCTCCCCACTAAGTAGACCAGGCAGTCTGAAGAAATCAGTCCACTCTTCTCCATTGCTATTGGGGTCCCAGGCTGTCAAGGGAGCCTTGACCCCAGTGTGACGGGTTCAGCTCCTCTTCATTAATTTGGCCTTAGAGCTGCTTCAGGAAGAACATGAGGGGCATCAGCTGTCTTTGGGGTGGGATGAAGAGGGAGAGATGACAGGCAGACCAAGAGATGTTGTCTGGTTCAGTCTGGCAAGAGAAAGCTGAGCAGATGTAAGGAAGAAGACAAAGATGGGCAAAGCAGCCTCATTTTTATTCCTGTGGTGATTTTTTCCCATTTGTCAGAGCATCACAAGCATACTGACTGGCCAAAGGTCTGAAAAGAAAGCAAGCCCCAGCACTGTAATTTGGATAATCAAGGATATATGAAGAAACCTGGTATGACCTGACAAGGGAAACCCACCAGAGGCATGGCTAGATTAATTTATGATGGCAAATGAAGTAGCTACAACGTGGTGTGCCAGTGGGAGAGGAAGGAAGGACAGTGCAACTGATGTAGGAAGATGAGATGAGAAAGCCGAGCAGTAATGTGAGGAAGACACTTTTAGAGGGCAGTTAAGCCTCATAAGAAGGTATGGTCTAATCTGCTTCCAGATGTCTTCTCTGCTCCACATGTGGGTTTCATCCATCTGCACGCCTAACTAGCATAGAGCTTGTAATTGATTTAACTTGGAGGTAGGTGAGAAGGAGGATTTTAGAGCTGGAGCTGAACAGCAGCCAAGTTTGGGGTGCTATTTGCCTGCAGGGCTCTGATAACAAGCTAAGCCTCTGAAGCACAGCTGCAATCATTAGTTTGGCTGACATTGTACTCAAGGTCTGTGTGCGCACCAGGGTTTGTGGCACTGAGCTCCTTGGTTGGTTTCGGCGTCACTGGGACTTTCAGGGCAGGGAAGGTTTTTAGAGAGAAAAACAAAAAAATTAAAATGTTTACGTGTTTTTGTTCCCCCCAATGAATCTTTGGGAGGGAACAGAAAAGAAGTCCCAGTTCGGAGTTTTGAGGGGACTCAGGTTTTGAAGCTGGCAAGGTGAGCTAAGCAGAGTTCCAAAACCTCCCTGCAACCTGAATGCGTGCAAAACTAGTTTTGAAGTGGGAGGCTGCAGAGAAAGGGGAAAGAGGCCAGATTAGTATCACTCCACTGAGCCCAGCAGAGAAGAGCAGAAGAGGATAGTGCTGTACTCTGTGACCTGTATTTTCAATGTCCTTTTATTTATTAACAACCTGCCAAAAATAAACCCTCAACCAGGTTTGCTGCAGAGCAGCAACATGGCCCATTGAAGTCTGCCTGACTTTTAGATGCACCAGTACAGCATTCACAATACAAACGTGCTCCCGCTGCTCAGGACAGGAGGTAGGCAGGTCAGTAACCACCTCACTGCAGTCCACCCCCAGAATCTCCCCAGGAGATACCTGGGGAAACTTTTCAAGGAAAGGAACAAATAAAATGCAGTGGGGGCTGACTTTAAGCCACAGAAGAGAATCATTCTGTGGATTAAGCATGGTCTGTAGAAGAAACATGTTCCTTGCGTGCACTCTTTCCACTTCTATCAAGATAGACTCAGTCCTCTCCTCTAAAATCCATTCGCTAGCACCTCTGCATTTACTTTCTGAAGCACAGAATAAAGTTTATCATGGCTCCTAAAAATGGATCGAGGCCACAACAGCTGCCTGAGTTCACCTGGGTTTGCTCACAATTCCACAGAGGAGCCCACAGAGGTTCAAGGAGCTGCATGGCTTCTGAATCACCCTTACCAACAGGCTGAGCATCTGGCCCTGCAGGCAATAGGAGTTCTACCAACACAACTGTATGAAGTTTGCAGCACTGTGTGCACAGTTCTCCTTGTTAGTATGTCTAAGCAATGACCCACTGTCAAGCAGGAACATTCAGTATCTGTAACCAAGATCAGCTTCCTTCAGAGTAACAGGATTGACATCTGGCCCAGCTCATGGGAGAAGGCCTGACCCCTAACCATGGCAGCAAGAAACTCACTGGGGTCACAAAAGGCAGAAAAAGGCCAGGAACAATGAACTTTGCAGAAGTGAATGATTACCTAAAGCAATGAAGGGAGACAGAAAAGAAAATGAAGACAAGATTTGCTGTTTCTTGCTAACCTCTTTCTTCCTTTCAAGTGGAACAACAATTTTGCACCTATGGGAAATGGGAAAGAAATACTGTCTTTTCCACCAGCTCTGAAGATGTCCACACCAAATGACTCACAGATCCTTTAGCAGGGAGAAATCTTCTCAAGCTGGGTAACAAGTACTTGCTTGTGCACCTATCCTCAGCTCTCAGCCTTGAGCCTGAAGACCTCAGCCCCTCTTTGGCATGTATCATGCCATGGGGTAGGTGATACAGTCTGCATTGCCTTAGGTTGAAACACAACATGTATTTCTAGTACATTGCAAATGATCTATAGTTATTTAGTACTTCCCATGGTGCTAAGACCCACTCGAACAGGGAATAATCTCCGGCAGACTCTGCTGTAGCTGTGCTGGGCAGGCAATGCACAGTTGGTAACGTCTCTGAGTCCCTGGGAGTGAATAGTACTTAAGCATACCTCCCACGTCATGATAATAGCCTAATTTCTGCAAGGTCATGCAGCTATTCCCCTCTGGTGTTGTCTGACTCTGGAACTGAGGAAGGAAATTACCACACAAAACCCAAATCAGGGGATTTTTTGAAGAACTTGAAGCAGCCTTGCAAATTGCTAATAATATGTTGCACCAAGAGGAAACCATTGCAGACACCCTGCAACCTGGTTAATGTAATATCTGGGCATGAGAAGACATCCCAGAACAAACTGTTCTGCTCTGACTTCTTTAGAGACCAATTAACACAGAGAACTCTTTTCTTCTGGGCAGAGATGATTTTAATAAACTATGTATTACATTTTCATCTGTTCCTTATCTTCCCTTTCTAGTCCTCAGCAACATGAAGTGGAGAAATCAGCATGAACAACAAAGCTAGACCACTGGACAGACCTGATCCCACTTTTTTAAACAATTCCATATCCTTGACAAGCTGCTCTCTGCTGCAGGAGATGTGACAAGAGACTGGTGACTGGTACGAGTGACCTTCCAAAGGATTAGCCAGAGATGTGTGACTGCCAGTGAATAACTCTATTCATTTATTATCCGCGATGAACAGTAAATCATTCTAGTAAGATACTTTTCCATTCATTCATTGCTTGAGAACGATTAGAAGCAAATAGCTCTTAAAAGCTTTTCCAGTGGAGCTGAGCAAAATGTACACAGGGAGAGCCAAAAACTTTGTCCCATTCACTTGTGGTCAAATCACATCAACAGAGTTGGAAAAACAGAAAAAAATGGTGTGTGAGCACACACAGATGTCCCTTCATCCTCACTCTTATATTTTCTGGTCTCTTGACCATCCACGCTCATGCTACTGCTCTAGAAAACATTTGCCTAGTTTTTGCTCTGATGTAGCAATGACTGCTCTTTGAACAGCACAGTTACTGTGTAAACTAACATATCTATGGGTAAAATAGAGCATCTCTGTTACCCAGATGGTTAACCAGTGAATGTCAGTGCTAGGATTACATTTATACCTATCTGTGGCTTTAAACAGCAATGACTTAGGAAAGCCAGCAGGCAGCTGCTGCTTAACTGGAGAGAGGCTGCCATTTCCACTCACCCACACGTGTAAATACCATACCAGAGTTAGGAAGAAAGATATCAAGGATTTGAATCAAGGTGTGAATCAACATCCCATGTCATGCCCCTCACTTCCCCTGCCAATATATATGAGATATTCCTGTGTCATAGTATGGCATGAACACACCACATTACAAAAACATAGCTAAACCAGCTGCAATTTGGCAAAGGGAATCAAGGATCAGTTTATCTCCAGGATTGCTGCACTGGATGCTTCCTATATGTGCGAGGTCCCTGCTCAAGTCCTTGCCATCTGACCTGAAGCAGAAGCTTGTCTTCACAGACTAAGAGAACCTATGATTTGGCTGCAGAAAAGGTGACTCTCCCATTAAGGAAGCATGATGGTCTAGCAGCTATTCCACCAAAAGTAAATCAGCAGATCTTATCCTATCTCTTTTCCGTGGGCAATCCCATCCATCAAACTTTTCCCACTCATCTCCACCATTACTTCTATTATATTTTTTAGGGACTGCTTACAGATTTATCCCAAAGGGACTCTTTTCTCTCTGTAGGTATGACTGACATTCAAATAAGAGCAAATGAATTTCTCTTTTCTACTCTGCTTCAAAGTCAACAGAGGTCATGTGTATATGACAAAAGTAGGAAACCAGCTGTACTATTTGCGTGAAATGATATCGCTGTATTTCACAGCCCCTTTCTTCAGAAGCAAAATTGTTGGCATTTTGCTAAACATCATATGACTCTTCAGTAGTGAGGATTCACTACATCTCCACTTGGATTAAACAAAATAATTAACTGTTACTGAGCACAAAGAGAAAGTCACAAGATTGCAAAGAGTAATGCAGCTACATGGAAGAAGAAGAGAAGCTCTCTTTAAGCTGATGATTAAACTACTCATATAGCTAGGGCACTGGCTTCAGCACTGTACCCTCTTCTGTCTATTCACAGCTGCTCTTGGCTTCTAAGAACTGGTATGAAGCACGGACTCCAGATGAGCTCATGTTCATACAAAGCTAACAATTACCTTTGGTTTTGACTGTTGCAGGAGACTCCATAGCTTCCTTCCCAATCCACACCCATGTTTTCCAACCTTCAAAAAATGCCATGCACCCAGGGAAATAAACTTACAGTGCTAAGGAGTAAGTAGAAGTCTAACGTCTTTCATGGGACAAAGGAATTTATTTGAGTAATAGTAGTTTTCCTAATTTACATCTTTTCTCCATGTAACTTTACCATCCTCCCCTCTTTCCTCCTGAAATTCACTGTTCTTTTCCCAGCAGCCATTAAATTTATAAATCATTTGTGACAGGTAGCTATAAAAATGATTAATGTTACTTCTTTAAACAAGGGATTACAATGCAATGATTTCACATGCAGAGTGGATTCATGGTTCCCAAGGCTCCACCAGTTCCATCGACAGGGCTTCAAACCACACTTTGCCTTTTGTGCATGGCCAAGGCCACTGAGCCTCCATGAAGATTACGCCTTCAATGCAGATGACTGGGGATAACCACAGGTTTTTCGGCCAGGTCCTCCCACACAGCAGTAATTAGTAACTCCTGCTGACAACAATCAGACTTCTCATATGAGTAATAACATTCTAATTTGAGAGAAAAGGAATATTTAGTCATTCAAATCCAGAGCAGCCACAGCTTTCTAACCAAGGAGGCGGTTTGTTTTCTTCATACAGTTTCCTGAGCAGACAGATATCTCAACAGACTAACGACTGGTATTATCTATGGCTCAGCACCGGAAAAGCACAACAAAAATGCATGCCAGTCTGGATACTAAACAACAACCAAAAAAACTTGGTTTTATGTGCAGAATAACCACAAATAGCTCGTGATTGATTGATTACACACCATCATATGACAAGCCCGCAGCTATTAAAGCACACTGCTGAATAGACTAACATGAAACAAACTCCAATAACTAGACTACAATAAATATTTTGTCCCAAAGAAGTTTTCTAGACTCCTTTAGACTAGAAAATTTATAGCAATTTAATAGCTGGACTGCTATGTCATAATTAATGAATTCGCAAAAACTTAATAACAACTGTTGTAATAAAAAGAAAAAAAAAAAGGTAGTTAGGCCAGGAGAGTCTCCTTGTCTTTCGTCTCAAAATAATCCTGGGCCCTTCTGTTTTTGCAAGATGGCAAAATGTTAAATGCAACAGCAGAGAACATAGGGAATGGAGAAGACAGGCAGTGCTGAGGACAAAGCATTAATCGATCTGCAGAGGAAGTGCCACAAACTTGTATTCTTGAACCATACATACCTGGTCTGTATCAAGCCATGCAGATTTACTTCAGCTGGAAACCCAAGCACCTCAATCCAGAGACATCCAATAATGCTTTTCTGAAGGCAGAAAACCTTAAACCAGATACCATCAAGCCTGAAGGGAAATACTATCTTATTTAAGCACTGACAAACTCTAAGACTCATGCTGATACTGAAGCAAGAATGCTCATGGACGTATTACACAAGTGAACAAGCGTAATCCTAGTATTTTTTTTCTTCTGCAGCATCTCACATTCTGATATATCAAAGAAGTTAACAACCCAGTGAACTTTCCAGTGCAGCTATGGGGTCTGCAAAAACTCTGCCCATCCGAGAGATGGAAAAGTAGAGAAATAAAAAGACTATGTTTCTACCTATCAGAAACTACTTCTTTCAACCAGTATGAGTGAATGTTATTTTCAGTCTTGAAATGAAAAGTGTGAAGAAGCATTCACCAGAACTCTCATTTTCCACAGATAAGGCAAAATTGCTTCAAACAGCTGAGCTTTACACTACATTTAAGAAATGATGGGACTTCCACAAAACACATTTGTAGAATTAAGCATTTCAAGTAGAGGTATCTTTTTTGTTTTCCTTGAAAAAGTGTTCCCTGTGATGCTCCTTTCGTTGCTCATGTTGGAGTCAGGGAGACTATTTTCACAGGTGCTCAAACAGCAAATACTTTCCTTGACTCTTTCATGTTTTCAAAATCTCAGTAATAACTATAAATGATAGTATGAAAGAAGAGAACTATTTTACTTCCTCCCGTCGGCAAATTCTCTATAACAGGTATGCATGACATATAGTCCTAGGTGTAAATGAGTGGTTGGACCCTGAAGGACTCCTACCTGTCAACTTAATTTTGTATCTCCCCCCTTGTGCCACATCACCAGCTCCCTCCCTTGCCTTTGCTCCCAGACAACAAATGTCCACCTTCATCCCTAGCAAGAAGGAAGTAAGTTAAAGCACGAAAAATTTGACAGATGATTGACAGAAGTCCATCAATCTCTAGCAGCTGTTCTTAGCACAGAGGAGCCAAAGAAATGACTGCTTTCAGAGGATCTCTGTTCACATCAGATCACCCAGACTGTGCTGAGATGAGCATCTACATTTCTGCATGTCAATATCAGACCTGGTAAAACTTGTTCTTACGGAATGACTTCTCTACCATAAAATGGTGGAAGCCAGCAAAAAAAAATTCTGCTTCTTTGGAGTTTCTTTACATTGTAGTTTTGATCAGAGCAGTCTGTCAGTGCATTCTCCCCATTCTTCCCCTTAATGAAAGAGTGCAAGATCATTACCCTCCAGTATTCGTGTCGGTTTTGTACCATTGGATTGTGGTGGCTCAGTATGATAGGAAGTCACTCTGGAAATCTTGTGTAACTTTTACTCTTGTTTTATACTATCATTGTTCACTTCCATTTACACTGATCACTCGATAGAGCAGTATTTCCACCACCGAGTTCAGTTAGGAAGAAAGAAGGCATCCAGAAAGAAAGGAAGGAGAAAGAGTGTGGGCACACATAATTACTAGGGATCTTCTATTAACACAAGCAAGACAATCTTAATGATCAAAAACAGAGTGGGAAAGTAAATTTCTTCTAAAATTTACAATACCCATTAACACTGCCCACCTGAAATAATTTCAGCAACGTTTTTAACTGTAGGAGCCAAGTTAAAATACTTTGCCTGGACTGACTTTATTAGAAGCTTATGAATTAAATTGAGAATGAACGCTTTAGCAGAGGTTTTCTGGCATCAAAGAGCTAGCTGCAATAAGCTTTCTTGGACTAAGCTGAATTATTAATGTTGATTATATAAGAGTACCATTCACCTTTCAAATGCTGAGGGTAATTAGGAATCGCTCAGCAGAATAGCTGGAGAGAAATCACTCAAACAACTTTCTTATGCAGTTCCTTTGAAAGAAAAGGAAAATTAAATCTTTGCAAGAAAGACTGCTCTGCTAATATGCATGCTTTCAGCAGATTTCAAAAAGACAAAAAAAAAAAGAATTCTTTTCTTGCAAATTACATTTGTAGTTAAACATTCACTTTTGAAATAGAATGTTTTCAGCACCATGGCATTAGAAAGGAAATGGAGATGTTGCTCTGAATGCTTAACGATACACTGAGCTGCTTGCTTTTAATAAAATCTCACTTCACCAAGATCATTCTGCTGAGAAAGATGTGTTGAATAACGCTGGAAAGCCGCTGAACCAACACCATCATATTACATCATCGATATTAAATATTCTCCTTTGTGCACTCATGCCATGTTTTCCTGCATTTGATGCATGAGAACTGAAAACGGCAGTGAGCTAAAGTGCCTCTCTGTTCCCTTCAGTGTTAATCAAGCTTCCAGGATGTTAAATGCCTCAAGGGCTACATCCCCAACCCAGCCAGAAGACTGCCACCAAAACTCTATCTTCTAGAGGCAGGAGGTATCACGCAGTAACTGATGCAGGGACCTCAGGCAGCACAGTCAGGTACAGGGCAATTACTGGCTGGGTTTAGATACGCTCATTTCCAACACAGTGTTTCTATTAATCACCAAAAAAAAAAAAAAAAACCCCAAAAGGACAGCAATAAATGTAAGACTTAAAGACCTGCTTGCCCTTAAAAGATCCCTGAATGATTGGTGCCTCAAAGAAAACAGAGGTCGGGGGCCCTACGCACCCCTTTCTGACACTGAGCCTGCTCCATCCCGCAGGGCTAGCAGGGCTCATTGCTGGGATGGATTTGAAAGACCCCCAAATCCCCCGAAAGCTAGCTTCACATGTCCTACCTATCATTTTTCACCTTTTGGACCCTGTTCCTCTCTTTCCTCGCTAGCTGACTTATCTTTCCTTTCTGATTAATCTCAGCTCAGATGAGCTCTTCTCCAGCAGCCTTGCCTTGGTCTCTCCCTTCTCACCCAGGCACCCACAACTTTTTTCTCATTTCTGATGAAGCAGAGAGATTCTGCTGCTAAAAGAGGGAAAATCAGCCCACTGAGCACAAGGTCTCTGGATGGGGTAAAATTTGGATGTGGCTCCTGTTGCTGCCACTCATGCCTTGGCAGAAGGATTACGCATACAGTAACTGATCTTTCGGTTCATCTTCTGGATCCTTCACCAGCAGAACAGCGAGACACATAATACGGACTTGTGATGTGATACTTTAACAAATCTGTTGCCATCTACATCTTCATAGGCTTCATCTCAGCCACCTGGGCTCATGTGTGCAAGAGTAACAAGATACAAGTTTTTCTCCATTAAATGTACAACTTCCCTGTAAATCGGTGGGATGTGAACACTTTCCCTCTTATATACCAAGTACTCCTGTTTCCTTCAAAAGTTATAAAAGAACATTTGGACTTATCAGGTTGGTGCTACCCGAGAGGGACAAACCAGGACTTCTGATGAAACTCCAGACCTAAATTTCAGCTGCGCTGGAGAAACAAGCGCCTCATTCAAATCCTGACTTCGGGATCCTTGCATGTCTTTAATGGGTCAATCCAAAATCCCACTTCAAACTCCTTCTGAATCATTGTGGCTTGAAAGGAAGGAGCTTTGGAAAAATATTTGGGGGAAAAAAAGGGAATTATTTGTCTATTGAAAAAGCAAGCAAGCAAACAAGCAAATGAACGCATTCTTTCATTCAGAACAGCATTTAGACTCAGAGATCAAGAAAAGGAGAAGCACAAAAGTAGGACTCCATGAACATGCTGACACTAGCAGCCAGTGCTTACACAGGCCAAGAAAGGCTGGCTGTCCCTTTGGGTAGCAGCAGCCTCAGACAGACATGCAGCACACAGAAAGCAATGTCCTGGGTATGAGGGAGTTAAATAAGTCACACACATAGAGCCAAAATACACAGTTCAGCCTGACCTCCTTGTTAACTTGAACTTGGTTGCTGGACCAAGGACACATAACCTAGCTGATGATGTTGCTGCTTTCCTAGTGATGTCCTTGTAATTCGACTAGCTTACCCTAGCAGATAATAAATTAAGGGACATGCTAACTGAGCACATGCATACAGAGAATAACTTCACGCTTGCTAACATCACTGATGGCTCTGCCAGTTTATCAATGTCTCACTGTAGAAACTTACTGTATATCTTTTATTACAGGGTAGTAAAAACACTGAGGCTAAGTCCTCCCAGCTTTTACAGTGTGAGATCGTCCGCAGGGAGAGAGCTCCACTTTTGCCAGTAAGCCATACAAATATATTACTTTCCTCACTGCGATGATATCAAACAGACCAAAAGTCATCTAGAATGACACAGCTCCAGGTGTGTGATCTAGCCAGGCAGCTGAGGAATGCCCTGGCCCTCTTACAGAACCAGTCTTCAAATCTCTTCCATCCTCACCTATATGCACTAGAAATTGCAGCTGTGCGAGGAAAGAATGGTGTGGGTCCTTAATTCATCAGTGTATCAGAGCGTTTTGCATTGGTTCACTCAACAGTGCCATTCTCTATACAAGAACTGTAGCAAAATACAGATAGGAATGTAGCAGGTCCTACCTGCTCTCACAACATTACCAAAACCCCCTTATGGACCTAGATGCCATGGCACACGAAGGTGCATGCATGGTGCAGCTCTGGGTACCCTGCAGGCTCCCAGGCAGGAAGGAGTCAGTGGATTCTGGTGCCAGCTCCAGATGGCTGACACGGGCTGCCTGAGGCTGGTCTCCAAATGGCATGTCCCTCTGATCTCTGCCCAGGACAGCTTCTTTTAAGAGGATGAGGTAATGAAAGTGCCCATGTTCATACTGCCTAAGCACTCAGATAAGCCAGTTTGGTGCATGGATATCCAATTTGTTGTTATTTTGCAAACATTTGGAATATGGCAGAGGTGCTACACAACCCAGCACTTAACTTAGAAAGTGAAGCAAAAGGCAACTACGCAGCCTAAGGGGATACTGGCCAGGAGCTGAACATCCAGGAACACCTCCAAACTTCAACCAAGCACCTCAGGGGAGCAACCAAAACTGGCATCACCCAGAGCTGAACACCAAAAAAGCCCTGGAAAGTGAAGAAGGTAAAGCCACAAGCAACAGGCAAACTTGTTCCATTTAACAGTCTCTTAAAAGTGTATTTAGATGGGAAATTACAAGACAAACCAAAACATTCTTGTGAATGGTTCCGCTGGCAATAAAGGCCAAATGCAAAGCATGCACGCTGGAGCAACAAGGATCACCTGTATCAGTGCTATTATCCCCTTCCTTCACCATGGCACAGCAAAGAACATTCCCTCAGTGTTCACACAGCGACCTGGATATGCCAAGTGCCTGCTGAATGCCAGGCATGCTCTGTGATGCCTGAAATGCAGCAGTGAGCCGTAGGGTCCCTCTCCATCCACAGACCTGGATGTGGCCCAGGAGCAGCCCGTTCCTGCAGTGTCAGAGGAAGATACCATGCCTGAACATGGACAATATACTGTGTGCATGGGGTACACTCTGCACCCCATAGCTAGCGTGTGACTTCAGGCCAGTGGCTTTTTGTACCTCCATCTTGCCACTGATCTGCTCAGATTGTCAATTCTGTGGTCTAAAGTTTTCCTCTTTGGACTCAGACATCAAAGTAGGAGTTTCTACATGAAGCAGGATGCACAGCCGTGCAACCAACACATCATAATGAGACAGCTTTGCCTGTAACTTCTTTGTTGGCCAGGGCTGGGAGAGGATTCCCAGCACAGGATAATACACACGCAGCTGATTTTTGTAAGCACACCCCTAGAGTTCATCAAACTCATCTGAGCAGGCAAGGACTTACTGTGCATTTGCACGAAGACGGAGGCAAGGAGACCCTGACCTCATTTGGGACACTACTTTCATAATGTAGTATTAATAATAATGATGGTGACGAATCTAGTCCTTAACAAATAATTGGCATTACTGGGTGAGTACAGCATTTGATGTTCTTAGATCTTTCCATAGATAGACATAAATGCTGTAGATGAATCAGAACACTCTGATCATTCACAATTCATGATTACCCTCTTCAAGGCCAGTACTTTTCCTGTCTTCAGTTTTTCCCTGTTTACAACCACAACATGTTATAAAAATCAAGCGCTGGCTGAGAAGCTTCCAAGCTGAATTTGTTTTCTTTGTCTCCCTTGCTAAAAAAAGCCTCAGTGATGCAAACTCTTCATGAATCCTAAGAAACAAATGGTATCAAGATCTGTCTTTTTGTTTTCCTGTTTCACTTTCAGACTCAGCTTTGCCAAAGTGCTCCTTCCCACAGAATGTAAATCCTAAGTGTGAGTTGTGTGCTCCCCAGTGGTTGTTAATAAATTTAATCAGCAATAATTACCCAAAACAGATGCTTGCAAAGATCAGATTACTTTTGGCTTCATCTCTCTGCCTGAGAACACTCTTCCCTGTACCATTTTATAATTGGAGGTTGCAGTACAAATTACAGTTGTTGTCTAAGAACTTACTTGATAAGTTAATGCTGCTGGTTAGCTGAGGAAATGTTCATGTTTCTTACTAGTGTGCAGACTCATCCATACACAATTGTTTCACTACACAGATCTCCCTTTAAGTTATAATGTTAACACCAATAAGCCCCCTTCTCTCATGCACTCAAAATGGTTTTTCAAGAAACAAATTAGATTCTGCTACATTTACTTCAAATAGCAGATTTAGAGGATGAAGTCTTGCCCTCATAATAGCTAAGCTGGCAAGTAAACTCCATTCTTCTCTTGCTTTTTTGCCTAAGTTTGGGGAACAAACAACGCACTTTCATTCAAAGCCTCTCTGGCTGAGGTGCTGTGTTGTCCTTCTGGAGCACGGCATCCCACTGCTGTGAGCGCTCTCAGCTCTCTCTTTACTGACATCATTTTTGCATGCTGAAGCTTGGTTTGGGTGTTCAACTGAGGTCTGTGAATTTCCGGCTGTATCTATTTCTATTCACTGTCTCTCTTCTCCCTCAGTTCCCACCAGAGATTCCCCCCTTTAAATAGAACGGAAGGTCTTTTCCTGTCCAGCCCCCTCACCCAGTCAATGGCAGGGTAACTGCATGCACTGCATCACTTCATATGAGCAGTGGTGTGTTTTCCATACACTTCCAAAACTTCCAAAAGATTTTGGACCTTCCTCTCCTTACACAACAGGAATGAATTCTATTTACAGAATCCAATGGCCAAGCAGCTTCTCCTTGTCTAGTCACCATTCCCAATGTAAAAGAAGCTCAGTAAACATGAGGCAGGTAGATAGGCAGGAAAATGAATGAGGCAATCATGGCATCCAGAGCTCCATTTTGTTCAGGGGGTGTACAGATCTGAGGCAAAGTCTTTCTGATCTGAGGATTCCCATGTTACTATGGCTTTTGCTCATCTCTAGCTTAAGCAGCAGGAGATGATGAGCTACAAAAAGAAAGCAATCTGTGAGTCTTCTTTGGACTATTGCCTGCTGCACCACCACTCCAGCACAGTAGTAACAAACCCAAACCATCAGTTAAGGTTAGATTCATACAGCTGAAGTAGATTATGACTGAAGGGCCACCAGTATGGTAGAAGCTCACACAGCTCTTGTTCAAGGAGAGCTACTCATCTCCTGCTATTTTTGATGGCAGTGTAGCTCCTAAAAGAAGGATGAGTTGGTGTGGGAAATATGAAGCTAGTTCACTGCAAAAGGAAAAGGATACCTTTGTCAGTGAAGCTTTGCAAGCAAGATGAAAAAAATGCTAATAATTTTTAAAAACCAAGATGAAACACTCATCATTGACCTATCTGAGGTGAAAAGAAGCGGACTAACGTTTCTCTCAAAGTGCAACCATGTTTTTCTACAGTGGTTTTGAGAGCAGGATGTGTTATTTTATCCACTACCAAGCTCATGATCAGTCTGAAAGAAGAACATTAAATCTACCTTCAACCACTATCACAGACACCAGATGGACAGCCACCAAGTCATCTGTTTCCCCATGGAAGAATAAAATATTTTCCATTATAGATTTCTGCCTTGCTTACAGATCCTAAAATAAGTAGAGAAATTTCCAAGACTTTTAAAACCACAATTTAGGGCAGCGTAGCTATTTTAAGTTCTTCTTCAGCATACTAATCTCCCTACTGTTTCAAACCCACCACACTGCATTAATTTACTCATGAGATTGTAGTGTCTTCACCAGCACCTTTTCCCATCCTAAAACTTCCAATGCAGTACCCAAACTATTTCTGTTAAAATATCTCATTGTAGAGAACAACTCAATAAAGACAAAGTCTCGCTGACTTCCTTACACTATCTTGCTGACACAGTGGCATCCCAGCACCTCAGCACACAGGTAATAGAAGAGTTGCCAGTGGTGCATCCATGCCAGGTGGATCCAGCGCATATGTGCTTCCACTTACTGACTTACAGAGATGAGCGAGTGTCCTGCATTGCAGTGAAAATCTGGTGATAGGTCCATTTGGGTTGTGCCTGTATTGTCTGACTCTATCTCATGTCAAGATTGGGTTATTATCCTTTTGCCTAGATGAGACACCATTTTAAATCAGGGGTACTCTGTTTGCGAATTGAGACCTACCAGGAGCAGTTGGCATGAAGTGTGAGCCTACAGCTGTGGAATATTACATCACTGTGAGATTACATGGTTGGTAAGAAGCTTCTACAGGTAAAAGGGAAAGTCCTCTAAAACCCATGGTTTGAGTGCAATATGAGGCCCACAGGTCAATTTCTGTGGAAATACACCTATCCATTGTCATTAGCGTTGTTCACAGTTTAACAGACACAGAAGTGACAAGCACTGAATAAAAGCTTTTTTAAAATATGTATCTTCTGCTTTAGTCAAGATTTGTTGTAGAGATTATACATGATTGCTCCAGTTTTCCTTCAGAGAGCCATCACTGTGAATCAGCATCTAAGACCCCCTGCATACCAGATGTTTAGCTGGCAAGAATTAATAATTGAATGAAATCACTTCTATATTTAAGAAGGAAGCAGAATATAGAACTTTAGTCAGATAGTGGACAGAGTGACTCACCATGCTATTTCTCCTCCTTCTCTAACCCCTCTCCCTAGCTTTTCTTGGTTCATATACTAGGTTATTCACAGTCTATAGCTGGCTGAAAGGAAAAAAACCCATCAAAAATGAGAGGATTTGTTCCTATTTATCTTCCTCCATTGCAATAATGACTGCCTAATTCAAGAGCTAAGAACTGAAAAGAAGATGTATCTGTGCTTCGCTGAAGGGCAGGATCCAGCTGAATCTTCAAATCTCTCCACTGGAAGAAGACTGCTGATGTACGCACGAAACTGGAGGAGTATGACCTTGTGCCTTCACAGTCCTTCTGCCGCAGGAAAAGGCAATTACAAACATAGTTTCAAAGAGTATACCTATTGATCTTACAACTTGTTTTCTGGGTACAGAGCCTTTCATAGATGTCAGATTTCCTTTCCTGTCTAAATTGCACAGGCTGCTCAGTTTGCCCCATAGTATGCTACAGGCCTGTACAGACCTAAAACTCTTAAACAGAGCTTGGACTTTAAAAGATTCTAATTTCTGTTACTTTCTTCTTCTCTACGTATAAAATTAAGGTAACTCTAGCTGAAACATTCAAGAGGGCTCATTAAGACAAATAATTTAATTTGCTTCAGCGGACTTTGGATAAGGACTGGCCAATGGCTGCATTTCTGTGAACTTACATGAAATATATTTTTACATTATTATAGACCACTGACTCCATAGTCACCACAGCATGTGGCTCCAAACCTATATCTTGGGATAAATCTTTCATTGCCCCTTTCTCTTAGGGTTCCAAGCCTATGCCATACTGAAAACAAACTGAAGTTCTAAGGATACAACTCCTCTAATTGATGTTCTTGCTCAGCTCTTTTCAAACTTGTGTAAGAAAGAGCTTCACGCTCCAGCTGTATTCTCTGTCTAAAGCACAGCTTCACAATTCAGTGAACATATTCAACATATTCTCCTTAAATTCCAGTTTTCATTCCAGAAGAGAGAAATTCATTCTTTATGGGATGTTTATTAGTTTAGTCGTTCCATTTGAGATTGTTCTAACAATTTTCTCCCTGAAATCTTTGCCACAGGAAAAACAAGAGCACTCCTCATTTTTGGACAGTCATTCCTGAACATATATTGGGGAAAAGGGTAAATGGATCATGAAGAGCTATGTGTTAATTGCTTCAGAAATCAATATGTTCAACTTGAACATCCCCGAGCAAAGAGTGTCCTTTGCTGTGTCAAACCACAGCTATTTTTTGCTTGCTCGCTTTTTCACCCAGCACTGACTTATATCTCTTCCATTCCATTTGTGATTCTGATCGTGGTGTCCTGAAAGTTTAAATGCAATAAATATTGGGGCAAATGGACCCAGTGGCACCAGAAAAGTTTGTGGATTATTCTGAAAATCTGCTTTTTTAGACATAGGATTTTTTTTATTTCTGGAATGTTTTCTTAACTGCTGGAAATTGAAAACCCTACTTCTACACACAGCTGTTACAGCATTAGCCAGATGGCATTGCAGATAATACCTATTGTGTAGTTTTTCTTAATTATTAATCCCGTTGCTCCATTCTTCTCTGCTGCAAAGATGCTGCAAAGATACTTGCCATTATAAATTCAGGGGCAGCAACAGTGAATGTTAACATTTTGAGGCAGCCTGTGAAACAACATGCCCTCCTCATACTTAAAGGAGAAGAATGTACTGTCACCATAACCACAGTATGTAATAGCTAGGCAGTGAATAAAACTGATTTAAGACCACAGTACAATCAGTGTCTTTGAGTCACTTCTTGTTCCTCCATGAAGGCCAGATACCTTTTCTTCCAATGTTTGTGATAAGTTTCAAACCATTTCCTTTTCCAAGTATATGTTCATTGAACAGCATACTAGAGACAAATTCTTCATGGAAAATGTCCCCATAAAAGCTCAGTTGGTCTCATCAGACACAGACGGCACTTCCTTCATCAGGCCCAAACATTAGCTCTAGAGAACATGCAGTAAGACAGCTAGCTACACAGTCATTGCTTCCTGCCTCCCAGACACCAATCAAACTTTTGGATAATTTTCCTTTTGTTTGTTCTTGCAATGGAAGAACCAAGGCCACCTCTTGGAAGTGATGCACTTGCCCACAGCCTCTGTAGAGCATGAACCTTATACAGTTCCCTGTGCTTGCCAGCTGGCCAGGAAGAGATTGTCTCTCAGCTTAAAGAAAACAAAAAGCACCACACTTCCTGCAGGGCACATGGATCCTTGCTTTGCCACGCCGTGTCCATAGTGACACACAGTCCTTTCATCCCACTGGGCAGCTGGGAGAACAACAGCAGTTTCAGGGGTTTTATCAAGCGGCCACTTCACTCAGGCACTTGGTCAAATTCTGAACACTTCCTGGCCATTCCTGGGATGAGCAAAAAAGAGGTCTTGCGTCAAATTATTTTAATCTCCATGTACAGGAATAAAAACTATGTGATACGCCGTTAGGCGCGGAGAACATTTATCATGCCATAACTGTAAATACCGTGTTGGCTTTGTATCCCTGTGTGCCTCATTATTGCAGCAAACAAGGCTCGGGTGACATGGGCTGCCACATTCCAGCTGCTTTTTGAAGCGCTCCCACCTGTTGTTTTGCCCTTCTTGGACCCCAAGCAGTTACATGTAATGAATCCTTGTCGTACCAGAGCAAGATCATTGTTGAACAGCTTCTGCCCCACACACAACGTTCTCAGGGTTTACATAATTTTCACTCAACAGCTCCTAGGATTGGGTTGCAAGAAGCTTGCCCTCCCCAGCATTCCTGTGTGGCAACCAAAAGTAAGTAAATAAATAAAAGAGGAAAAGCAAAGAAATCTGGCTTTCTCAGGGTTCAAAATAACATCAAGAATGCATCTTGAACAACTCGACCCTCCGCTTGCAAGTGAAAGAGGAAGAGCTACGTGGTTCCTTTCCCACCATTGCTCGTAACTGTTGCTCATTCCCCCTGCTCTTCCTGGCTGCAGCTCTCACCAAAGAGCTTCCTGCCTCTGGGGGACAATGGGTGCCCACAGGCACTGACCACACAGCATGACACATTCACCCACAGTGCAGCCTGGGCCACTGCCTGCTGCTGCAGAGCGGGATGCCACCTCCCTGGAGCTGGTCTGCAGGAGCGCAACAATGGGGATTCACCTCTTGCGTCAACTGTACAGCAGTGTTTCAAGGGCTCCTCGGCTAAAATGACTTGTCTTCAAAGATACGAGTTTTTGAAGGTGAAACATCGCTTTTGGAGAATAGCTATAAAATTTAAAAAATTACAACTCTCTCATTGCATTTTGCCCATTTCATTCTACAACAGCTCTCTGGCTATTGTTTTATTACACGTGCCTGTCATTTCAGCTTTATGTTATTGCTGCTGTAATCTTCTTGCTGTAAAGTCCCGTTACCATCAACATTAACTTCAATAAATAACTTATTTCCCTTAACATGCTCAAAGGCGTGGCCTTAGTAGCTTTCTTTTCTGTTTAAATCCATCATTAGAATGTATTGCAAAACATCTGGACACTCCCTCATCTCCTTTCTTCCTTTGTAGTTCTGTTTTACTTTTACATTACACCATAGCTTTTCTGTTCCTATTACTTATTTACTTGCTACTCTGATTCATTGTCTGCTTGGTTTCCAAAAGAACAAATATCACAGACTCATATTGGTGGGAGAGGACTCTGGTTGGTGTCTAGTCCAGCCCCTTACTTGGAGCAAGATTATTTGTCACCAGCCCTAGACCAGTTCACTCAGGACTTTGTCCAGCTATACCATGTAAGTCTCCCGAAAGGCTTTCCACATCACCTCAAGCTGACTTGGTGCCATGCTGCACATCACTCCTGACCTCCTCACCCCATCCCAGCAGCCAGCTCTGCAGCAGCCCTCACTGAAGCCAAGGGCTGCTCTGAGTCCCACTGCCATAGCACAGAGAAGAGCAATTCAAGACCACCTAATGACTGTGTACAAGTCTGTGTGGCCAGACAACAGGCAACCCAGAGTCTTGAAGGAACTTGCTGATGTGGTTGCCAAGCTGCTCTTTACCATATTTGAAAAGTTGTGGCTGTCACATGAAGACCTCAGTGACTGGGAAAAGGGAAATATCACTCCCATTTTTACGGAAGAGAGAAAGGAAGACCCAGGAAACTATAGGCTGGAGAGTCTCACATCTGTGCCTGGAAAGACTGCGGAACAGATCCTCCTGGAAGCTGTGTTAAGGCACGTGCAAGATGAGGAAGCGATCTAAGATGGCCAGCACAGCTCCACCAAAGGCAGGTTGTGTCTGACCAGTCTCGTGGCCTTCTATGATGGAGTGACAGCATTGGTGGACAAAGGAAGGGCAACTGATGTCACTGGAATTGTGCAAGGCCTTTGATATGGTCCTACGCCACACTCTTACCTCTAAATTGGAGAGATACAGATTTGAAGGGTGAACTATTCAGTGGATAAGGAATTGGTTGCATAGCCACAGCGAGAGGTTTATAGTCAATGGCACTATGTCCAGGTGGAGGCTGGTGACAAAAGGTGTCCCCCAGGGGTCTGTCTTGGGACCAGTGCTCTTCAACATCTTCATCAGTGACAGGGACAGTGGGATTGAGTGCACCCTCAGCAAGTTTGCTGATGACACTAAGCTGAGTGGTGCGGTTGATATAATGGAAGGGATGCCACCCAGAGGGGCTTGGATGGGCTTGAGATGCGGGCCGACAGGAATGTAATGGAAGTTCAACAAGGCCAAGTGCCAGGTGTTGCACAAGGGTCAGGGCAATCTCAGATATGTGCACAAACTGCGAGAAGAACTCACTGAAAGAAACCCTGCAGAGAAGGACCTAAATGCAAGCATAGAGACATATCCCAAAAAGGTGCCTCTTAAAAGCTCTGAGGAGATAAAAGGATGAGAGCAGGGGTGAAGGGCAGGAAAACAAAGCCTCCCATGTGAGAGGGAATGGCACTGGGAACCAGGAGTAAAGTCTATTTTTTTCATAAATCCAGGAGAAGAAAAAACATTCTCCAGATACAGTAGCGGAAGGCAGGGAAGTGTTTATGTATCACTACAAAGACTAATGATCACAGAACACACCTACAGCCAACAAAAACACCGCATGGACCGTTGGCCCAGAACCACTATACAGCTCACAAGAGTATTAATGCAAGATGAAGGCAGAGAAAATAGTGAAGCTCATCAGTAAAAGAATTGCCAAGGAAGTTTAACAGTGCTGTGCTGAATGCCAGTACATTTTACAGAATGCTTTGCAAGCCGTTTGCTTTGTCAAAGCATGCAAGTTCTCATAGCAGGGTAAAAACTACAAGATGTGTGAAAGCCTGCAAAACCATTTCACTAGAAGTGAAGCAAATAATAGATTGCATAACATCAAGAAGGAAAATGATTTTATCTATGAGAAAAATTAGAAAGGCTCTGCAGAGATTGTATGCGGGACGCCAGAAATAACCAGAGACAGACAATGAAACAAGTTAATTCCTGGCACTGTTGCAAAGGAGCCAGTGAGGAAAAAACGGGGGAAAATTTTGAACTGTTGGAGCATTTACAAGGACAATGCAAGTTTTCTGATCAATAGCTAAAGAAACGTGCTGAAAATGAAGATACAAATTAACTCCAAAATGCCGAAGATCTTCAGTAAAGAAAATGCATGTTGCTAGCCTTAAGCAACCAAAGTGATTTCCGAATGTCAGGCAAATCCTCAATAAGCTACGCATGTCAGCCTACTCTTTTTTTAAAACCACTATTATGCCACTGACTACACTGGCTTAATTTTAATCACTCCCTATTTGCACTGGTGTAAACAAGAGTTGGTCAGATATATAATGTAAAATAATCAAGCCCTTTATCTGTGCATTACACATTGGAGAAGGCTGGAAGAAGTCAGCTTCTAACCTAAAAAGCCAATACAGGTTGATTAACATCCCTTCATGAAAAAAAGAAAATCTCTATTTTCTGAAACAACTCAGGTCAGATTAACCTTATAGAAACTAATGGCCTGCTTAGATATTATTCAAATGGGAATTGTTTTTATTTTTCTTTCTGTTTCTAGTCTAAAAGTCAGTGGCTCTCGAGGAGGTTTCATAACAGTGAGGCATGCTAGGAAAATAAGGAGCAAAAGGCATTTTGGGAGCTTGTAAAAATGGACAAATTAATTATGAATTTTGACCCAGAGCTGATCAGCAATTATTTCAATGGTGCTTTATGGAGTCTATAAAGTCATTACACAACCTCAAGCATGGTCAGTATTATGGGTGTCCTGATCTGCAAATGAAACTGTCCACTTGAATCCCGTGGCATTAATCCTGTGGCATCCCATGGGGGTTGGAACTTGATGATCTTTAAAGTCCCTTCCAATCTAAGCTATTCTATGATTATATTATTTCTATTGGATAAAACCAGAAACACTTAATACTTCAACAGCTCAGCTCACATGATTGCCATCCTTCTGAATTGCCATACAATGCAGACAACTTCAGCTGACATTTGTGAACTGTTTCAAAGGAGTGGATGACAAAGATTGGGGAAACTGGTGCTAGGAGGTGCAGAACAGAGGTTCTGCTTGTGTTTCTTCCCAGAGGATTCTTCTCTGCACGCATTAAAACTGCTCTGTGAACCAAAGCAGCAGCAAGCAGGGATTCACTTCCCAACCATGTCACTGCTATGAACCATTTTCAACTCAACTGATGAATGCTCTTGCTTAGGGCTGTGGCCAAATGCATAGCCTGGGGTTGAACACTGCCAGTAAGGGAAGGTATTGTCTTACTGCTAAATTAGAGCTGGATAACTGTACTCTCGCCCCTCAGATTATTTGACAGCCAGCATTTTCTAGACTGCTCAAAAGCAATCCCCTGGGCAGTTTTCAGCTTTTCACTCCAAAGGCTGCTCACAAAATTACAGGATGGTTGAGGGACTTTTGGAGGTCGTCTCGTCCAACCTTTCTACTCAAGCTTTTCTCCCCCTAAAAGCAAGAGAGGTGAGATAACATCAGCAGTCTCCCTTCCATACATTCTACCCCAAAACACCCCAAGCAATCCTGAAACCCCACAACACTCCTAGAGAGGGCTGGGACACTATGTCAGACTCTCTGACCTGAAACCCCCATACACACACACAAAGAAAATTATGTCCCAGGGACAGCTGGGCAGGTATGAACCTTGGAGATGACACAATCTCCATGCAATGCTCAAACTATCCATCTTTCAACAGTTAGTATCACCAAAAACCTGCTCACAGTCTACCTTGTAACAGCATTGCAGCACGAGGGATGCCCCCATGGTCTGTACGGGGATTGTACTACAGAACAGTTAGCAACATGCATCTTTGTCTGTTCTGTAGAGGCAGAAATACTTGTGAGATTATCAAGAGCTCCAACTGAGGAAAGATTCAGTCTACTCAAAGAGATCTGCTTCAGCAAGTCTTACGATTAGTTTTCTCTAGAATTCCTTCCATTATTTCACTTCTGTTTCCATTATTTATTAACTACATTACTTTCAAAATCTCCATCCCTTAGAACCACACAAAGCATCTTCCCTTTCAATGCATCACAAATTTACTTATTCCCTCAAATCCCTCTTCCTAGACCAGCAGCTGAGTGACCTAATTCTGCCATCAGCAAGGAACGGGCCAAACAAAACACGGCAGGGATGGCAACGAGGAGAAATTTGCCCCAAGTGCCTTCAGGAAACAGAAAGCAGGTGGACACAGCATGCCCACATGAGACCATGCAGATGAAGGGGCAACGTGGAGACACGGCAGTGGCACAGGTGGTGCTGGAAGTCAGGCCAAAGCACAGATCCATTTAATTCCAAAGGGGAACGAAGGTGTCTCTCTCTGACAAACTCCTTAGTACTTTTTTCTCCTTTACAAGTGATAAAGGACAACTGTAAGCTGGTAGAAGTTACACACAGCCTAAAAGAGCCCAAGATGACAGAGTATATATCAGAATAAAGGTCAGTTTAGATAGAAAAATATTATTCTCAATTTAGCTGCAAAGTTTTCCACTCAAGGAGCACAACACAGAGCCTCCTACCTAACCTTTCTCTGTTAAAAAATGTGTTTGGAGTCTTTTGCCTGCGTGCCAAGCAAAACAAATTCCAAGAGCTGATTTTTCTTCATAAATCATGATAGCATCATACCGCAGAACAACAAGCAGCTTGGGAACTTCAGGGCTTATCAAAAACAACCGTGTCCAGAGCTTAGCCCTGGGGAGAGACACGGAAGACAAAGCCATTTTTGCAAACAGAAGTGATGAGAGATCCTTGGTCGTTCATCAGCCACAACAAAGGATCATATTTTAAGTGAGAGGCAATTGCAGAACCTGATCTTGGGTTTACCTTGCCTCTTAAACTGCAGATTGCACGGATCCATCTTCCAAGGTGTCAAGAGGGTAAAGTGCCTGGGTTGGGTTTTATGCATGCTTTATATAAGGTTGACCAGAGAAGTCAAAGTGACCAACTTCTGTAATAAATTCGATATTGGTTTTGTACAGCAAGCTCATACTTCTAGTAAGTTTATAGAACTATGGCAACAACAGATTTCTTAGTCTATGAAAGGGAAAATGGCATTTCAGTTCCAACTAGAAAAAACATTTTAAAGGAGCTAAAGAAGTTGAAAGGAACCATATTCCACACTAAACAAAATAATTGCTTTTTATGAAAGTTTAAGGCTTCATTCCACCTATTTAAAAATATTTTCAATATCTCAGTCAAAATGAGGGGCATAGCAAAACCAGATATTTCCAGCTACAGAGTCCAAAATCTTGTTTTGAAACACTTGGAGGATATTATTCTTTGAATTTTTACATTTTTATCTAAACAAAACACACAAACTTAGAAAATGCACGTCTGAGCACTGCCAAATCTGCTATCTCTATCCTCTCTAGGAGATATTCTTAAGGCATTTCCTCCCGTGATATCTGGGTGCATCGTTGCATTCAATGCCCAGCCTCCCTGTCTTTTACAGGAGGAGGAAACAAAACGGGAGGTCCAATTACATGGAAGCAATCTGCTCAAGATCAGCCAGCAAAAGCAAAATGGATTGCAGTACCTAGTCTCTCCCATGTTAAGATGTATCGATCTCCACTGATTAAAAGACCTTGCCTTACAGTATGGAAAAAATTTATGCAAGTCTTTTTCCTTTCTTTCATTTGATAGAGATGGAGATTGATGTAGATAGTGGAGATATGGGAGACGGGCAGCAAATCTGCATACAAGACATCCTTTTGATAATGATTTTCAGAGCATTCTACACCCAAGGCTTTTCCGGAAGATAAAGAAAAGCAGGCACCTCAATTTACATTTTCTCAATGTAAATAGAAACATACAAACACAGCAGTGAAGATGTGCTGGTTTGGAACACTTTAACCATATCTTTAGGCTTCAGCAGCAACCAAGGACTTGAAAAGATAGCCATGAGGATCTTAACTGCAATTATCTGTCCTACTTGAATACAGTCTAGCACTTAATGAACGTAAGACAAGAAATCATAACACAGTGCCAATGATAATTTTGGGGGGTATAAGAAAGAAGAGGACAGACTCCATAGCAGGGTTTGTTGTGACAGGACAAGGGGAAACGGTTTCAAACTTTTTAGTTTAGGGGAGATTTATATTGGATATAAGGAAGAAGGTTTTTACAGTCAAGGTGGTGAGGCACTGGCACAGGCTGCCCAGAGACGGGGTGGGTGCCTTGTCCCTGGAGACATTCAAAGTCAGGCTGGACAGGGTTCTGAGCACACTGATCTGCTGCCAGCATCCCTTTTCATTGCAGGGAGTTGGTCTAGATGGCCTTTAAGGGTCCCCTCCAACTCAAACAATGATATGATTTTTATGATTATTTCCATTTCAGCACTTTTTTTTTTTCTTTATGTAGGTCCTAAAAACAGGAAAATAAGTGAACAGAAACCACAACAAGCCTGATGTTCAAACACTTCTGAAGATCTGTGGCACAGCTCACACAGGATGGGTCCAGTTCCCTGAAAGGTTTGGCTTTTGAGAAGCTTCATGGAGAGAGCCCAGATGTGCAGGCAGGCCCCAGTCGCCAGCCTGAGGCCACCGTTTGCCCTGCACAGCGCAGCACTAGTTCCAGTAGGAGTGATGTAAAGCATTGGTCAGTGAGAGCAACTGCAAGCAGCCAGCTGAATCTGCTACAACTGTTGTGGAACAGGAATAAACCATGATGCAAACAGCTCGACTTTTTTCTTTTTTTTTTTCTTTTCTTTTTTTTTTTTTTTTGAGCCCATATTCAGGCTTCTGCAAAAATATTCCCTGCTCATTTCACCAGAAAGCAGACAAATTTACTCTAAAATGAGTCAGTCACTGAGGGAAAAGATATGATCTGCCACATGTGGCAGAGAAGGCCTATGAGGTAATTTCACACTCTCACCATATGAAATCTATTATTTCCTCATAATGAAAAAGTAAGGATGTAGGTGGCAATCCCTAGATGGGCCCAAAAAAATAAAAGCTCTTAAGGATTGTTAATCATGCTTAGAAAAACAAGTGTTTTTAAATCATGGTGAGTATTTCTCTGTATGGAAAATAGATTTTTCTCCTCATCGGCAGCATGCACATAACATTTGGCAACAACAGCATAAGCCAGAATTCCTACATGAGCGTATCTCATTTCTGATGCTGACATTTCATGATGAGTTGAGTCAACCAGGAAATTCAAGTGCTGCAAAGGGTTAAGTGGCCACATAGAGCATATCTTTTGCTTCCTGTGTAGCTCCATTCCTCTTTGGTACACTTCCAGATCACATGAAATACAATCTTGCTCACCGAGTTTCCTAGACCCTCACATTTGAGCTAAGCACTCACAGATGTTTCTTTGCTCTCCATTCCTTTAGACATGATGGATGCCTTCACTGCAGGCCCTCTGCTGAGGTACAGTTGTTTTCTCACTTTGAAAGGAATTTCAGAAACCATTTCAGTTCATCTGTGGAATTTTCCATCCGAGTATTGTTATTTATTTGCATTGTCACCACCCCCTGGAGGCTAGTCATTAGCAAGACCCCTGCTATAAAGGCTCTGATGAAACTTGTGAGGTGCCTACAAGTTTCCCAAAGGACTGCAACGCAGCAGAACCCAGCAAACTAAAAAATGGGGGGAATAAACATATAAAGGCAGAGGAACCAGGATTACTGAGGACTTGTGCATTAAATCAGTAGGTTCAGTGCCGTAGCTGGGCAAGTGCCACTGAGACAGCTGAGGACCAGTGCAGCTGAGCTCCCAGTGAATTCCTTGAGCAGCATTTCACAACATCCAGTTGCATTTGTCTTCCTGAAGAGATAGTTCAAGCCCCTAATTTTAGTCTTCAGAAGTTCATGCAGTTGGACAAATAAAGTGGGTGTTTCACCCGCACTAAGACTTGCATTGAGTGGGAGATTTTATATCCTTAAGGACTAGGAGGACACAGAGGGTGACCTCATCTCACTTTCCTACAGAGGTGGGACACACATCTCAAAAGAGCTGCTTTTTGCATCCCAGCGCTGAAGATCTATCCATCTTTTGCAGAGCTGCAGGGCCACCGATGGGCCCTGAAAACTCTCATCAGAGTGCAGCATACACCCTGCTGAAACAGGAGTGCCACTCTTTCACCAGCCAGAGCCGGGTAAGGCTTACACAAATCACAAGGCTCAGTGGCACCGTAAGACCCATCGCTTGAGAAATACTGAGTCATTTTGGAACTTGTGCATGGCTGCACAGAAACCTCAAGGAGGAATAAGTGCTTTGTTTGTGTTTGCGAGCTGGAGAGCACAAGCCTTGTCCCATGCACGTCCCAGACCATCATAATCTCACCACTTAGGACAGAGCTGCACCACAGCTCCTTCAGCACCTTGAAACCAAAACCAGTTTTGTGCTACCAAGAAGTTTCTTCACCTACAGACTGTCCCTATGTAACACCACTTTTGGAAGCTAACACCACCAGCCCCCAAAGGCTCCCTGTCCCCTTCGGGCTACAGCCTTGCCCACCCATCAGCTAGCAGGCCTCATGTTGCACCTCATCCCTTGCACCTCATTTCCCACCAGGTAGAACCAGTCATTCCATGGGATGACCACCAGCAGGGGCAGCAGGTGCCTTCACTGTCTCAGCAGCTCCTACTGGTTTCTGTGCCAGGTCTTTAGACAGAGTTGTTGCTGCTATTTCTGGGTTTGGAGGGAAGTGGTGCCTAGCAGTTATGGAAAAACACAGCTGTCCACACAAACTCGTTTAGCCTCAGCGCAAGCTGCCTGCGGAGCCTGCCATGCAAGCAAGACTCTGCTGCATGGGCTGGGACCTCACGCAGCATCTCCATGCCAGGGGCTGAGACAAGGCTGCCCTTTGGTTTTTCTCAGCAACAGCAGCAGTGATATCCACACACTTCAAGGAAACTGGGGCTGTACAAGTTCCGGCTGGTCTGATACATATTGCCCTGATCCATAGCAGTTTGATTTGAACTTCAGCTTCAAAACCGTACCTTCAGGTACTCAGGAAGATGAAAGCACGCTGAGTGCCATCAGTGAGCAGGAGCGGCTAGAGCAAGGCCACACAGAGCACACACTCAGTGACAGCAGCAGCAGGGACCCAACAATATTTATGCCTGTATAAACCAGTACTAGGGACACCAGAACATCAGCTAGATTTAAGAGCAGTTTTGCAGTGGCAGCAACAGACCTGTCACCTCTGCAGTGGCTTTTTTAGGCGCTTCTTCTAAACTGGAAAGTGTTCCTAGAGGAAATATTTTCAGAAGAGATTAAAAAGACTTTGACAACCTAACCTATTTTCCTCCAGTTCTTGGATACTTGCTAGTTTACTAACATTTTCCCCACCCCTGAGAATTTGCACAGCCAAGGCGGAAAGCCAATGCAAACAGTCCATCTGCCTGTTCCAACTGAAAAATGTAACCAACAAGAGGAACTTTTAGGGGGTAAACTCAGCTCATCTGCACCGGTGGCTTTTATTCAAGACAAGCCTGTGCCAAGTTTCCTTGCTTTCTCCTCCTTGCCTTCAGGACTGTGCTGTCATGGGAGCTGGAGAATCCCCGCACAGACCCAGTGTTTCTTCTGACAACCCGCTGAAGGGTGTGGAGCCCCTCTGTGCCCCTTGCAGGCACAGGCAGTGACCAGACAGACTTGACCTGCCCGCTTGTCCTTGCACTTGTGCCCATGCTGAGGGCTGACGTCAAAGACATGACATATTGGTGTTGGCATAAATAGCAGGAGAGGGGAGAATCAATCCTTGTTCAGCCAAATGCAGGTCACTTCCATCCCCTGGCCAAAAGTACTCACAGGATAGTGCACAATTTGGTTCACTGAATTTAATATATTGGCGTCTCCTCCCTTACTGTGTGAACATTTTGTTTACAATTTCAGTAAGCCACTTTGGAAAATGCTGTTATAAATCAGGATAACTAAAAGCTTGTTCTGTTTGCCTCCAGTGTGGAACACTGCTAGCATGGGACATAGGGCAATCTGGGATACCAAAAAAAAAAAAAAAGCAAAATAACCCAAGCCCATTCTTCTCTAATTCCTTACGGTTTCAGGTAGGTCTGGACTGTAAATCTGTTGAGCATTTCAACAGTCACTCAACAGGAGTCTAACTTAGTGGAAGCATTTGACTCTTTTTACCAATTCATTTACAGAAGCCATCAGTATTCCTTTAAAGTGGCTGTGGCTTGCACACTAAATCTCTCAGCAGGGAGGCAAGCCTTGTCCATTTGCCCTGTTTGCGTGTTACTTTAAACCAAAGAGCGAAGGGATAATCTAGATCAAGTGTGTGTTCTGGATTGGCTTGGCTCTGTTGCAGAGGGTAAGCACAGAGCTTTTCTTCAATTAGCAGAAGAAAAGGCAAAGCTGAAATGGCTCTGTGAACTGCCTATAGCATTCGAGGAGACAGCAGAAGATAGGGCTGTGCTTTCCAAAGCAAAATGAGTCACCTGTTGTCTGCAGAAGCTCATGCCAAGAATGGTCAGATTTGAGCTCAAGGGAGTGCTTTCCAGAGAACTTCAGCCAACAGCTGTTTCCCTTCAGCTGGACTGGGCTGAGAACCTAGCCTCAAGTTAAATCATGAAAAGAAAAAAGGAGACTGGGTGCCAGAAGAAGTGTGAAAGCCAAATTTCCCAATAAAATGGAAACATGGATTGTTGGAATTGCCTACCCCACATTTCTGCTCACAGCATACCCTTGGCTCAGCAGCCCTGCCATAGCATGGAGTTGCAGGCAATCAAAGAACTAGAGAGTTCCTGCTCCTTTCTGAACAGCCTGAAGGAACAGTCTCAATAAAGTGTTCAACCTGATCCAGAAGTTCAAGCACATAATTGTTCAAGAAGTACTAAAAAGCCCAGATGTGCCTTGAGGAAGGTGATTTCCATAGCGGCAAGTGAGGAGACAAGAAGAAAGTCAAGGTGAGGTTGAGGATATGGTTAGTTCAGGGTCCCGCTCTCTCTCTCTGACCACCTCTCAGCACATCACTTTTTGCTGACCTCCTGAAGGGATTATGGATACCCAACCAGCATGTCTACTTTCTCTGGGAGTTTAGTCGTCTGCATCTTTGCAGAAGTTGATCACTGTCCAGGATTCAGCTGGGATTTCCTTCCTATCAGCTGACATGGTGATGTGTTTTGGATTGAGGATGAGAATCATGTTGAAAGCACACCAATGTTTTAGTTGTTGCTGAGCAGTGCTTCCACCAAGTCAAGGAATTCTCATCTGCTGGTGCTGCCCTGCCAGCGAGGGGCTGGGGGGTGCACAAGGAGCTCAAGGGAACAGAATCAGGACAGCTGACCACTGCCTGCCAGGCTAAACCATACCAGTCACCTTTCTGAAACAGGCCCGGTGCTCTTCTCCTCCATACATGAACTACTGTGAGCATAGTTGATGACGCACAGACTCCTCCCTATTAGACCTGTGCATCAGCTCAGCAGTGAGCTACCCTCCTTGCACAGCCCTGCAGCTCCAGCCACCAACCCCATGTTCTTCAATCTGCATGGCAAGTCACTTGAAACCATTTCATTCACCATGTTGCAAACACAAGTTTGTTTTAAGTAGAATCTCAAAAAAAAAAAAAAAAAAAACCATCTTTTCCATGGCAATTATCAATGGAAACCTTCAGCTGATCAGTGCAGAACATAAGATTATTTTTCCTGCTTAGCAGCTGTAACACTTGACCATATTCTGTAGATTGCATCAAATGCCCAGCATGGCAGCTTGCAATCATTCCCTGGCCCTTCTCTTTCCAGTTGTGCACATGACTGTGAGAGTTATCATGATTTTGGTATCTTCAACTCTGCTATGGAGCCAGCATGACTTATATTTCTTTTCAATAAGTATGCCGCTCAGGGACAGGTGATTCCCAACACAGATAGACAGCAGAAAGTGACTATAAAACGTTCATTTCTGTGTTAAGACTGAAAGCAATTGGCCAGACTTCAATTCTTAGTAAAGAAATAGCCACTAGATCAAGAGACAGACATCTATTTAATAGCCTTCAAAGCCAGGAAGGATCACTGATCAAGTCTGACTCCTAGCAAAATACAGGTCAATGATTTCACCCAGTGAAGCCAGTGTCCTGCCCTTGCACGCGTGCAAACTCAGCCTCCCAATTAGTACTGGTTAGAGACTTCCAGCGCAGCATCAGGAAGCACCGTTTCATTGGAAGTGAAATGTGTCAGCTTCAATTACCTTTTCATTTTGAGAAAAATCAGTCTGCAGATTTCCAGAACAGGCCAAATGAAACATTGTTCTCTTCCTTTTTGTAATTTTGTCTGATTTCTTGGAGGAGTCAATTGTACAAAGAGATCCTAAGGGAAATACGTTGATGAATATTTTACTTTCACATGAAAATTAAACAAATGTTTTCTCTTTGGACAAGATGGAAAACATCATTCCCATAGTGCTTTCAACAAATCCAATGCAAGATCATAGACACAGAGTAAGGGGAGTGCAAATGGGAGTAACAGATACATGGCAAGATTTATGCAATGTTACTGTTCCACAGTAACACCATGTTTGCCCCCAGACAAGTAAAAGCAGGAGAAGAAAGCTCACTGTAAGTCCTGTAAAATCTCTTAGAAAGGAACCCATTGGTTAAAACGTGTGGTGTTCAGCCAGAAAATCTTTTTTTTTCATTGTATTCATAAAAGTGATATGATGGGAAATAAATGCCATTCTTGAGACACAAAAACTATTTCATCATTGCAAATTCTAATGAATTTTCACACTCTATGTCACAAAGCCTTGCTTACAAACATCAAATGATCTTCTAATTATTGAAGCCTTTTTAAATTCAACTTTAAAAGCTGCTTTGAGGGTCTCCCACAGTGCTAAGGCTCTTACTATTAAGCCAATTTCAAATTACAAAGCAGCTGAATAAACGAACCTGCATGTGCTGCCTGTGTTTTTTACTGCCTGGAACACTGGTAAGGAAGCTTCTCAGTGCAGTGTGTGTTTTCTAGGCATACAGTTCACCAAGGCATTTGTCTTCTCATCAGGTAGCTACCTTTTTTTTTTTTTTTCTTTTTCCCCCCCCTTTTTCAATGTTCTCCCTCACAGTTTATATTGCTAAATTTTTCCCCATGGAAACTTTAAAGAACTTGAATTTAAATAGAGGATAAAATACTTTTTTTTGGCAAATTATATTTGTGATTATTTACTCTACCTCTTGAAGGAAAAACTTTTAGACATTAGGAAAAAACAGGAGGGGGAGAACTCCTAAGATGTTGACCTGGGTACGAACGCTGAAGCCAGCACTGCACATTAGGTGACATTTTTAACAAATTTCTCCGGTACGTCAGTTCAAAGTTCTCATTTTCTCTCTTTCAGCCATAGTGAATCTATACCTCCAAGAAGTTCCACCTGATTTCCCTCCAGAACACAGATATTTTCTGGGATGCTGAGCTTGAACTTAAGAAGGACTGGTGTTCTGCGGCATGGGGAGAAATGGTATCTAGAAGCAGCAAGGACAAAGCACATGCAGGTCTGAAGGGACTCATTCGTTATTGAGGGTACTTAACTTCAACACACATTTCCTCTTGGTACGGAACCAGATTTCCCAGATTTCCATCATTACAGTATCCTTCAATATTTAGTTATTTCAAGCGGTTGGTATCATATCAAGGGACAGTGTAGTTAAGGCCAGGTTGGATGGAGCCCTGGGCAACCTGATCTAATGTGTGGCAACTCTGCTCATGGCAGGGAGCTTGGAACTAGGTGATCTTTAAGGTCCCTTCCAACTCAAACCATTCTGTGACTCTATAGTTTTTAACAGCCACCAACATATTCCTCAGATGGCAGAAATTCCTCAGATGTAGAGTATAAAGGATCCTGCTGCAACAGACTGTGTCAAGACTAATACTTCTTGCCCTATGTCAGCCAAAGAAGAACCAGTGCTATACACACCTAAATTTACAGGCTCTGTCTAGACATAATTTTGTACCACCCTACAGAGGCAGCAGTGGGCTGGTTGCCTTTTAGACACCCAGAAAGTCTCAGCATGGAAGAGAGACTTTCTCATTTCTATAGACATAAATGAGAGCTCAGAGCTTCTTTGTCTGTCAGAGTAATTATCTGTCTGCCTTAAAAATTTATGCTGTTACTCATTACAGGAGTGTGCACATTCCAGTTTAAATTAGCAGGAACAGAAAAAAATCTGATGGTTGTATTTTTTTGAAACTCCCTTCTTAATAGAAGAATAAATATGTACCTTGCATCCATAAATAATTTTTATTTCATCTGAGAGCCAGCCACTATCTTTTGTTAATGCTTGCGAGGACATTAAGGTCCAGTTCAAAATCTGAAGTATCAAACTGAAGTAGTGATGATATGCTATCAATTAATCTGATAGAGGAAGGAATGAGCCACCGGGGGCCTACAAACGCACAAAGTACTGGTTTTAAGAACCCGTTTTTGTTGCCATATTTGCAGCTGGAAGAGACATGTGTTGATATTTCAGGCAAGGAAAGCAGAAACTCCTTATAAGTAGCTATGATAACAGTAGGACAAATAGTGAACTCAAGAAAAAGGTAGTAGTGCAATATTTGAACTCATTGGTACCTGATGAAAACTCCTCTGGGTAACCTGTGGCCATTCATGGACATTTAAGAAAAGAGGTAATTATAAAAAGAGGGCAGGCTGACACCTTGTCATGGTTTTGCGATTTTCGGTTATTGATATTCCACATCATAACATCATGTAGTGAATGTACCTGGTTCTCAGAAGAGAAGGACTACTACATTCCCCACGGTACTTTTCTCCTCTGTTACCATTTCCAGCCGGAGGGAAAAGATAAAAGCTCACAGTATAAAAATTTGCAGATCACGAGACCTCGTCCCTTTTTCCGCCCGTCTCTCATCTTGGCAGCACCTCGCTCTCCAGCCGTCTTATCGTCGGTAGTAGAGTAAGGCCTACCTTGATTTTGGGACATTCTCTCTCTCTGTATTGGGTTTATCAGCTTAAATTGTAATTATATTGTATTATAGTGTGTTGTTTTGCATTCCGATATCTTATTTAGTAAATTAGTTTGTTTCTCCTCAGATTGTTGCCGCCGTTCTTTGCTCTCAGGGCCATCTCCTTACCCTTTTCCCCTTTTCCTTTTCCCGGGGCGTGGACCCGTGGATCCCCCGTCCCCTTTGTCACGGAACCGGGCCGAACGCCCGTAAACCGTTGACACACCTTCACCTGGAATGGGAACCCATGTGCTTCCTTTGAGATCCTTCCTGACATTTAAGCCACCTACAGCTCTATTTCCATTCCAGCTACAAGAAGATTGCTAAGCATGGATAGAGCTTAGGATTTTAACAACTCGTAGCTTATTGCACCCAATGCAGCTTTTACAAGGAGCAAGAGTCAAGTCATTTGTTTTCCCACACTCCATCTTTTCTCCAAGAGCAGAATTAAAATGAGTCCTAAGTAAAAATATCTGTCTCTATTTCATTGGTTTTATTGGAGAATCTCAGGCTTGCCAAAGGAAGATTCAGGGCATGGTTACACATCCATCTGAACCTGACATTCCCTCCACACACCACTCAGGACTGCTTGCCTTCCAACCAAGCCTTGTGCCACCATTCTGTGCACACAGGCTTGAACTTGCTTATACACATTACAAGTAGTTTAGTTCAATATATTATTCATCACTACACTGTCTGCTTGGCTTGATCAATACGTTTCTTTAAGTAGAAACAATTATGTTGCCTGGATTGAAACTAAATAAAACTATAGTCAGTTTAGTTTTCTGTTCTCTTTCTATAAGGAACATCAAAGCTCAGGACCTTGAAGTTAGGAGTGTCTAGAGAGCTCAGGGTGGAAAAGGAAAGGTTTCCCTCCTGCTAGATCTTCCCCATAGCATTGCTCAGCTAGGGAAATGCCTTCCATCCAGGGTGTGAGTGAGGCTGCAGATGAGGCTGATGAGAGCCATTAAGGCCCATTAGTGCACTCAAGAACTTGACAGCAAAAAAACACAGATATATGCTATGCTTATGAATTTACATAGAGCACACACAAGACCTATTCAAATCAATGCAAAGACCTGGGCTAGTCCCCAGGGAGTCCCAGCAGAACAATTAAAATGAGCATAAAGATGCAATAAAGTACAAGTACTCGAGTCAGTCCCACCTGGTTTTTGTTGAGATGCTGTGGATGATGATGTGCGAAAGCTTTTGTCATCTCCACATCTGACTGCCAGATAAAAGATTTCTGAGAACTGACTCAAGCCTTTATGCATCTACTCACTGAGCAACTTCTTTGTAACACATATACACACCCTACCAACGCAGGTAGTAAAGCAATAATCTAACACACCAACTCTACTGGAGTCACTTACAAACAGAATGAGTGTGTTGTCTCACCCTTGTTTGAAAGTGAGAATAAATAAGTATTATCATTTCTGTGAGTATTACTGTCATCAGTGATTAATTGGAATAATGAGGCATGACAGTGATCTAACAGAGATTCCTAAAGATGAAAGGAATATCATACCACAGAGAGAATCACTGGCCCTAACAAAAGACATTCACTGTCTCCAGGGGAAAAAAAAAAATAGTGCAATTAGAAGAGTACAGTATGTGTTATTCCCTTCAAGAACGTAATCGTGAAGTGTGATAAAATGGTATTTCACCCAGAGATTACGAAACATTCCGTTCTGACACAGTGGGAGATCATTTTCAGCAGCCTTGACCTGGTACTGCTTTCAACATAGGCTTTAACTGCCCTGAAGCCCCTGTCTGTGGGGAACATAAACATAGCTATATTCTGACAGACTAGTGTACTTAGGGACACTCTCTTGCAATCATGCGGCTTTGCTTCCTACCCAAAGAGAAAACAATACAAGTACATGACTACTGCAGAATTTTCTTTCTGGGCTCCATTCTTTAGAATTGACAGTTACATTCATACCCAATCATTACAACCAAAATAATAAATAAAGTATCTAAAATACACATGTATTGTTTTCCAGAGAGCACGGGACATCAAACCTGTGACTTTCTTTACAGTTGGCTGCATAATTCCTCTAGGGCCCAATCATAAAATTCTGTTCCCACCCTGAACCCTACTGAATTCTTGAGTTTCACAGGGGAATTTTGCTTTGATTGGAAGAAAATATTTCCTTCTGCTACTTCTACATTTGCAGCTTTCAAACCTCTTTGCATGCTTGAGGAGGAGAGATAAATAAAAGCATGTGATTAATTTTCCTTAGCTAGACAGAACGCGTTGCTCCAGATGTACTTAACAACCATCAGTCATTGCTACCAAAGGACATGTCTTTCAAAAAAGGCACTGTTTCCACAAAGTTCTTTAGCTGAAGGCCAGACACTTGAAAACACAACCCTAAACATATCTTTTCGAAAATTCCCTCTGCCCTTTGGTAGAGATCTGACACTCTTCCCTTTGCCTTCCCTCCAATGCTGACTTTTGTTGCAGGGAGCAATTTAATTTCTTGGCAATGCATGGTACTGGGGGACAGTGGGAATATGTGGACCCTATTGGCACTCATTGGGGAAGGCTTGAAAAGACAAAACAAGGGCTCCAGTCACTGCACGCAAATGCCAATAACAGCTGTACATCAACCCACACCATTGTGTGTCTGTCAATACTATCTGCATCTATCAATTAAAATTGCTGAGCTTCATGTCAGAAGTTTAGGCCTTGGAGGAAAACAGTAAGAGCTACCAAAGATAAAGAAATCTTGAAAGCTGAATGCTACCTAACTTATCCAATTGTATCACAAAAGGTTTCATGGAGAGAGCCTGACTCACTTCTTACACGTGCTAATTAAACCCAGTTTCAGCATTAATTCAGTGTGAATTCTCCTCCCTTACAATGTTGCCCAAAGAACTGGTAAAGACCTCTTAAGAAACCGTACTGGAAAACTCATCCAAGACTGGACTGAGCCAGTAAGTTTCTGAGGAATAAAAATAATGGCCAAAACCAAGGGTGGCCTCTCCCTAGAACTGACAGAAGCCTGGTAAAGGCAACATCCATCTGGTCCTGGTCCAGACTTCAGTTTAGAGTCTTGAAGGCATGGACAGTAGCCTGTCTGTTCACTACCCCAACCAACTGCCTTTCTTGCAGAAAAGTCTGTCTTGCTTTGCTTTGTAGGAAACAACCCACATTCGCACAGTCACAAAGTGAGTTGGATCCCAGGAGGTGTTTTCCACCAGCATGGTCCATCAGAATAATACGTGATGTCAAGTGCATTGCAGCCCTATTTAATCAGCTGCAATTACTGTTCGGATACATGTATGCCTTGTTTGGTCATCATCACCAAAAGCATTAAAGGTCTCTCCTAGCCCAGTCAGCATTATTTTTTCTTTTATTGTTATGGATGAAATAAAGTATAATAAAGCAAAGGGTATTTCCAGGTAAGAGCCTGATATTTGGAGAGGATTATAGTTTTGTTCACGGCTTTACCACAGACCTCATCAGTGACTTGGAGTGAATCACTTCATCTTTACTTCACACTACAGGGATTCTTCCTTCTCTTTGTTGCTCTTATCAGTTTAGAGAAGAGTCTGTGACAATGTGCAGGCATCCAACAGCCAGCACACAGGCAACCTAAACAAGTTTAGGGTTTTGAGATGCTTCTGTAAGAAAAAAAAATCTGCTATGATAGATTATTTTGTTCTATCTCAGAAACATATTTGCTTGTGTAACATTATGGAAAATGTTTTTTCATTAGATATTTTATGTAGGAAAATGCCTCATTAGCGTACCGGGAACTAGAAAGATGGGTGGGCATCTTTATTTGTGAGCTCAGCAGAGACAGACTGAGAACATTCTGAAGAAGCCCAGCTCCTCCTCTTCAGTTACTCACTTAACACAGTGAGCCACAGGAATCGAACATTATGGCAGTATGGGAAAACCTAAGCCAACTGAGCTTGTGTTCAGAGAACAGCTGATATTGTAAATACTTTGCCAGTGGTCAGCCCTACCATCTCAGCTGAAAATGAGATGTCATCCCCATACAAAGACTGTCTTTACTCACTCTCCACACCTAAGTAAAAACTAAACCTTCTGAGCTATTTCTGTTTGTTGTTTTTTTTCCCACAGAAAATACTCATAGCCTACACTTAAATATCCAGACCAGTTCATACTCATGAGCTTTTGGAGACAAACTAACTTGAATGAACTGTGAGCTGTTACATTCACCACCTTTCCAGCACTGCTGAAACTGCAGGTTCTGATGTGGGAGAAAATTTTTATTCAAGCCGTGCACCGAGGCTCACTACAAAACAAAATCCTGTAATGCAGCAAGATGCTCTGTGCCAGGCCAAATAACTTTTTGTTAACTTCAAAGTCCTGGTAAGAGCTTTGAAGATGACAAGATGCGCTGTGAACTGGCAGCTTGAACTACCAAGCTGACAAAGAAACCTCCTGGAGACACTTAACATATAAACAAGAAAGGTCAGATCATTCTCCTATGGAATATGACACTGATACCACTTACCCATGGGATAACTATTGGGTTACACTGGCATGACCCAATCTCTGTGTGGGAGAGCAGAGGGAGCTGTACAGACCAGGCTCTTCTTTTGTAGACCTTGCACAGCAAAGCCTGATTGATGGTGTGGCTTTCCAGTGACAGCACACAGAAAATATCTCTGGCCATGCCCTTCACTGAAAAGGTGAATGTAGCCCTTCACTCTCCTAAGAGAGCAATCAACACCTCAGGGCCCTCGCTCAACTGATCCAGCAGCTGGCAAAAGCTCCAGGAGCAGGAGAAAAGCAACTGTGAGCTGCTTCTCCAAAGCTGACGTTTCCCAGGACCATTCAACAACAGCATGAGGACAACCAGAAAGAGTCTGCCTTACCCAATGCAGTTCCTGTGGGCTGGCAGTAGGCTGCTCTCTCCCACCTCAAACTCCCCCTCTCTGCAAAGAAGTAGGAATCAACTATCAACTCCTGAACTATCAGCAGAGATCATGTTTGCTATACATTTAAGCAAAGAAAAACAGACTGCTGCCAGAGTTAGGCAACCTTCTGCTGGTGCATCTTACTGGGGGAGCTCAGAAAAGAGTGGGATGCCTGGAGAAGCTGAGTCACACAGGGGTGAGGTGAGCTGGCGGACCTGTAACACCACCAGGTCTCCAGATTATCAGAAGAAAAAAATGTGAAGTACATATTGCAAAATGCGCCTCCCACAGAGACACAGTCACTGATAAACAATCTTCAAATATCGTTGTTCAAATAACATTTGAATCATTTTCTGACTCAGTGATCAATGAACGATGGGTGACAGAAATAACAATTTAGCTAAGATGGCAGAAAATGTTAAGGAAAGCACTCAACAAGGTGTTGTATTCACAGCTTAGTTTTAGTGATCCCGGTCAGGAAATCATCACAAAAGCCACCGGTGTGGATAAATCCTCTATCAAGCTAAAACAGTGGAGCTTATGTTAGAAAATATTCATTGGCTGCTTTGCAGACAATGGTAATTCTTAACATGGGATAGCCTTTAGACTTTGCTCTTTCCAGTTTCTCCTGATCCTCATGTGCTTCTCTGGCACTTTTCCATTTTCTTGCTCTTGATTAAAGAGCACTGAGAATCTCTCAAAATAGCAGTGAGACTCAAATTACATCTGCCTCGTAAGGAAGAAAGATAACAAGAAAATGAAGAATAAAACTTAATTAAATGTTGTTTCTATTATTTAGGGCTTTCCTAGAGGAACTTTCTCTTCAATGAGTTAAAAGTGAAATGAAAAAATGCTGTCCCATGGAGAAATACACACGACTGTTAGCTCAGATCAGCAGCTTCCCTGTTGCTGATAGGAAAAATCAAAGATTTTCAGTAAGTGACTAAGCAGATATGAATGTCAGTGACAAGAATTACCCATTTCTGTATTTGCCCAAGCACAATACAGTACTTTTCAATCTACAGAAGCAGTCTTAGTCCCACCAATTTGCTGTAAGCAAGTAAATCTGAAACAGCTAAAAGATTTTTAAGTAAATCTGAAACAGCTAAAAGATTTTTAAGTAAAAGCCCAACTTAAAAAACTGCAAAAGTCAGAGTTTCAACGCAACTTTTGATGTACTTACTGCTAAACAAAAGCTGCTGATCCTTGGAAGCACCAAATAGAACCACTCCCATGTAAATCGCAACATAATAAAAATGACTTGTGTGATTTAAAGGTTTGTCAGCCTGGTTACCATGGTGTGGCCAAAGTAGCACCAGAAATCAGCGTTGAAGCAGGAATTAAACTCCTGAGCATTCGGCCACCCCCCTAACCCCCTCCCAGCCTTACCTCCTTACCTGATGAAGCCACGGTAAAGCATGGAAGATATGATGAGGTAACCATGACTGTACAGATCAGCCATGCCAACCGCCACTGCTGACATGTCATCAGTGGTGACACACAAACTGACAGAGCTCCTCAAGTACTTCCTACGGCATTCGGGACAAGCTCCAAAGCACCTGCCCAGAACACTGCTCCCAGCAAGGCCTTCATTCAGGTGGGCTGGGGAAATAAACTCAATTTCATGGTGAAAGATTTTTATCTGTCCTGATGCCTGTTGCTATTGTGAACTGATTGAGGATCTTATCTCTCCTCACAATGCCAGCCTGATTAAAAGTGATACAACTCATGTGACAATGTGCTTGCCTTTCAGAAAAGGCATTATGCTACCTTTACTCATGACAGGACACAGGAGAGCAAAGGAGAAACAAGCAGTCTCTGAGGCTTTAAAAAACATACCCCTAGTAAGGACCTGGTGAGCAAGGTGGTCTGGGACTTGAAGCAGGGGGCCAGGGCTCAGGAGACATGGTGCTTTCTCAGCAATGGCAGCAGCATCCAGGCTGGGCAATCACTTGATCTCTCCACTCACAGCCTCAGCTGAGGTGAGATGAGTGTGAGGTGAGCTCATTTCCCCCCTATGTGAGATTCCCCCACCCACCCCACGAGAGGTGATGTGAGGATAAGCTGACTAACACATGTGGGGTGCTTCTATCCTGCATGATTAGCCCCAGAAGGGACCCACAGACAGAAGACAAGCAGGATGCCAACAGCAGCTGACAGAGCTCAGCACTCATCCCGACCCCTGTAAGAGCTTGCCATGGCTTTTAAAGGACCTGTTCTCCTGGGGGCTGATTTGTTTATTCCCATCCCCTCCTGATCCAATATGTTATCTTTACATCGTGAAGTTTATTTCTGAACATGTCAGCACACTTCTGAAAAGGTCAGACACATGACGGCATGCCCGTGATGGTGCGCAGGGAGGCACAGACACAGCTGCATTCCTGGAAATCATGATTTGAAGGGTTTTCACAGGAAAGTCTGACACAGCAGCTGGCTTGGCAAAGAAAAAACGTAGGCAAGCCACCATCTTCCCCCTTTCTTTATCACTCCCTTTCATTTCTGTGCTTTGCATGAAAATCTAAAGGTTGCTTCTAAGTATAGGTTTTGCTGGCTTTGTTTGAAAGCTTGCCATAGCTCTCAGACATGATAACACCAGCCGGGTGTTAGCTGAACTATATTTATCAATGTATTTCATAAAGGAAAAGCTTAAGTGGTTTTGAGGAGTTGGGGTATCTTCTCTTCTTCCTTACTTTTCCCTAAAGCAGACAGCCAGGTTCTGTTATTTTCCAGATGTAACCCTGACAAATTGGATATTATTAACAGAGATCTGTTTATATGTAACAATGTTTTGGATAAGCAGTTTGTGTTTAAACAAGACGTGAGAAACATATATATTCTGTTTTTTTCTATTTGTTTTGAAAATGAAAAAAAAAAAGAAAAAACTCCAGATCACAAGTGGACTCGAGAATCTAAGTGTACTTTCCCCTTTCCCATAGTTACTGGTCTAACTGGCATAGCTCTCTCACCATCACCTCTCTTCGACCAGAGCCATGGATTCCCCTCGTTTCCCAGCCCAAGCCTCAGCCTGCAGCCCTGGGTTGATATGGTCTGTGTCACTCAGGTAGGCCTGAGCCCCTGTCAGGTGCCTGGGAAACGCCTGGAGCTGTGTGTCTGCTACTTTCCTCACGAGTACGGCAGACACCTCGTCTCTTCAGAGCTAAGAACTGCTGGGGCTCCAGGTGCCCAGCCTGATGAAAATGGAGGCATGGAGGACCAGAGAGGGGTTCTGAATGCTACCATTTTCCCATTAATGCACAGCTCTGCCCTGTGCCAGGCAGCCAGGGGAGAGGCTTCCCTGGCCGCAGAAGTAGTAAAGGCTAGAGCAGTATTGGTGAGTCTCTGCTGCGGGTCTTCAAAGGCACAAACCTCCACAAAACTGGGGTAAAATTAACATCACCAGTCTCCACAACCAAGCCCTCAGCTCCAGGACCATCCTTCCAGGAGCCACATCCTTCCAGGAAACAACAAGGAAAACATTCCTTGCAAGGGACATGTCCTGGGAGAGCTGACAGATCAGAGAGTGCTGAAATGTCGGTATCCAGCTTGTCTGGTACATCAGCACATTAATGCTACGGCACTGACGAGATGTCTGCAAGTGGGCTGGCAAGAGGAGCAGCACATGGTGCTGTGGCTCTGGTCCTTTACCCAGAGCTCCCGAATGCATCCCAGTAGGGTACAAAGAACAGCGGCCATGCTGGCTGCCCAGACTGTGGGACATCTCTCCAAGGCCACCATGGAGACCTACCATAAGTCACTCTGCTTTGAGCAACAGTTCCTGTCATTGCCTGCTCCTTGCTAGGTACTTCCATGCACGTTTAAACACTAGATTCATCACATATGCAAAAAAAAAAAAAAATCTTAACAAACCAAAGACAACAAATTACCAGCCTAAACATCTGTTTCACCAGCCTTGGAATTTTTCAGCTCCAAATGATTAGAAAGTTGACTCCATCCATCTGAAGACAACAATGTAGAAATGCTAGAAAGATGAGAATATTTTCACATTACTCTGACTTGCTGTGATTATAAAGAACCCTTTATAATCCAAACATTTGATAAATCATAGCCTAACCTCGAAACCATCTGTGGAAAATTTTTAAAGAAGTGTGCATAAAAATGCTCACGGTTATTTCAAAACACATCATTCACAATTTCAAAACATTTACAAGCTGTACATGGAGTTACTAACTTGGCAGGAGGGAAGAGCCTGGATGAAACCCAGAATTGTATGGGCAGGAAATACACCATGGCTCTTCATATGGAGGTTGACTTTGGGCATTAACCTGTCATTTTTCAATTTCCCACCTCTCCTTCCTGAGGCTATGCTAGATCACCTGACTGCTCCTACCATCACAGTCACTGTACTGGTGAACAGTACAGGCTGGGACAGAATAGGCTTCATACGTACTGGACACACAGCCCACTGCTCACTTTATGGGTACTCTTGGCAACTCTGGAGGAGAGGTCCTTGGACCCACAGCAACACATGGAGCAACAGTGAAGCTATTCCAAATTGTTAGTCATGAACTTAAAAGACACGAACTCACCTCTAATTCATACCTTTAAGTTGCACTGTGGAAAGAAAGGGAATCACAAGGAAAATGTCATATTTTAAATATGGTGAATCTCCATCTTAAATCAAAGCCAATCAACTCAATGCAGATACAAAAGTTAATCTGCATGTTTTTGTTTATACACAATGAAAGATACTGTTGACTTTAATGGAACTATTCACCATTCATAAAATCATCAGAGGTGGCCACAGATTTATGATGCTGAATGCAGTTTAGCAGTCATTATATTCCACCTCCTAAAGGATCACTTCTAGAATTGAGAGAAAATCTGCTTCATTTTATCCCTATAGAGTACAGAGATTTGATAAATACATGTTGTCTTTGCATTATCAATGACAGCTCACACCCTTTTAAAGTAATCCCTATCCCCCAGCCCCGAGTTTCTATGTATAGCACATACCCTCAGATATTTAAAGAGTGAGACTCAATGTTTGCCATCATTTCAGACTTATCTTTGGCAAACAAGGAACTGACTCCACTATAATCTCCAAAAGGAATATAGCCGTCCTTCCAAAATCCACATTCAGCCTGGCTGCAGTTGTGCTAAGAAATTCAGGTCCAAATCACATGGTAGCAGTCTTAAAAACTGCAATTTAACTTCGAGTTCACTTTCAGTTTATCTTACAAAAGATCCTCCAGACTTAGTATCAAAAGAGTTTTTACGCCAAAAAGAAAACTGAAGTAACAACAGGATAAACTGTGCTCTGCAACTAGAAATTCTGTAAAGGTAGCATTATGAGAGCTGGACCTGGGGGAAGGAAGGAGTATGTATGGATATAAACCTACCTCTGTCTGAATCTGACTAAGTATGAAATCTATCTTCAGTACTGCTCAACTGTATGATCACAAATAAATCATTTTACCTTTTTGTACCTCACTTTGACCATGGAAAATGGGGAAAATTCCTCACAATTAAATTGTTATATTTTGGAATTAATTCAGCAGCACATTTGAGGCTGCTCAAAGGCTCATTAAAGACAGGGTAAATGAAGAAAGTTCGTGCCCAAAACAGCTCACTATTTTCATACCCCAGAGACAGCAGGTAGATGGGAAAAACAAAAGAGGCACAGGAGGGAAGGATGAAACAAGAATGAAATGACAATGTTGCAGCAACTGTTACAAGGCATCATTAAAATTAAATGATGAACTGAATTTAGACAGTCTGAGAATATCACTGAGCTCCATCCAGTTTAATGGATATAGCCATTTCCATAGCAACAAATTAGTTTCAATAAAAAGTGTTTTAAAAAACTAACAAATCTAGGCAAAGATGTGACACGTACAAAATATGGGATGGAGCTCTGAATGTTTTATCACTGCTTGTTTGCCATAGTCTGAATAATTCACTAGTGCTTCTGTCACTCATATGTATTGTGGTCATGGCTGCAAAATTTTACAGCCTACTCACAGTTTTGCAAGTTCTCTACTGATTAGTCTCTAGTAAACAAACCAAGTGGAAAATGTGGAAATGCTAAGTCACAGAGGCCCTGGTTCTCTCCTCGTAACTTGCTGCTGTACACAAATGCAACCTCTAGTCAGAGTTGTTGTATGTGCAACGTTTCCTAGTCATTTTGTACTGGATCTGTGTCTACACTTCCTGGTCTCAGCCAAAAGAGAACAGTCACCAGCAGGTATTTCATCTGCATTGTGCATGATGCTCAGAAGTCACCCATGAATTATGCTGTAAGCATCAGAGGAACAGAGCCAGGCAGGTTTAGGACATCTGATTCTGTGCTTGTAGAAGTAGAAGCAGAATATTAGCCACAGGGTACTGACAATTCAGCTTGTTAAGTGTCGTCAGAGATTCATAGAATGGCTTGGGTTGGAAGGGACCTCAAAGATCATCAGGTTCCAACCCCCTTGCCACAGGCAGGGTTGCCAACCGCTAGATCAAGCACTACTAGGTCAGGTTGCCCAGGGCTCCATCCAACCTGGCCTTGAACATCTCCAGGGATGGGGGCACCAACAAGCTCCCTGGGCAACCTGTTCCAGCACTTCACCACCCTCTACATATAAAACTTCCCCCAGCATCAAACCTAAATCTCCCCTCCCCTTTTGGAGAGGATCCAGAGGAGGGCCACAAAGATGATCAGAGAGATGAAGCACCTCTCCTGTAAAAACAGGCTGAAGGAGCTGGGCTTGTTCACTCTGTAGAAGAGAAGTCTGCAGGGAGACCTCTTTATGGCCTTCCAATATTTATAGGGAGATTACCATCAGGAGAGAAATCAACTTTTTACACGGGTAGATAGTGATAGAGCAAGGGGGAATGGTTTTGAACTGAAATAAGAGAAATTTAGATTAGATATAAAGAAAAAATTATTTACTGTGGCAATGTTGAGGTACTGGCACAGGCTGCCCAGAGAAGCTGTGGATGCCCCATCCTTAGAAGCATTCAAGGCCAGGCTCAATGTGGCTTTGGTTTAGTGCATGGCAGTCCTGCCTATGGCTAAGGGTTGGACCAGATGATCTTCAAGATCCCTTCCAACTCAAACTATTCTGTGATTCTAGGATTCTACAACTGGTCAGACTTCCAAAATGTTCCCTATTTTGCTTTCAGCCCAAGCAACTCTCCCTAACACTCGATCTGAGGCAGAACGGTCCCTAGACTATCTCCAAAGGGCTGTTTGTATGTAAGCTCCCTGATCTAAGGGCTATAAACATGTATAACATCAGCATGAGCTCTTCCCTCGTAGTACCCTCAGCAGCCCACACTGTTAATGGGCACATTCAGCTTGTGAGTGTGCTGCAAGGTCTCCGAGTCTTCTGAAGATCTTCCAGAGTGACTTATTGGAAAAGCTGACATTTTAGCTCTGAGCTCATGCAACAAGCCCTCAATATGACCTAAATTTGGGCTCCAAATACAATTAGAGTCAGACAAATAATAGGTAATTTGGGAAAAATGGGGGGGTGCAGGGTGGGGAAGAAATAAGTAAAAGAAAACAAATGAAAACTCGGGTTTTCCTTTTTGCTTGAAATCCTTTGTTTAACAAGACACGCTTTGGTTTGTTCTCTGGTTACAGACCACTATTGTTTATTTAGCACCCCGAAGACGGAGAGGGGCAGTGTTCACTCTATAGAAATGACCCTGGTCTCTGCTGATACTGTTATGTGATAGTGCACATGGGAAATTATAGTTGTGTGTCCCAGTTTTCTTAGTCAGAAAACCCACAATGGGCTTCAGAAAGGAAATGCAATTTTTTTAATGATCTGATTTAATAGATAAATGTTTTTTGAGAATCTCATTAAGAAAAAAACAAGTAGAAACAGCCATCATCTGCAGAATAAATATAACAGGTCAGATCCTTCAAATGTCATCAAGTAAATGCAACTTCCATAACTTCAGAAGACCAATCCTGTATTTCAAGAGACCTGGGGCCCTGTTCTGCCTGCTCTTATATAAGCCTTACAAGCTCCCTGCCGATTTCCCTTTAAGTGCAAAATGCCAAGCTAGGTGGAATCTGGACCTTCAGTATTTGCCTAGAAGGGAGAGTAGTCCTTCTAAGCCTGCCTAGTGAGAGACAGCTGCTGATCTGCAATCAGCTAGCCATCACCTGGCAATAAAATCTGTCACTCTGAAGCACCAGACAAACTCTTTCTGTTCTCTGGAAGGATGCAAGAAGCTTTCCTTTCACCAGATGAGGATACCACCCACTACAACTTTTGTCAGTCCTTGTATCAGGTCTGGCTATCACTTCATCTTGAGATACACTGAGCCCACAAGCAGCTTAAGCAAGGCACTTCTCCACAGCTGCATCTCAGGAGAGAAGTCTTTGCTGGTAAAAGCTGAGACAAAGGAAGCACTGGGTCCCTTAGTCTTCTCAGTGTCCTTCATCACAGCATCACTCAAGCCACTCAGCAACAGCCCTCCCTTTAATGCTGATGCACCTGTAGAAATGACTTTGCTGCCCCTCATATCCCTCATCAATTTTAACTCCAGCCATTCCTGAGTCTTCCTGTTTCCAGCACTGCAAACTTCAGAGATGCTCCTGTATTCCCGCTCGGTGTCCTGTTCCCTTTTCTACCTCTTCTTGGTGCTTGTTTTGTTCACTAAGCTTAGTGAGGGGTTCCCCATTTAGCCAAGGTGACCTTCTGCCACATCATCTCATGTTCTTGCACATATGGGATGGACCCTACATCCCTGGGCAGCCCAAAAATAGACTGCAGCATTGGTGATTTGCCGGGAATACTTCTCCACTGGGAGAAGTAGTTAAGAGTCCTCACTGTGTCTGCTCTCACAAAGGAAGAAAGGCTCTCCCTTCATGCAGGGAAAATTCAAGTTTCTTGAGGAATGCTACTTGTTCCTAAAATCCATACCAATGTAGCAGCTATATGGATAGAACTTAGTCCCTACTCTGTGACTCCCTCCATTCCTAAGTGAGGAAACATTTCTGCTTCCTTCCTTGCCAGAGGACTGGTAAATTTGGTCTTATTTGCAGGAAAGGAAACAGTTGTGTTCTGCTGAGCAACAGAGAGATACCTCTGAATTTGCAATCAGCTGCTCACCGGTGTAGTCCTTTGGCCCAACATAACCTGATGGATCACAGCACTTGTATCAGGCAAAAATGAAAATAGCTATAGCTAAATCCTCCTGATCCTTTTCATTGTGCTTCTAAAAGTGTTTACAAATTATGCCAAATGTCCAAGATCAAGTAAGCTGCTAGCTTGTTGCTGTGCACAAAAGCTTTGACATAAACCCCTTAAAAGACAGTAAATGGACAAAGCTGTGCCCTGTGAGCGGTCTTGTGCAGAGCTTAGAAATGATTCAGCCAGCATCCCTGGCCTGCAGCGCTCCTCTGCTGCTGGATTCAGGGTTTCAGCTGTGGATGCAGCAGACCTCAAAAAAACACCAGACAGCACAGACTCTTTTCTCTGCGAGGAAAAAAGATCTGACCCATAAGAAAGGGAGCAGCTATCAGCTGGTTTTATCTTGACCTGGTCTGATCTTGTCAAAGCCATGAGGATGATTTAGAAAGAAACATGTATCAGCAAACTTAGAAGACAGGAGATGTATACTCAAGGACTGCAGGGGACTGGGAGGGGTGAAGGTTCTCTACTCCCTCTGTATATGATATATGGGAGTATTCTGCTATGTGTTTGATGAAGTGTGTGTTACTTACATTTCCACATGGATGAATAATTAACACAAAGCATTGCAACTGCCTTAAGCTTTAAACAGAATTCTAGCATACACAATGGAAAATATAGTGGTCATCATTAAAAAAAATGATTATTTGCCAGAAGAATTACCACACTGTGGTAAATGAAAAGACCACGGTTACTTCCTGCTCTGAGTATAAATGGAAAATGTGGTGTCTCAGATACCAATAGGCTGGTAACTGTTAGCAAATGTTGACTTTTCTATGGTATCCCAAGCTGAAACTAAGCCTCTTTTGAGGTCCAGCCATTGCTTGTTTCCAGCCCTCAACGGACTGTATTTCACCAGTGCATGAAACAATTTCTCTGCCATGTACCATAAGTTGTACAACCCTCTGATACAGCACAGAGCTGGTCAATGCCTGTGTGCACCACTGCCCTCCAATGAGAGTAATCAGAACTGCTCTCAGTATCACCTAATCCCCTGCTGCCCTTCGCCTGGGGAAACTCTCTGCTGCAGGATGCAGAGTTGCGCTCTTTCCCATCTGCTCCATCAGCTTCTAAGCAGCCGCTATGTGAAACAACTAGAACTGCTTGGAAAAATTGGGTTGGAGAGCTTTCTGATGAAAAACGGAAATTGTTTCCCAATGAAATCTTCGCAACAAAATGTTCTATTTCCTCATTAACTATAGAAGTGGTTGGAAATTTCCATTCTAAAATGTTTCTGATGGAAAACAGGTTTTCCCCCTTCCTTCCCACCCTGCTTTCACCTCCCCTTTCCCAATAAAAAAAAATCTGCAGAGAACAAATCATTTTTCATTCATTTTTCAGTAAGAGAGATCTGAAGATCATAACATTTTTCGGCGGCTGCGGATTAGATGCAATTCTTCAGATAGCGCCCTGTATCCTGTGGCTTGATTGCTTCAGTTCTTTTCAATTCCATTAGAAGTTACTGATGTCTGATTAACTGATAGAGAGAAAACAAACTACTTTACTTCCCAGTTGTGCAGCCCTCAAAGCCTACTCCAATTTTTGGTAATGTGCAAGGTAAAAAAAAAAAAAAAAGAAAAAGTCTGCCCACAATGCAAGTGCATCAGTTTCATGCCTCTGATCCCATATGAATCTTTATTATTTGTATTGCCATGAATTTGCTCTTAAATGCACTGTTTTTTCACCATCTGTAATCCTCAACTGCCTCTCAGATTAACACCTGCAAAACCACCCCAGTAGCTTCTTAGAATTCCTTCAAAATGCAGGTTGTTAAAAATTAAGCAGATTTGGATTTATACACTCATTCTTCTTTTTCCCCAATTGCTTTTTGTTCCCGGCTTCTCCAACAAGGAAAGGGCCAGGTACTATGACATCTCTCTCTGTCTAAACACCCTAGTGAGCCATGTTAAAATTAATCACTTTTTAAGAGGTACACTCACAGTCTCAAGGGTAGGCTTGTAACTGGATTTTTTTGGTGCGCTAGAAGTCAGCACAATGGCAAATGCAAAATTCAGCCCATGTTCTTGTGAGGAGGAGGGAAGGGGAGACACAGTTTTATACTTACTCAGAGGATACGAGAGGTGCCAAGAGCAACATCATGGGAATACAACCTATTATACCACATATGGTCTCACTTATCTGTTATTCATATAAGAATTCCACATCGTTCCTAAACAGCAAATAAGAGAAGAGCATGTACCATACTTGAGGAACAGAAGATTTCACTCTGGTTAAGCAAGTCAATTTTGAATAGGGAAGTAACACAACTTTCTACCAACAGTTAAAACAGAATTTAAATTTGAAAGTTTCCTAGCATCCTTTCCTTATGCTCTGCCTTCTATCAATCTCTGCTTGTACAGAATATAACAAAGAATGACATTCTCTCTGAAGAATTTTTGACCAACATGTACAGCATCACAGAAAAACAGAGCCCTGCTTAGAATAAATAATTGTACAATTTAAGCATCCTCTTGAAAGTCCTTCAATTAATCACCTCCCAGATTATCACAGAAACCTTCAATTCTGTAGGACAACAAACATTTAATGTACATTATACAAATCTGCCAAAGTGACCTTAAAAGGGGAATCCAACTCAAGGGGAATTTTGCAAAAATCCAGATCCTGCCCCTTTGCTATACCAAATCCTCAGAACTTTGACCATAACCAATTGATCAAGACTTCATAGAGTACTGCTCACCAGTCAGCTCATGCTAACTAGCTGTCCATTTGAAATGCAAAAAGAGGAAAGTTTGGACAAGTTTGTACATCTGGTAGACTAAAGTTAATCTGAGTTCCTGTTTTCTTTGCATAGGCTGCAGCATGGATTTAAGAGCAAACCACGATTCATACCGAATGAGAGTGGTGGCTTTCAGGTCTGTATGTCCTTGGAAAGGTCATGCTTACCTTTGAGCCACAAGTGTACAAAGCATTACTTTTGTTTTATTTGACTAACATGCTTTCTTGCTCTTTAAATAAGGAAGAGAGCTTGTTTAGCTTCTGTGCCAGCTTAGCACTATTACTTTGTCTAGTACTATTTAATAATTAAATATAATGAAAATATATCCATTCACATCCAACATCTTTCTATTTATTTAAGACCTTGTAACATGATGGAAAGCGCAGCAATGACAGCAGAGCAGCAAGGTCCCAGGCTGCAGCAAGTGACAATTTGCCCAAATACAACAGCTCTAAGCACAGAAATAAAGAAGCTGCTTACCGTCAGAAGGCCTCAGGTACCCGGGGATCTCCAGCGAGATCCCCTTACCTCCACTGCCAACCCTTAAATGAGGTCTGGGAAGGGGTGGCTCCTGGCCCCACACCTTCCAGTCACTCAGGGGCACTGCTTGCACCTGAGCTCCCCTGGGTTGGCCCTGCCTTCCCACCAGGTGTTCAATCACTGGTTCAGGTTGTGACCTAGCATCTCTGCTACAGACTTCTTTTGTTCCTATTTTATTTTTTTTAAGTAATGCATGAGAAAGTAAAAATCTCATTCATTTACAAAACAACTGGAAATAATGAGTATTTGCAGCCTGCTACTGAAGAAAGCCATTTCTAAGTGTCCTGCTGTGACCCATTCCCTTTTAATAGAAGAAGTTGCTTTTGGATGGGTGCCTAATGTAAACATTTTCTTGCACTGAATAAAAAAATGAGTAGATAGTTGCTTCCAGATCTTCAGTTCTTTTGATACTTTCAGTCATAATCTTCAAGGAATAAATAAGAAATGAGTAGAACATCATCCAAGAAAAGCAGGCTGTTCTGATCTTTGGAAATCCATTTAATTGAACCTTATCACATCCCTAGCGATGGTTGTGAGCTTGTTCCTTTGTATTCACTGTAACACTTATTGATCAACATCACATAGCAATAGAAACTTTCCCCCGCTTCTTCTTATGTCATATTAAAAAAAAAATTTTTTTTAATGACTGTCTCAAGAAGGCTGGACAATCTGAACAATGGCATAATAATCCAAAATATAATAGGATAATATTTTGGCCTCATTGCAGTCAACTGTCAGACTTCCACAGTTTTAGTTGAGCTATGGTCTCATCTCTGAACTGCTGGGAGGTGATGGAGGGATGTTGAGCAACACCCAGCTCATGGGCCAAAGCCCTGTTTCCAGCTCTTCCCAATAACTAGTTTTGTTACCCTTGGCAAGTCTCTTAATGCCTTCCCTTCTTCATTTGTAATAGGGTATGGCAGAAACTAGGTGTAATAAAGTGTTTTTAATTCCATGGATGGACAAAGCCATATAATAAATGACACTGTAACTCATTCTGCACTTTGTACTTTTTTGCTATGAACCTAACAAAGAATCTAACCTGAGAATCTGGTAAATTTTAGTTTTACATAACATCTCTCAAGTGGTTTGGCTAGTGACTTGTGGATCTGACAGGGACTAAAACACTGCAGTGATGACACGCTACAGAAAGACTGAATCTTCCCAGAAATTTGCGAGACTTCCAATAATATTCCTAGACTAACAAGTGACAGTTTCAAACATTATAAACAAGCTATGCAATCCTTTCAAGATTCTTTTAAAACTTTGAAAAAAGCCAGTCAGCAAAACCAATGTTAAAGCTTCTCCTGTTGTCAATGGGAAACGTAGTGGCCATGCAATGCCATTAATTTGCTCAGCATTGCATTCGGGTGCTACATGCTCTCATCTCACAGGCAGCTAAGGACTATCAGAAAGCAAGATTTCTGGTGAGAAAGGGAAGGAAATTGAGGCAGGTCTTCTCAAGGGGATGTGGAGAACAAAATTCACGAAACCAGGGTGACCACAGGCCCCAGAGAGTCTGCCAGTCAGAAAAGCACACACCTCCTTTTTCACCTCACTCTTTTTATCTGCCACACAAACAATTTTACATGGAATTGTGTTTGCTGTAGGATTCTGTTTCCTGTGGGGAAACACTATTAAAACATGTTTTAAAATATCTTGCCACCATTCAGTAATCAGATGTTTCACATGGAACCAAAAACACACATGCTAACACAAGTACTGTCAGGGAGCTGGATGGCTCTGAACTAAAGAAATGGTTGTACAATGACTCCTCCCCACGTGTTGTTTGTTTGTTTGGCCCTTTTCTTCCTAGCCAAAATAGATGTAATTAATTGCACTGCTGGGCACTAGCCTGACAGAAATATCACAGCTTGAATTTGGCAGCCTTGGTTCTACACAGCTTGGTCTTCCATGATGAAAGATGTAAAAACAAAAAGAGGCATTTCTAGTGCAAAGTCCAGAAAACTTCCAGGGCTTGACAACACAGCATCTCAGAACATTCCAATCTGTTGTTCTGTCTGTAAATCAGTTAAGGCAAGAAGATGCTAAAAAACTTCAGTATGCTCACGAGTAAGCACAGTAAAGCCTCTCAAAGACAAGTCAAAGTGCCTTTATATCCCAGTGATCATTTGTGGTCCACATACAGAGCTTATTGGTGATCCTCTATCCTGAGATTATTAGCCGGAAACACACTGGAAAATTGGCAGGGCTTCCACACACTGCCACAACAGAGCTCCAGATCCACATCTCTGATTCGTCTTCAGTCCAAGACGGTCTCTCAAGTAAGAGGACCAAGGTGTGTGAGCCATGTACAACAGGAAGCCTAGTGGAAAGTTTTGTTGATTACTAGCAGTGTTCCTTGAGTCCTTGAATGAAGGTCAAGAGAACCAGGTGTTCACTGAAGAGAAAGCATCTCAGGTCTATGAATTCTCCAATGTCTGCAGAAAGAAGTGATGTTATGTGAAGAATATTTTAAGGAGAAAACAGAGCAGGCATTAAGACAGGGTGCTATTGTTGCACAGGTCCTGTGATGCCAGGCTATTTCCTGTCCTAAATAAAAAACAGGATGGCAGTTGCCTAGATGAAGTAACAGTGGCAAGAATGAGCAAATGTTGAGTAACGTTTTGAACTGAAAGAGCTTCTTGCTTCGAATAGATCTCAGTAGCCGTGGAAACAACTGTTCATGTATGAATGGAAACTCAACCCCCCTCTGTATCACTACTATCCTTCAAGATGTTTTCATGCAACAGAGACATGGCAGAACCTGCAGAAGTCGGATTTAGAGTTGAGGAGGAAACAAATACATTTTTATAGAAATTTTTGGAAGTTTCCAGAAGCAACTAGAACGTTCAGAATGACGAACAAGGCAAAGCATGACACCAAAGTATAGCTGCTTCTGTTCTGCTGTCCCTAATTAACTGTGTTCTTCATTGGCACGTAATCATGTGTCAGCAGCCCAAGGGTTGTTCTTTAACTCCCAACATTGCTGCCATTTTCCATTCTGCCAGCCAAATGAGCATTGTATGAACTCTGTCTCAGCAAGCGAACTCAGTAAGTCCTTTTATTCTTCCCCGATCCTGTTAAAATGGCTGTTACATCTACCCACCATTTATTCCCTGAATTTCATGCTTTGGTTTCTCGTGACTCCTGCAGATTTCCCTTCCTTCTTCCCTGTGAAACCAAAGCAAAAGACTTCCCCTCTGCAACCCCACTGATCATTTCCTACTGAAGATCTTCCCCTTTTGATCATTTATTTTATTCATATCCATAGAGCCTGTTCAAGAGCAACAGATTTGGGGGCAGTGTATTCTCTCTTCCTGCACTGCAGAGATCAGTGCTTGCCTAAAAGACAGGGGTGATGTCATCCTGGCTGTTCTTTTTAAGGCAAATAAAAATACCTCCTGTCTCTTTGAATACTGCTTTTGAAGCCTGAAACCCAGCTGGAATTTAAAAAAAAAAAAAGGGGGGGGGGGGTTAAAATCCAGCAGTGTGCTCATACTATACCCTAATCTACTCATACATATTTTAACAAATTACACGAACTTACTGGCATGACCTCCAAGCCACACGAAGGACCCTGTGGAAATGAACTCACTCATCAAGCTGTAATAGGTTAGCCAAGTCACAGAGCCCTACGTTAGCTTACTGCATTTGCCCTGGCTCACTTCTGCGTCACCTTCGGGTACTCACTGAAGACTTTTGTGCCTTGATGTAATCAGTAAGCTGAAGACATCATATACCTGCCCCACAAGGAGAGCAGCACATCTGCAGAACTCAGATGAAACTGCAGCATTAGTAAGTGCAAAGTAACTTATTAAAGCTGAAAAAACACGAATAAATGTTCAGGAGAAACAAGAGCCAAAGCCTCTGATTCACAACTCAGAAGTAATTTCACAACCAAGAGGTAATTTGATTCAGCTGATTTAAGCCTTATTTCTTGTTTAATTCAGCTGAGTCTTTTAAGTGCAAGGCTTCGGATTTTTTTTTTTTAATTCTCTCTTATCATCTGTTCTGGGAATCAAAGGAAATTTATCTCAACTCAGAGTATTAAAAAATACACTGTTAAAAGACAACAGACTGGCATGAAAATGTATTGTTTCATTCCAGTGAAAGAGAACAAAGTACAAAGCCACTTAATCATTTTATAAAATCACAAAATTCAGATCACATTATTCATTCAGAGCAACTGTTGCTGATGTGCTCTTTTTCAGCTGCTCAGAAGTACGGCTTTTCTCGCCAACGCTGTCATCTTCATTCCTAACAGGGCGCATTCCTTTTCTCCTTGCAGCCTGACAAGTGAAAGCGAGGGTGCACCAGCAGGCAATGCTGCTCCTGAAGGCATGTGGTGCTGCTCACATGCACTCCCTTTTGTAACCCTCGTAGTGCAGGTTATCTGAGCTGTCTGCTCCATGCTTTCTCCCCACTACGTTCTATATATGTTCAAACACACTTTTCATATACGTATTTCAGGACTACTTTTTGCCATAATGCCCCAGCTAAGCCAACGGCAGTTTAGGTAAACCTCAAATAGCTTTTGGATGGTTGTTACTGACCTCCCCAGCAAACGACACGGGACAGCTGGCAAAACCTTCCTCAGCCATAAAGCACGTCTGGTCTTGGTGCCCTGGGATCTTTAATGACTCACAGCGTAGCTTGGCATATAGCTCAGAAGGAAGAGGAACAACATGGAGTCTTCCTTCTACTAATCTTTTCTTCTTTTTCCACCTTCCTTCTCAGACCTCCCCTTTCCTTTTTTTTTTTAATCATTTTGCATCATTGGGAAAAGAAAGATATAAAATATTTGGTGTGAAATCCTACACTACATCGTTCTGTTCTACCACCATAGAAGTTGATAATGCCTTAGAAGAGAGCCAAGTCCTTAGGGACTGACAGAAAACACAAACCATCACTTTAGCACACTAGAAAAGAATGGTCATCTGCAGAACCCTTTTAATGCACACTTTTCGTGCCCAAATAGTGTGAAAAAGTTTCAGCAATGCTGCTTCACGGGTGCTGAGCAAGGGAACTGAAGGAAATCAATGGAACCAGTCAGAAAACACAACATTAGAACTATCACAAGCTCACAGATGTGTTACTGATGACTTTGAAACACTCACAGAAGAAAAAGGTGGAAGGAAGAAAGTGACTCTTCAAACTCACAATCCCCAGATTCCATCTAGTCACCTCTTAAAATCATGTATCCCGAGCAACTTGAAGACTACTATATAGGACACAATGAACTGCAAGCCTCTAGGATTAAAAGTGACTTCATCCATACAACACACCTGACCCCATCCAAGGCCCCTGACTCCAGATAAGTCTTTCAGAGCACAGTGTACTGAAGTGAAGGAGTTCACACACTGTCCCATCTGATTTACTACTACAGAGATTGAGAATGAGATTAGGATGTTCATTAGGATGAAAAATTACCAAGAGCTAGAAGCTGTCCAATATTTACGTTGGAAACAAGTTCATTAAATGTGAATGTGGGTGTTTGACATCTTTCTCCATTCAGTTGCTAAACAGAGTGACCAATAAATTAAACACAAGCCTGCTCCAGCCTCAGAGGAATTTACGTGTAACAGCCCCGATGCTTGCTCACTGAAGGCATGACATCTTCTCAGGGAGATGAGAAGCCACTCCATCTGTTGCTGGTTACAGTAAATATGAATTAACTTCTGCATCTGTTTCAGGTCAGTTTTCCAGTGGAATGTATTAAACAACGTACGATACACACCAATTGGTCTTACTGTTTTCCAGGTTGTGTGCATTGGTACATTGCAGGTGGTGCAATGCAAACAGATATCAAACCACTAGGAAACTACTGCTTTTCTCCATGATCAACACCAGAAATTTTGCTATTGCAGTGCAGCCCTGCATAGGTCCAATAGCTGGTGTTCTTACTGGATGTTACTGAGATCACTGGGAGATAAGACCACAAGAATATGCCTAAATCCTTCCCATTTAGGACATGAAAATGAAAAAACGAGTTTTGTCAAGGTCTTCTCACTTAACTTGGAAGAGACGGAGAAAGAAGCAGCTGAAAAGAGAAAATATAGCCAGAAACTGGGAATTATCTAATATTTACCAGGAAATAAACCAATGAACATTCACATACAAAGAGGATGAAGTTACACCTGAAATAAAGTCCCAGTTCCTTCTGAGATGAAAGCTCTTGTAGCAGTAAAGGTTGTGAAGTGTTAACCAGACAGTCAAAGGCAAAGGAAGCCAAGAATTCTTCATTCATGAAGATGCATCTATGCTTCCCCCTTCTAGAGGAGTTGGATCAGTCATGCATCCATGTTTGTGGGCAGAGTCCAGCACTGTTGTAGTGGGTGACATCAGCCTCTCACAGCTGTAGAAGACAGACTATCTAACCACTGTCCATTTAGATAGCAAAGCAGAAAAAAAAAAACCTACACGTATCTTCCCCAGACCCAGTCTCTAGATCCAGTGCTGTTCACATCAAATACTGACAGTCCTGGACATCACATCAGCACACCATGTTTCCAGAGCTCGCCCATACTTGTTACTCAGCATTTTGCATTAATTGCTGTGGGGGAAAAAAATATATTTTTTTTCTTCTAATTTTGCTGCTTTTCTCCTCATTTCCTGCTGTGATCAATATCCTTTAGCTTACTGCTGTGCCATTTTCTTGTCATAAAAGGGTAGTATGCAAGCACAGCAAAACCTTAGTTTAGGCACTAAGGAATATAATTCTGAGTGAAAATTCAGATTTTCGGCAGATGCTTCAGCCCCAGAGATTCCTTTCACTGTTATTTAATCATTATGTTGCAGAAGTAGACAAAATCTCCATGAAAGAACCCCAGTTGTACTAGACACTATACAAACAGTGAGTTAAAAAAAGAACTTGCCTCCCTCAAGAGTTTGCAATTTAATATAAAAAGCAGGTGTGACATCTAAGCAGCAAAGAGGAAGATGGTAATTGTGGAAGAGACTCTCTAGCTGGATTCAAATTGATTTTAAAAATGCAGGACACAAATCAATCCACATCGGAAGTCCCTCTCATTCATACGCACTGCCCAATGGGGCACTGCAGCTGGGAAAAGCAACCTGTCCCAGTGTCTCACCACCCTCTGAAGCAAAGAATTTCCTCCTAATATGTAACCTAAATCTACCCTCTTCTAGCTTAAAGCTATTATTATTTGTCCTATCACTACATGCCCTAGTAAAAAGTCTCTCTCCATCTTTTTTATAATTCCCTTTAAGTACTGGGAGGCTGCAATGAGGTCTACCCAGAGCCTCTCCTTTTCCAGACCGAACAACACCAGCTTTCTCAGCCTTTCTTCGTAGGAGAGGTGTTCTGGCCCTCTGATCATTTTTATGGCCCTCCTCTTAACCTGCTTTAGCAGGTCCACATCTTTATTGTGCTGTAAAACCGTATTTTCTCTTAGGTTGAAAGTGAAAATCATGCACAGCAGTATGAAAAGCACCGTGAAATACATGCTTCTGTCTAACTTGGACAAGACTAATAACGTAAAGGCAAAAAACTAGCCAGGAGTAATTGGAATTGCTTGATACTTGGCTCACAGCGGCTATGAATCAGAGGGACACTCCTTGTCCATTTCACTTGCTGAGATCACACACAGACTATCTACAGGATCCTGTGGCACCTCCTATTAACCAGTGATCAAAGACAGGCAGTGAACAGCCTTTTATTTCTGTTTGTTTTCATCTCCATTTATTTAAGCTTCGAAACTTTATGATCTTATTAAATGCAAACACCAACAACAGAAAACAGAGAAAATAAAACCAGAAAATTGACCTATGCATAAACGCAGCAGGCTGAACAAAAATTTCTACAGCTTTTGATCCAAACGAAACAGTCCTAATAGTTTAAGTTTACCATTAACTAGTGAGTCATTTCAGAACCTCCTGTAAGAGTTGTTCTGGATGCCTGAAGAACACAATCTTCATATGATGTGCAACAGCTACTTGAATTCCAACAACATGGTATTCAAGTGTTTGTTCTTTCTAAGCTCAGTGACATCAAGGTCAACCTCTTGTTACGTGATCTGTATTCAAGAGCTGCACACTGTAGGATTCCCTGATGAAGGCACACTCCTAGGCATCAATAATTTTATTGCAGCAGAGGCTTGTAGCACAGTGTAACTCACTCTGCTGGTGGGTGACAAAAATTCCCCTTTTCCCCATCTCCTGCCTGGCATGCTTTTTCACAGAAACTTCAAGTGCATGTTAGCTGACTGAATTCAGATGAGTGCAGAATGGGCAGAATATTCAGGAAACGTCCCCGTCCAAATAAGATACTTTCTCACATCATCTGTTCTTCTGTCCTTTGGATAAAATTGCATCTAAAGCTATCTACTCTGTTCGCTGAAAGGGAATATTATTAAGGAGAGTTCATTGTTCATTTTCATGCTGAGCATAACTGCCTTACCTGGTAAACCCAATAACTTATTTAAAATGAAACAATATAGCTGATAAGGAGGATCCAAGGGAGATGCTGAGAAAAGATATGGGGAAAATGCCCATCTATTGTAGTAGGAATAATGCACAAGATTCAGATTAAAGTGTAATTTATTGCCTGAGTCATATGGGGAAGCGGATTCTAAATTAGTTCCTGGGATGAGGAAGCAGCTGCCACAAGCACTGTGCTCTCTACATGCAAATGTATCAGCCCATACGGTATTGCTTCTCTCTGCTCAGGCAGCATTTTGTGGATGGGTTTTAGGAGGGTGGACTCTGCCACACAGCTGGAAATGCTGCCATAAACTGTGTTGTCAGTCAAAAGCCAGTCAAGGCCAACCATCCTACACAGCATGTGCCTTGTGCAAGTGAGGACCTGTGTGAAGGCCTAGTGAGAGCCAGCGTGCTCCCTGTCAGTAGCTCCATCAAAGCGCACACACACACACCTGCCCCAGGCTTCACCCCTCTGCGCAGCAAGAAAGAGGACAGTCATGCTTTACATCTGCTTTGCCTTGGTGGCAATGATACACAGCACTGAGCAGGCCTGGCTGCTTCTCACAGAAACATAAAAGCACTTGTGTCTTAGTACAGAGTTGCTCGCACTCGGCTGCAGCAGCTTTGCACTGCCAGAACAGCTAAAGGCAGCCAGATGATATTCAAGAATGAGGCTGTAGTGACCTAAGCTGCAATGACTTCTTTTTCAGTTCAGGCCTCGTTTAGGCCCTGGAGCGTGCTCAGAGAAGGGCAACGAAGTTGGTGAGGGGTCTGGAGCACAAGTCTTATGGGGAGCAGCTGAGGGAGCTGGGATTGTTCAGTATGGAGAAGAGGAAGCTCAGGGGAAACCTTATTGCTTTCTATGACTACCTGAAAAGAGGTTGTGGCTAGGTGGGGGTCAGCCCCTTCTCCCAAGTAACAGCAATAAGACGAGAGGTCATGGCCTCAAGCTGCACCAGGGGAAGCTCAGGTTGGATATTAGGAAACATTTCTTCTCAGGAAGAGCAGTGAGGCACTGGCACAGGCTGCCCAGGGAGGTGTCGGAGTTACCGCCCCTGGAGGTGTTCAAGAACTGTGGAGATGTGGCACTGAGGGACCTGGGTTAGTGGGCATGGTGGGGATGGTTTGACAGCTGGACTAGATGATCTTAGAGGTCTTTCCAATCTTAATGATTCTATGAACCGGGTCCACGAGAGGCGTCACCCCTCTAGAAAGAGGGACAGAGATGATGCGGTATCCTACAGCTTCTCAAATGGCACTGAATGCATAATGCCATGTAATCCTGGCTGTCTCACTGTAATGGATATATTTTCTTCTCAAAAGGCCTTTGAGGGGGTTTTGAAAGTACATGTTATTCTGCATTTTTCTTATAGAAAGCGATGGTCAAAAGAACTCATCCTGCCCAGACAGGATATGATGCATGACAGTTCACAAGGAGTTTGCCCAGAATCCCAGCCTACCTCTAGAAAAAACTTTTAGAAGAAAACATTCTGAGTTTAGAACACATCTGACCCATGACACCAGAGGAACGTCTCTGGGAAGCACCTTTCCTCCCAGACATCTGGTACTTGGCTCAGGCCCGAGCCAGCTACAGGATTACGGCATGATCTTGTTTAATAGCTGATGGAAAGCCAGGAGCTGCTGGGTCACTGAGAAGAAGGTCTGCACCATTTTGCATCAGACTTTGATCCCTTGGACTTGTCAGTATCTTGCCCTCTGTCCTGCACCACGCAATACAGCCAAAGGGTGATGAGGCCATGACAAGGAGTCAGGTCGTGATTTGTCAGGATGAAGCAGATTCCCTACTCATCCGTGGATGGTAAAAGGCTTTATCATAGATGCTGCTACTGAACAGCAGCAATGCAGCAGTACTCAGATGTGCAAACTGAGGGTGTGACAAAGGAGGTCAGGAGGTGTACAGTAGTTCTTAAAAATGTTTCCTCTGCTTGTCAAAGACTCCTCTGCCATCAAAGAAGCTACGCAGCAGAGAAAATGCAGTGGTGAATCTCATCCTGAGAATCTCACAGCATAAACTTTCCTTTGATTTTTGAGTATTACACTACAGCTGCACTGGCATCTTTTTTTTTTCTGCTTGTGAAGCAGAAAATACAATGCAGAAGACAAGCAATTCCTTTTCCCTAAAACCACAGACCTTAGGAAGAGCTCATTTTAGAGTGATGCTGTTATCTTTTTCAGTTTGCATTTCTTTGTTCATTCTGTGCTGTTTTATTACCTCTTTCTATCAGCCATATCCAATGATTTCTTAAATTCTGCCTCCAGCCACAAGGAATGTAAGCAAGTATAGCTGATGTAAAATTACATCCATGCCTTCATTCACTGAGCAGTGATTGTCTGTTGAGTACTTGCAGGAAAATTCTTTTTTTTTTTTTCCCAGTACAAATCCCAAGGCAGCTGAGGTTACACAACCAGCTTCATACTTAGTTTAAAATATGTCTCAATTTATAAGCCATCTGCAGCACTCGTCATTAAATGAGAAGGCCACAAACAGGAAAACTCACAACTATGATAAATAATCAGGACTCAAATGAGCACTCTAGTTTGAAGCAAGAATCTGGGTTGATCAAAATGCTTCCTAAATGGTGCCAGCAAAATGAATGGGACAATCACATCACAAACCACTTGTCTGAGGCAAATGGCCCACTTTCTGAAGTCAGTAATATGTTTTCTGGCTCAGGAAATCCCCAACCTGCAAATGATTAGAGAGTAGGAGAAGTATCATTAGATGCTAGCCCTTTTCTTTATTCTTCCTTAGGAAACTGCTTAGGCAACAAGATATGGAGGTAGGTGGGCTTCTGTACAACCACTCGTGTGTTCTCATGCACAAAGCAATGGGTCTGAGAGCAGGTACACTGTAGAAAGCAAGAGGCAGAGGACAATTCAGTGGGTACCCTTAACTTCTCCCACAGAATCCTCTGTATACCAAAACTACCATTAATTACTTCATTTACTTATGTTCTAATCATGCAGGAAGGAATACGTGGGGAATGCTTGTTACTGTAAAAAAAGCAAATCAAAGAAATTGGATTCTGCACTTAGATCCACACATGACAAAGATAGAGACCATCCCTGTATTGCTCACAGATGAAAGCGCTCCCCACAACATCTGAATGCATTGAAGGATGCAGCCACAACTGATACCACTGGAAAGAAATGACGGACTCACAGAAATTGGAGCCTTCATCTTTGAGAGCATATAAAACCAAATGCATTTTTATCCCATGATGACAATTACAGGACAAGTGATATTTATTTGTTTGTGCAGCAAAGACTAGGCAACTTAAGTCTCTCAAGATTTCCACCAAAATATGCTGATTGCCTTTGGGATTTAGATTTGCAGAGGTTTTTATGATTGCATTTCAAGGCACATTATGTGTCTACACAGAAAATGCAGCATAAGCTCATCATTTTTGCCAGGCCCCAGAAGGTCTCCTAGATTTTTTGAAATTAGAGATGGAGGGATAAATCTTTGGATCCAATGAGTCCCCCAGCAGGACAGGACATCCTCCTAAGGCTTGCTTCCAAGGCCTCGCGTTGTCTTGTTTGGAGTGACATGGCTTGTGTGTGGAGGCTACTCCATTATTTCAGAGGTTTCACTTTTATGGTCCTTGCAATCAGTTATTGCTTATTAATTCTACCTTTTTAAACACTCTCATTCCATTAATCTAGGAAAACCGTAGAATTTCAGAAACATTTGTAAAAGAATCCTGTGTCTCCATATTTAGCCGTAATGGTAAAGCTGAACAGGCTTAAGCTCAGTGAAACCCTATTTTATTAATAAATTCCTACTGAAGTCATTAGGGTTCTCTGCACAGTAAAATTAGCACACTTTGCCCTCAGAGCTCTCACGCTGGAAGAATAAATCAGAATGCACTGGAGCAGAATCTGTTCTGTCTAACATTTTTGTTGTTGTTATTATTTTCCTTTAAATTCCTCATGTTTGATTAAGAAAATTTCTTCTTGGTTTTCTGTTCTCTTTTCATTATGCTTGTAGATAAAAAGCCTTTGCACGGCAGGAAGAAGAGCAACAATTTGCCAACTCAAGCTGCATTTGCCATCTGGTATCCAAGAACTTAGCAGACTGTCTGTTCCATCACTGCAATAATATTATGTCATTTTAATGACCCCATGCTCTGATTTGAAGATAAGCAAGTTGGACTCAGATGAGATACAGACATTCACCCCTTGTAATAACTTGCACTTCCTCTGCTGTCGTCACCAATTACCATGGCATTGATCACAGACTGATAACAAAGGTACTAAAATTTCAGAAAAATCAGCTTCCCACTGCTTTTTCTTTCTTGTGCTTTCTTTAACTGGGTTTTAGATTGCTGCAGTGCCAGATGGATACAAGCTGTGCTGAGTAAGAGACCAGCATCCCATTTGCCTAGAGAAGGCAGGGAAAGAGGTCAGGGTCCTAAACATATGACTAAAGCCAACATTCCCAGAGGAATTGGCAATTCTGAAAGGTAAGTGTTAGGCACCTTAAATGAGACCCATTTTGCAAAAGAAAATATGAATGTACTGCAATAAACGATAGCGGGATTTTTGAATCTTGGCTAGTCAATGATTGCCTCTGACATTAGATCTCCACTATAACAGCACAGCAAGTGAAACAAAACACAGATTTCTTGGGATGAGCCCTCCAGTCTGAAAAGGTTGCTATGAAGTGGAAGGAGTACACAGCTTCACGCCTCCAGGAGATCCAAATGTGGGGTTCAGTGATCAGTACCAAAGAGGAAAACTCAGTCTACTCCATATATCTCACATTCTTCTCTACCTGTCTACTCAGGTCTGCTTCTGCCTCCAGTGGCTCTTATTTACTGGAAGCCACATTCTTTTCCTCTTCTATCCCCAAGTTACTCATCAACTCTTGCTGCAGAGAACAGGATGTATATCGCACACTGGGGAGTATTCACAAATCTGCTTCTGTTTTCAAGGACGAGGATGACAAACTGAACACAGAGCAACTGTTAGTTTTATGGATAAGCTATGTGTTCAAAGCAGAAGGAGAACATATGCAATGCAGGCTACTACTATATCACCTGCCACTAAGTGACAACAGTGACAGCCACCAGCAACCAGCAATTCATCTTCTCAGTAGTAGCAGCCTGAATAATGAAAATAAGGTATATGGGAGCTCACGCAAAAAAAGCCATTAATAGAGTCTTCCCTGCAAAGAAAGGCTTGAATTTGCTGGTATTGAACACAGAAGCATCATCCTTTAATAGACAGAGTGAACATGGGAATATTCTGAAAAATCATCATTCTTTGAGATTTTAAAAAAAATCTCTTAAGTACTTGTAATATGCCCTGGCAGGGAGCAAGACAACACATTACAACAGTCTGCATCTATCCAGTGCAGGAAAGACAGGCTGACATCCAGGCCCCATTTTCACAGCTCACATCATGCACGTGATGGTGAAGGAGGGAATACAGCAGAGGAACTGAGAGGGAACGAGCCACTGCAGTGCTCAACCAGGACATCCCATTGGAGACCACTGCTTATGGGCACTTCGGCCGATCCACAGGCAATCAAAAAGATGCCTAAAGCCAGGAGGAACATTACAAATTTTTCTAAAGAATGTAGGCAGGTTCTTCACACAGGATGAATCATAAATTAACTAGTTGCTCTTCACCAATGATAAGGAGAAGAGACGATAATGGTTATATATCAAGGACACTTTAATCCAGATCTGTCATAATAATTCCTTCCACCATAATACATTTACGAAAAGAGTAATAAATAAAAGCTGAAAGGAAGGATACTGTCTGTAAGCAGGAATGATGAATTTCAATCCAGAAAATGCATTTTGGCTACCATCCATAGTATAACCAACTTCACAAGCATCTGTGCGAGTTTAACAAGGCTACTGACAAAGCAAGGGAACCCATACCGTGAGGTGTTTGTGACACACCAGTTGAAAATAAGATAACCTCTACCTTCAGAAATCTGCATTGCTTAGCTATAAAAACAGTCACAAGTAAAATGCGGTCCAGGGAATGGCTTTGGAGAAGGGAAGCTCCAGCAACACTGTCAGCAAACCAGGTGAAATCTGACAGTTTTTGAATACTGCATGAACAGCCTTTTAGGGAATTCCTACTAGGCTTTCCTAAATAATATGCGCCACATAATGTCAAGCTTCTAGTTCAAATGTGATCTCATTTATTACTTGGTGGCACCTTCAACTTCATAAGAATCATTTAGGATTCAACCACTGTACTGAATGCACTAGGATTCAGTAGCATTTGGCAGGGAGAGACAGTACTAAAGGAGTGGATTTGTGTCAGAGCTATAAGCGATCAAACTGACCACAGTCAAATGGGGCTGCAGCTCCCTTGGTCTGCCCATCTGTAAAGGAGATGTGCCCTCTTACTGATCTATCTCACTGGAGAATAGGTTATGGGAATAACTCCAATACTGACCTTCACTTAAATGCCAGCTTTGGAAAGCTTTTTAAAGCTAATGGAAAGAATTACATAGACTTCAAGCGGCTTCATATCACTTCCTAACTGAGAAATTGATTGTATGGTGGTGAAATGCAAGGCACAAACATATTAAAACACTGTCATTTAACCATTGTTGCTCAGGCTGAAAATATCAAGAGTAGCTGAAATTCTTGTCATCTAAATCCTTCCACCTTGAACAGTGACTCTAAATAGTACACCCTAAAGCTATTAAGATTCTTTTGTTCGTAGCCGTGCTACTATGAAATGGTTATTAGAGAAATGCCATTGGGGAAGAAGAGATCTTGCTTAGTTTTCTGGAACAGGAACTTATTCAGAAGATAAATTCATATTATCATCTCTTCCATTTTTCTCTACTGTGTTTACTGATGTTTTGCCCACAGGAGAAGCTGATCTTTCTTGATGAAAGAATAAGCAGTTTGAAAACAAAACAAACAAAAGTAGATCAGAGAAAGAGCAGAGAAGTGATGGAAGATGTCGGCTAAAAGAGGGGGATGAAAGCTAATGTGCCTTAATCGAGGAAGCCATTTTTTGTTCAACTTCACATGCATAAGATAAAAGCCAGGCTCACCTTCTGTGTAGCTATTCATTTCACAAATTAAGGAACACACCTACTGAAGCAGTAACCTCCCATGTAACACCTGCATTAGCCTGTACAATGGAAAAGGGATCTCAGAAGCAAACAGACTGCAGAAATGAGTTTGCCTGGATAGAGGGATGTTATAAAGCTCTCAACATCACAGAGACTGATTTTGAGGCAACAGCTCAAGGTAATACTGTATTCTTAGAAAATCTTTGCTCTCAAAACATGAATGTTCTCAGATCTGTATTTTTTGGCCTCTTCACCAAAACCCCATATATTGTTTCATGTAACCATGCCTTGTTCCTCATCTCTGAGCCCATCCACAGCACAGGGACACTTCCTGTTTTCAAATCTGTTAAAAAAAAACCTTACTTTGCCAGACTTCCTTGGGTAATCTAGTTGATTTGGATTTAAAAATACATACATACTTCTTCCTATCTTTTCCAAGCTCCTCAGAAGAAGGACATTTTATTCATATTTACATGAGGCATTTGGCAAGGCACGATGAGCACTTCAATTGAAATAATGAAGAACAGAGAAACGTTGTTTATGCTAGTTCTCTCTGCCCAACTTATCCTGGATATTTAGTAAGCTTAGTCTAATTGATGGCTCTACTAAACCTAAGTACCAGATATGCACCACTGGCTTTTAGAGCTCCCATTATGAACTTTTGGTACAGGTCTGGATCAACTTGCATTGTGGTTGACTGAACATCGTCACCAGAACCATCACTGAGCAAAGAGAGAAGAAATTAAAATGTGGGTGCAGATGTGACTTTTGAGATTTCCTCTGATTCTTTCCAGTCATCCTGGAAACAGGGAAACTGAGACAAAGCTGCTGTCTTGCTTGCTCTGGTGTTCATAGTCACAATAAACAAATAAAGCCAACTGGAGACCTGGGAAGGAGAACATTCCTACAGGTTATGCTGCTCAGCTGGAGGCTACCAAGACTTGATCACGATTATCAGACTCAATAATGTCACTGAAACTAATTATTTTCATTTGAATCCCTGGGCCCCTGTAAAAACAGTGTTTGGACTGACCTCCTACCACAAATGTTTGTCAAAGATAACCAGGGGATTTATAAGGGTTGATGTCATAATTTCTAAACTAAAGGCAGGATAACAAGCTACATACAAGTTAACTGACTATCTAGGTTCATCTACTGAGCCAATAATAAGCCCTACGAAAACCAGTTCTCCTCACTTGAAGTATGCTGTTCTGGTCATTAGTTTACCATTACAAACAAGGAATTAGTGGCTTACAGGCGTGCAGCCACCTACAATAAATAATCATGTCACAATGAAATGGATTGCATTAACATCCAACACAAAACCCACACTACCTACATTAACTGGAAGTAAAAATCTTAGTGACATTGATTTAGATATGACACAGGACAGTTCTTGGTTACACAATCTTTCTACTCAGGGCTGCTGCTGAAATATTATTTCACATCATTCACTCCTGCTAGGTGGCCTGGAAATAACTGGCTGGAAGAGGCTGGCTTAACGTTTCTTTTCTATGGAGAGAGCACTTCTTTTGAAAGAGCGGCAGCCCTAGATTTAGATGTGTCAAAAAGAGGGTTATATAAAACTCAGTATCAGTATATGTGCTTTCAAGAGATAGTTTTTAGATTTCCTTAGGATTCCAGCAGTTCCCTACAGACCTGCTCTAAATCTAAACAGAGTAGTGCTGCATTACTGCAATGCATGATGCAGAATGAATGGTAGCACGAACCTTCTCGTCTTCTGCAACACCCAAAGCAAGACAGAAAGGGGGAAAGGAGAAGTTCATTATAACACCACCTCAGCCTTCTGAAAAAGTGGCGGACCTCTCAGAGGCACTCTAATTTATGCCAGCTATAAAAGCCACCAGATTACTAGTTAGCTATAAGCCGAATATAGCAGATTCTTGCTACCCTGACATAGGATTCGTGGGAGATTGTTGGATGGGGCAAAGTAAAACTTCATCACTGAATCATGCAATTATAAAGCAACATAGCGATTAGTAGCAGAAGAATGAACAACCTAGGGAAATCTTAATAGCCCAATAATCTTTTGATTATTCTTGACTTCCTATCTTTCTCCTACCTCATATTAACCTCATGCTTATCTCCGTTTCATGCTCATTATCATCATCAGAAACTGTGAGGTATGGACTACAGGCACATGAAAAAGCCTATCCCACAACCTGTTTCCATCAGAATCTTTACTAGAAAGCTCTTTTGTAATGGGCTGCTGCATATAACTACCAGAGTACTTTGGAAAGGCAAAGCTGGAGATCAACAGCAGCAGGAGGATTGGGAAAGTAAACCCCACCTTTATATTTTGTTCCAACCAAGGAGCTGCTTACAGTCCAAAAGGAATGCCCACAACACCTGTAGTCTTGCTCTGCCCCAACTAGGACACACACTCAGATGAGTGGTGCAGTGAGGGAGTGACTCCCTTGTGACCTGAACCCACTTCCATTTCCAGACCAGAGCATGGCATCACCCTTTTAGAATTTACACTGCTGTTATCCATCCCATTAAACTACATTTGATCAGATTAACTAACAGTGGCCTCTGTTTGCCAGTGAATGCCAGCATTAACTGTAACACAATAGGAGCACAGGCCTAAGCCCATTTTTTTTTTTGCAGATAGCAAACTTGTCAGCGGAGTGGGAGTGTTGATGTCATCTTCTGACTCAGTGGCAGTGCCTATTATGGGGTCACCCTACATTCCACCACCATCAGCAACCCCTATCCAAATCTCACCTATTATTTACTCATTATCATTAGATTTTGCCTGGAGGAAGAAAGGAGGAACGTGCTGACATCACCTGCTTACTAACAGATGGGTTGAGGAGAATGATCTCCAATAAAGGCTTGAGTGAGGAGGGAGCTGATGTTTTCCCAGGGTGCGTTCAGGAGGACACCACATCAGTGAGCAATAACACTTGCAACCCTTCAGGGGAGGCAGCTGTCTACCCAGAGGCTGTTTCTGAACCCTTGAACTGCAGTTTGTTGGTTCCTTAAAGGCATGGTCACAATCCAAAATGGCACTGGGGACCATCAGTAGGAAATAGGTTTGTATGGAAAGGAAAGTCATTTGTGCCAGTTGAGGAAAACAGCATGAATCTTTGGGGATACACTGTGACTGGAGCTGCAGAGCAGTGGCTCCTACCACTGTCCCCAAAGCCACCGGTGACAGCAGCTATGGGATCAGCACAGAGCTTCCAACATCCAGCTCCTTGCAATTACTCCTTCCAGCCTCCCGACAGAGACCTGCAGCTGGGTGCACATTGCAGCAGGTGAAAAACTAGAAATCTCATGTAATCAGCTGACCTCCTCCTCTCTGCATGAATGTTTTCTGATACAATTTCCAACTGTTATCAGAGGCATTTGTTACTGATTTGTTGTGTGTGTGTGTGTTAAAACCTTTGATAAAGATTTTTTTTTTTTTACTGCAGCGCAGTGTTAGAGGTGATTACTTCAAAGTCATATGAGGTTTTCTTCCTATTCAAGTAGTTACACATGACTCTTGCTATTAGACTTCCACAGCAAGATTCCACAGGGTTATAAGCTCAAATTAACTTGCTGTGGATCAACTACTATGTTAAGCTCAAGTGCATCTTTCCAGCAAGTTTTCCTGACAGGAGGCTACTAGCAAAAAGCAAACTCAAAGCAGTAATAATTGGAGATTTTTCATATTTCTAAGGCTTCTTTAAGACATTTCCATACGCATGTTTCCTGTTTTCCCATTTCCATGACATGGAGATTCCAGTACAGGGCATCCTCTCAGTAGCACCGCAGCGCAATGAAAGATGTGCTCATTTTTCTCAGAAAAGGCCAGCATATTTCAGTATTACTTCCTAAGGGAACAGACCGATTTACCCATGCACAGCCACATCAACCATTCTTCATAAATTACCAGTACAAAAATTAAACAGAGGACAAAGGCAGCCCAGACCTTACGGCTCCGTAGTGCAGTGAAAATCGTTGCACTCAATAGCACCGATCCCATCAGCACTTCTAACACAGCACAGACCAGTGCAGCTCCTTTAGGATAACCACACACTCTAAAGCACACACCAAAGCTAGAAGCTCTCTAGCTCTCTCTTTCAATTTCATTCTTAAAGTGCCATAGATTGAGTGGTGTAGCAAGGAGGAACACTTAAAAGCTTACTTTTTTTTCCATCTTTCTCAGAGGGATGACAACTGCACAGAAAGCACTTATAGATCACCAAGCACAGCACATCCCTTTGATTTGCCCCTCCCACTGTTAACCGCAGTCCCAAGCAGCAGCCTCCTTTTCACTGACATGATGTCCTGTTCCACATTTTCCTTGGGTACCCATTGCTGGCAAGCCTGCCGCTGCCTCCACTTCCAGGTCTGGCACATGATTCGCACAGCTGAAGTCTTCCAGAAAGTCATTTTCCTTTTGCTAGCCAATTAATTTGCTTGCTTTCATCTATTTTCCTTGCTTAAAATCCTCTCTGGGTTTTCTACCAGCCAGTGCAGGGGGTGGGATGCCTTTTTCCAGTACAATGAATTCTGACCTTCACAGCACCGCCATGCCAAGACAGTTGGGCCATTCCCACACTGTAAGCAGACAGAATTGCACAGAAGCGACAGTGCTACTTCACACCTCGGTCATCCTTTCTGCAGGCACCATTCACACCTTGTGCAGTGGAAGAGGACAAAAGCCACACTACGTCATGCTGTACGTACACTGAATTAAAATTCTTTTTCTCTACTGCAAAGAGGGACTGTTTACGTCCCCAGAAAAATGGGTCCTGTCTCTCTCATCCTTGGTGTGTACAGCTACAAACATTACCCTGGGTCATAAAATCACAGATTTCCAACTACAGTGCTCATCTCAATAGAAAAATGAAATCAAATGTCAGCAAACAGACACAGTCACGTTTGTATGGTTGCACCTATATACTGAGTACATCAAACAGGCAGCATTCTCCTCTGTCATCCATGCTGCTGCAGAAACCTAGATACAAACTGGGAAACCTTAAGATCAGCAATTCATACATCAGGCAAGATGCCACAGGAAGACACAGGATGCAGGTGACAGGTTTCCCTCAGATTCTCAGTTGTATACAGTCCAGTAAGGATGGATGGGAACTCAAGAGGAAGAACACAATAAAATGATTCTTAAAATGATAATTCTTACCATTTGTACACCATGGCCCCACCAGAGATACCAATGTTTTACAAAATCTGAGTTCACAAGGAACAGTAATAAAAATAGCAAAATAAATTCATTTCACCATTTTCATATTGTTGGTGCAATACCATCTGCTACACACTGGTAGTATCCAACTGTTACAGAAGATCCAAATTTGCAGACTTCAGGAATTTCACATCTAAAACTAAATTCAGAGCTGAGCCAAGTCCAAATCCAAACAAACCAATCTGACAGACCTCTGCTCTTCGCTTCCTTGTGAATTTTCACGTGGAGCAAAGTTTACATAAAACATTCTCATCATGTATCTTTTCACAGCTTTATTTTTAAGCTGGTAAAGTTTTATTCCACCCTAAAAGAAGCACACTGAGTGACAAGCTATCTGTTGCTTTCTCTTTCCCGAGGCATGGCTCAATTTAAACTCAGCTGTACCTACAGTGCTTGGATAGTCTGTAACTCACTGACATCCAGAGCCAGGCTCCTGACTGGAACTTTGCTGCTAGCTCTTATCTCTTACAGTGGCATACACCAAAGCCTAGGGTTTGAATATCTGCAACTGTGGAAGGCATAGAACAAGAATTATATTTGAACCCTGTTATCCAGATTCACCTTTTATCAGTACTAATTTTGAATCAAGATCCTCAAAGTACATTGTACTACTCAGTAGTGACAGTGCTGCTGGTTTTGGTATCCAGATACGTGGAAGAAACAGGTTCTGAACTGGAGGTGAGCTTGGGCAGGCAGAAGGGAAGATAAAGCCAGTGCTACCCAAACATGACCACTTCAGTGTCTCAGCCTGGCCAGCTGTCTCTCTCAGCCCATATCCATTTAGCAATGGACTCAGCTGCACCATGACAGTGGGAACATCCCATTGGGGAAAGTCAAAAATAAATAAATAATGATGTGAACAGCAGCCACATGAAGATTTCCTTCTGCTCCTGTGGAAGATGTGGAGGCTACAGAATTCAGATCAAGATTTGGATTTTGAATAGACCCTGGTTGGACAATATTAAGGAATTCCTTCTGCCTACTGCTTGACTCAGCTAATGGATATATTACTGGTTTACAAGTCAGATGTCTTCATTGAATGTGCTGTCAAGCAGCCACTAAGCTATTCCTTTCTTACTTACAGGGCTAAAGAACTGTTTACAGAGTAGTTCATATATGTTCATTTGCTCAAAGAAGCTTTGAAATTGGCCAGAGGCCAAGTGCTTGCAGATGGGTTTTATAACACAGAATAGTTCAGTGCCCGGATGGATACAGTTCTGTCCACAAACACAGCCTCCTCGGGGTTCCAGTTTTGCAAAGAAGAGTACAATGGAGCGAAAAAGAGTACAAAGAAAAGAGCCGCACTGACAAGCCTGAGCATTCATGTGCTCAGAGCTGTCCTTGCCTCTCAGCAAATCTACCCCTTCCATCCTAGTTTGCTTATTAGTAGACAATTTTCAAGGAAAAGTGAAACTATCAAATATGAACTTCAATTTAGTCGGCACACTGCCCCCAAAAAACAAAGATCTAGGGTGCCTATTCAACAGAATTTAAACAGAGCATTAAATTGAGCACAGAGCTCAGTTTGGTCCTACAAAGCAATGCTCCATTCGCCTGCAGGATTTTCTATTTCTGAGCTGTTTAGGATAACAACAGATGGGACCCCTAATTCAAAGGAAGATCTCGAGGCTTGAGGCAACAAAGCTGGTCAAGAATACAAAAAATAAGGTCGTTTCAAATGGAAGGGAAAATATGTATTCTCAACTGAAAAAAGGGATGGAGTCCAGATGGCAGGAGAAGGTACTCAGGATTTCTGAAACATCAAGATCCCATTGTCTTTGCTTCCCCAAGAACATCAAGAAGTCCAAGTTAACTTGAAATAGAAAAAGGGGTCTTTTCTAGAAGACCAAAACCTGAGCATAGTATCCAGCTCAGAGAAAGAAAATTCACTTCTGTGCTACAGTAGAAAGATGTGGGAATTAGATGCCAATGCCTTCTGAAGAAAACCAGACCTTTTTCTTTCCTTCTAATCAGAAAATCAAAATGAAAGATTTTTTTTCCAGGTCTTCTTGACCCAATTGAAACACTTCAGCTGACCCATTTGAAAGCACTTCTTTTTAGGTCAATTTTTCATTAATTTCTGTCTGCCTCAGCTACCACACTGTCTCAGAGAAGTGATAGCTCACATTCTTCTTTTTCTTCTACCTCCTTCCTCCCTTTGCGTTCTCTGATCAGATTTCATCTGCGAAGATGCCATGGGATATGCTCCCTAGCTGAAAGACCACTATGTGCCACAGAGATTAATCCAGCCACAAATTAGCAGGGAGGCCTAAGGCACTGCTATTGATCCTCCGGATGTGGTCAATATGAACTGAAGCAAAATGCTTTGACTTTCAGAATGAAAAGAGTTTGGAACATCTGATAAATTCATGACAAAATTAAGTATCTTTACTCTTTGCTGAACCACTGGACCAAAACCAACCACTGAAACATCCATTTTGCACAGCACTAGGATTCCAGTTTATGAAAAAACTGTACATGACCATCCTGGTCACCATGCCCCTCAAGACCTCTTGGCTGCTTTCTTCACTGCTTACCCTGGCTACAGTGCTCTCTCCTGCTGCTGACACAGTTCATCTGCCAACTGCTATCCTTTTGGAGCCAGCCACCAAGAGACACGGGCAGCTGACAGGCACACTTGAGTATGCAGAGTGAGGCAATTCCAGCCAAAGGTCTGTGCCGGATGGGCAGACCTCCAAGCTCAGCTCAGCCAGGTGGGTGAGACCAGCACCAAGCGGCCGTAAGACCAGGAAGGATGTCTGCCCTGCAAGTCGCAAGGAACAGGGCCAGCAAAAGAGCAGCAGGCGGCTTCTTGACTCATGGTGATGTGGTTCCTCAGGCTGCTGTGCTCTTCTACAGCCATTTTAACCCGGGTACGTCAAGAAAAAACCATCAGGGACACTTATGAAAGAAGCAGCTCACTGAAACACGTCAATCCATTAGCACAAAATTAGTATCTCTGCCACAGGCTTCCTGCACAGCCTTACAAGCAACAAAAAGGAGCAGCACATTCTCAATGTTACAAGGGCTGCAAAATATACATATATACACCCATAAGTGATATTTATTAACTTACATTTTTCTCATGAATGACTTCGATTTGTTCCTTTGCTGCTTATATGTTTTTCACATTCTCAACATAAGCACAATTATCACTTGTCAGTAAAAGACAGCTGCTCCAGTGAATTTTTTAGCTCCAAGTGCATACAAGATGCGTCCAGAAACACGTGCTTTACAACCAAAGTGACTGGCAAAATATTAGATATTTTGATGTCCCCCAATAGCAATAAAATGCCCACTGAACAGCTGGCTCTCTCTTGCTCATTACGCGTTGGTGACCACTGGCACAGCAAGTTTGCAGTGCCCTCTGGAGGCGAGTGCTGGGCTTTTGGGGGAGACAAAAAAAGAGCACTGCTCTTGAGATTGTGGTTGTGGTTGTTTGTTTTTCTTTTTTCTTTGGGGGGGGGGGTTGCTTTTGGAGGAGGGCCTTTTAGAGAATGGTCTAGAAACACCACGAGCTTTTGATGTCAGGGTTCACAGTGGCATCCAAGAGGACAGAATTTCTTGTATGCGTAGTCAATAACTTGAAGAAATTCATACCGAAATCCATGGCTTTGTTTGACCTGAATTTGCTCTATTTCTTACATAATTGGATCTCCCAATGCAATTCTGAGAGAGAGAGAGAGAGAGAGAGAGAGAGAGAGAGAGAAACCTGGGGAAAAAATATTTGAAAAGGTCTAGTGCCCTTTGGACATCAGCACTGCACTATAGACACATTTCATCCATGCTGTAATGAAATTCCTACATGAAGGCTGTTTGCTTCATTGACATTTTTCATTCTTAGGGAAAATTTTAATTTCTAGGTGCTGTTTGGTACTGGAAGCAGAAGCACTGAAACACTGAGAGAAATATTAAACAATTACCATAGAATCCCTTCTTTCAGCTTTAAGGGATTTGGCCCAGAAAGAGCATGAACAAAATCATCACAGGTTTTTTATTTCAGATTTGGACTGCTTGAAAATGCTTCCACCCTTGAGGGTATCCCTACCTCTCACAAGTCAAGGGAAGCAGAAAAAGGTTCGATATACTTCAGATACAAATAGCATTGAAATTTCTAAAGGATATCTGCCAGCACCCCAAATTAAAAGCCTTCCAAGCCTAGAAAGAAACATAACTGAAATTAAGCAGAATATAAATAAAAGCAGTTCAATAGCTGGTATTGATTCTTTTGTTTGGCTAAGAGCGCTGCAAGCAGTACGCTTTGTTCCTTGCTCCTTGGAATTTCAGAGGAGAGTTCTTGCTGTTTGTAACCTCAGATCAGCTTCACTGCTAGAGATGAACACTCAACTATGAGCAGAAAACTCAACCTCTAGCTCTGCCTCATACTCCTGGTGACCGTTCTTCACAGATACAAGCTGTATTACAGCCTTCGGAAAACTGTAGGACGAAATCTCATATACAACCTTTGTTCTCTCTGACACATCCAAGACATCATATGTATAATTTTTAGCTTACTATATATACCACATCTCTCATTACTATCAGATTAATGTAATACATAAAAGGATAAAGTAGGGATTGCTAATGTCATCAACAGGAACAGTCCATAATAAAATGCCCACAGTTTTCAATCATTATATTTATAAAATCATAATAATGCTGTCTTTCTTCCCTATCTTGGACTATCCTGCCTATGTGTGCTCTTTTCTACATTTTGGGCTCTCAGTGTGGACCTGGAATAAAAAATACAGAAATTGAGCTGGTACCTCTAGGCTTCTTGCCACAAAGGTAACAGTGGATGTTTCAGAAAACTTCAGAAAACTCTCTATATGTATCAGTGAAGAGCAAGAAAACGAGAAAGAAACAGAGGAGAACGAGGGAGAAACTAGAGAAACTGCCTCCTTTATCAGCCACTACTACCCATCTTCTCCTCATCACGGGGCCATGGCATCAATAACCTCAAGCAACTAAGTCATCGAGAGAAAGTGTCAGTTAAATAATTCATCTCCTTTCTTATTCTGATGCAAAAAAAATGTGAGGCAGCTGGTGATACCAGAAAAGCATCAACTTAAGTTGTACATATTAACCTTTCCCCTACCAGAGCAGGCAGATAAGATACAAAGCTTAGCATGTTCTTTAAACCAAGGCCCAGACAGTAACACAAACATTGTCTAATTCACCAGCAAAGATAAAATGAGGGAAAAATCACAGTCCCCGCAAACCACAGTGTATGAAGCAGTCCTTCCCAGCTGAGAAACACCACCTTTCCCAGCTCAGACACACTTCAAAAGGGAGAAACAGAATTTCTAAGGCTCTAATGTCCATAGATTCCAATTCACCGAGGGACTGCAGGACACACTCAGAACCAAAAGGCAAAGTCCATTATGATATGGTTCAACAGCTTCAGCCTGCCTTCTACAAAGGGCCACATCCAGCCTCTGTGATACAGAGGAGCACAACTGCAGCAAAAAGTCTGCCTCAGATAGCTTAATGTCTATTTAGCACAGCAGGTTTTTGTCCAAAGACTATAACATGCTCTACGAGGCTTATGCCTTGCAATGCTTCAAAATCTGGAAGGAGAAGAGCGAGCACTTTCTAAAAGAAGCAGATTTGTCTGCTTGTGTTTTTCTGCCATCCATTCGTTGTATGAGATAAGCACTACAGCAAAGAGGAGGAGGAAATTTGCCAAGAAAGAAACAGCTCATACCTGTTTCCAAAGCTGCACTGAACAGTCCTCTTATACCTCAAAGAGACTAAAACGTAGCAAATGCTCATGGCCATAAAATATTGCATTAGGCATAATATTTAAGGCCAGCAGCCAACATTTCTCCAGTGTTTTATAATAGCGATTTTAAATCTTGACAAGTGTTACAAAACCTCTTTAACCTGTGGAGCCAGAATGGGCAGGCAGGGACTGGGTTACCCAACCTGACAAAAAGCCACACCAGTGCAGTCTCCATCTCTGGGTAGGAGCAAGAGCACAATCTGGGCCAACAGGTCTGGTAGCACAGATCTTCAGGACAGACTGCTGCCTGCATGCAAATACATGTGTGTCGGAAGGGCACTCACTGAGCTATGCAGAGCACAGCCCAGCGCTGTTACACAGAGGATGCTCAGAGCATGGCAGCAAACCCACAAAGCACAATGCAGACCTGTGCTTCTACTCAACAATTTTAAGAGGTGAAATTGAAATTGCATGTAATGATGAGTAAGGAGTTCACAGACACATATAAATATGGCTCATATGAGGAAGGGGCATGTTAATGTGTCTCAAGTACTACTAATACAAAAGCAAAATACATTGCTGCATTCAAAAGTAATGAGGCAAATCATGTGTTGTGCTAAGCACCAGGCTGGCTTGTTGGTTTTGCAGGTATCCCAGGAAATAGCAGGTATTCTGCAGCTGCAGAGCAAGCCATGAAATGAGTCCTTGCATACCACAAGGCCATGAAGCGATTGTGGAAGGCAACAGGATTCCCTAAGGAAAAAAAGTTCAGAAACGTTTCTGAAAGCAAACATGCTTCTCTTCATAGCAGTAATAAGAGAAAAGAAGCAGGGTCCTGCTGCACAGCACATATTCAGTTTGGAGAGTTTTCTAGTCTCATACTGGACATAAATTAAAATGCACACTGCATAATTGAAACCATATAAATCAGAATCAATGTTTTTCAATATAGAAAATTAAGCTGGCTTTACAATCCATGAAGAACAATTACAGATTTAGGAAAGACATTATGATCAGAAAAATAATGAAAGGTGGGACAGAGTTTTCATTCCAGGTAACTGATGGGTTATCAAGGATAAAATGGTCCTGGAAGAACACATATCCCATGTGTAGAACAACCGCATGCCACTGCAGCAACACTCGGGTGGAACAGAGGAGAGAGTTACTGTGAGCTCTCTGGTTTCTCTTGTTTCTGGCAGTGACTCATTAATTATTCTACCCCTTAGTGGGAAAGAAGTCGCTTGAAAACAGCCAACCTGTCATGTAGTTGGGATAGGAGGGGAACAGCATCCATTCATTTAATCAACTCACAATAAAGGCCTTACCCAGAGCCGGCTGATAATAAATAAATAAATAAGTTGCATAAATAAGAACCATCCTGTATGTGAATTTCTTTGTGCTGCCAGATGAAACACTGGGCCTTGGAGTATGCAGAGTTGCTTTCTCATCCGAGCTCTGGCTTTGCAGCTGAGCACATCCCCTCCCCTCGTGCACTAAAAGCTCTGGCTGGCTGCAAATGAACAAGGTCCAGATGCAGTCAGGCATAAAATGCTGCTGCCCTGGTAAGATCGCCATCTAGATCCAGCTCCTGTGCCCTTGTAGAGCTTCACAGAACCTGAGCAGCACAGCAGTGGGACAGCTGTTGTAAACATAGTCTGGCAGTATGGTCACAAGGGACCCTGGCTAAACTGAACTAACATCATAATGACATCAGTGCTTCCATTTCCTTACCAAAATCATCAGGATGCATTCCCTGCTTCTAACAACACATACCAGCAATGTCACTAACTGACACAAGAGCAAGCAGCTCATTCTGGCTGCAGTGAATGAGGCCGGAGAGAGGAGATGCAGCAATGCCACAGTTACCCAGCTCTGCTTTTGCCGCTGGAAGGCTCAGGCCGGGGCCAGCACAGAACCTGCAGTGCCTACAACCTGCCCTCTGGATACTCCCTGCCTTCATGCAATCCTATAGCCTCTCAGGACTCCCTAGGCTGAACGCAAAACTCCCTAGGCAAACATTACAATCCAGAGCTTTCTTGTACATTCCCGTGTTATTTTAATGAAAAGTTTGACTACAGCTTGGAGCTTTGAGGAAGCTATTATACAAAAAACATTTGGCCAAATATTTTTTGGCTTTTAAAGTCCTGCTTGTGTTCACAGCTGAGCCCCAGGCTTAAGCGATGAATATGTCCATCCTTACAACGGATGCTGTGGTTTTCAACAGGCTTTCCTGCTTCATGCCAAAGAGGAAAATGATATCATTTGTGAAGACTAATAGCTGGGTTTAAAATCACTAACCTTAAGTACAGGAGAAGACAGTCTCCTCCTTAGTATTACATAGCATCAGGAAACTCATCTTGACAATATCATCCATTCTGCACCTCATGCAAAGCAGTGAAAGAAGCTGATGTCAGAGACTGTACAGATCCAGCCTGTTGGGTCTGCAGATAGCCTGAGCTGAGAAACCTCTGCTGCTGGTACACTATTTTACATTTAAAAAGATGTTTCCTTATTTTATTTGAAGCTCAGCAAAATAATTCTGTACGGACAAGGTAAGGTTGGGAGCTCTCTGCTAGGGACAGGAGATAAACTATCCTTTTATTGCACAGTTAAAGCACAGTTATAGACATCTGTGACTGCAGGTCACTCCTCCTTTGCTCAGAATCCCTTTCCATCAGCACAAGGTCCAGCTCCCAGTCATCTTTGTACCTGTTCTCACTTTTGTGCTGCCCTGATGCTTTTTCCCCCTAGAGAGCCACTGTTAACTCCACCAAATGCATCTACCACACTCAGCTGCAACAATGCTAATGCATCTATGCCCCTTGGCTATTAGAGCATATACAACAGACTCAGGTCACCAACTCGTCTTTCCAGAAAGATGCAGCTCATGCTTCAAGACACATTTCAGGTTACAGACAATCAAAGAGACCAAGAGCTTAGGCTGCTCCTTTGCTCCTTCACCTGCAAGGAAAACAAACATTTCTGCAGGAGTCTTCCAATAGACAAACCCATAGTCTTCTGCTGCCAAAACATGCTGGGACTGGGATGCCCAGGATAAGACAGTGCATAAACACAGTGCCCTTTAGGAGCCTGTTTGTGTTGTTGTTGCTGTGGGCTTTTTGTTTTGTTTTCAAAATAGGACCAATCAAGTATGCTACACTCTCGGTAATACTGACATCCTATGTGCTTCAAAACCAGCTCTGCCCCAACCAATGGCCTGACACAGGAATCAGGGCTGGCATTGATGATTGATCCTCAATTTATTGCTACAATTTTTATGTACATAATATCCTCCATATATAAATGTACATTTGAAGAGTAAGATAAAGACTACTGAGTATTTCAAGAAGTCGGACTATGGGCTGTTTTAACCTTTACCTAGGTAAGGATAGTAGGAAACAGGTGTTGCCGAGTTACATCAAGTAAAGGGATTTTCTTTCTCTATTATCTTGCATTTCTTCCTTTAGCATTTCCTTAAATATGAAATAATAGCTATGCTTCTGCAATACTACTTAAAACTTTCAATTTATGTTATCAATATGACTTTACGGATTTTAAAATTATAAGAACCATAACGCATGGTTTATCCCAACTCCAGTAAGACCCAACCCAGCTTAAGTAATACATTCATACCCTCTGGCCAACAAATGGGAAGTGTTCCTGACTACCACAGCAGTCACAGAAGTCAGGCAATCTTTAGTTACTAAATGGCGCATTGGCTCTAAATGGATGAACCAAAGTGACCATATGAGAATGAAGCTTTGATACACTGGTTAGACAAACTCCTTCCATCCTGCTTTATGATCACAAAATCTCTGAAAGAGAAGCTTAAGAAAGACATCTATAAAAACTGCTAAAAATATTTAGCCTTAAAGTCTATGACTTCAATAGTTAAAAGATTATCTGCATTCCCTGAGCGCAATAGAGAAAAGTGTTGTATTTGACATGTAGCTTTTGACTTTTTAAAACATCTCTGCACTAGAGAATGTCAGGGAGAAAGCCCATCAGCAGTACCATAGATTTATCTGCTCTTAATAGGGCAGGGTGCTCAGTTTTCTCCCCATCAGGACTCCAAAGAGTCCTAATGAAGAAATCCGTGTGCAGACATTTCCAAGCATTCTGTAGGAGCGAGTGTTTTTAAGCACAGTAACGTAACTCAATGAGTAGAGCACTCCTTCAAATCATTTATTTCCATTTTGGGGAAATCTGATATTTAAAATTCACACTTTTCTAAAAAGGTAAAAATAATTTCTATTTAAGGTGGGTGTGAGATGTTAGTCTGAATCCTCTAGTCATCCCACAGGAATGTAACAGAAGGGATAACAGAAATGACCTGAAATTGGATGCATAAGTTGAGCGGGAATTGAGTTTTTAAAGAATACAGTTTTAAATATGAAAAAGGAAAAATATGGATTTGTTGGCTTAATGGTCATTCTCAAACAAAGACAATTCTGTAATACACCAGGGTCACAAATTCTAAGCAGCTTAAAATAAACCCAGTTTACTAACATTTTTAAGAAGTAGATAAAAGCTAATTCCCTGTTAGGAAGCTAAGCACTAAATTAATATTGCAAAAGCACTTCTGTATTACCTTTTACTGGACTTGGGTTTTCTGAATCCCGCAGTAAGTTTGAGGTTTCTACTGTTTGTCCTCACTTCCTATCTGTGCATTAGTAGCTGAGTTTGCACTAGAAACCCATTACACTATAGCTCAAGAATGCAAAGGGGAAAACACTTAATTTCCTCCCATCTTTAATATCTTTAATACTATTTCATGCCATCTATTTTATGTTATGTCTAGAGGTCTGGGTAATAGAAATGACTCATGTATCCCATGCTTAGCAAAAGAGCATGCCTTCTCTGGGTGGATAACCTGAACCGTAACAAAGCTATCTGACCCTTGCACTAAATTATAAACAGAAATTTGTTGCATAACCAGCCAGTTTTGGGTGGTCTTTGCATGGCGATAAGTTTTAAGGCTCAGCTTTGAATCTGAAAATGCACTAGATCAAGTGGTGCTTTGGGAGGAGCCTGGTATTTCAGAAAGCTTTTACAGACTTCCCAAGCGGCTGAGCAGTAGTTAAGACACAGCCTCACTCCCATAAAAGCTGTCTCTTTTTTTTTCCTAGTAATGCATCTACTCTACAATAGTGAAATCCTGTGGGGTCCTTCCTTGGCAAGCAAAGCTCTGAGCAATGGCACTGTGAAAGCTGAGTTGGCTTGTTCTCTCTCGTGGCCAAGCCTGCAGGAAAAAGGAGAGGTGAGGAAAGTTTTCTAGAGATGCTTTTTAATAGCATTCCCCTTAAATATGTCCACAGGGGACAATAAGGGGGAGAGGGCTTTGCCTCCCTAAAAACTAATGGGATATACAGAAAGCTAAAGCCAGCTAGGCCTGTAGCTTAGTTCTGTCAGTCTCATGCAACCAGGAACATATTTCATACCAGAATTCACAAGAAATGGGCCACACAACTGCAAATGTCACCACTTTCTCAGCCAAATGCAAAACCAAAGCTGCTTCTTGAATATATAAATACAGCATGTGTATGTCTATAACAAACTAAGTGCTCCTCTGCGTAAGCATGAGGAAGAGGATGAATCCAAGTCATTCATCACCTGGTATGTTACTGCCACATAATTTAATGTGGGAGCGCACTCAGACATCATAATGATAGCACAACCCAAAGACCAACATGAAACAAAAGAGAAGAAGCCTATTTCCCTATGCAACAGTGACTTTGTTATTTACTTATTGGAGTAACTTTTTAATAGTGGTACAAACCATCTAGATGTTCATTCTGTACTCAAAGAATGAAAGTGAATATATGCTCTAAAGATTTAAACGCTATCGCAGCTGACAGGCAGCACACAATAACCCCAGATTTGCAGACCTCCAGAAGAAGCTGCGTCATTCTTCTACACTGCAACAGCATCTCTGAAAAGAGGGAAGACTGTTCTGTTTAATGATCCCAGACCTAAGCACAGCAGGTGGATAAACTCTCCAAAATTTCATACAAAAGCTAGTTTTTCTAGGTTATGAGTCAATACCATTTCCTTCTACCAGTCCCTGTTAATGAAAATAAACTGCAAGGAGTATCCTATCTGACCAAGCCCCATTAAGCAACATTCTCACAACCTAGAGAAGCATGTTTAGCATCCAAGAGCTATATGCATTTTTTTGAGGGGACAGTCTATATTAAAAAGGGGTGGGGGAGGGCTGAAGCTCCAAACTGTCATCCCCCAGGCAGAGTTAAGAGGAACAGAAACAGAGTGCAAGTGCACGGCAGAGGAGATGAGGTTTGTAGTTAACAAAAAAGCAGAGAAGCAGTTTTGCAAATAACTGAAAGGAAGAGTGCAAGAGGGAGACTGGAATATAAAAGGGCTCCGGCTAAGCATAGAACTAGTATTCTCAAAGCAGAGCTTTGTAGCCACATGTTTTAAAAGAGATTTGTTAGAAGGCCGTAAGGCTAGTGGACACAGTTTACAGTCAGAGGAGCATTGTGTCAATAACTGCAACTGCCTCACAACTCAGCATGACACCGTGAGGGGGGATCGTTTTAGCAAATCTGGTTTCTGTGAAGAAAGTCTCAGTGCCAGAGCATTTTAAACCACAACTATTTTTAATAGTTTAACTAAAATGGACTAGGTCCATTCTGCACATTGCTGCCATGCTGTAATGCCTTCATTCTTAAAACCTGCCCATAAGCAGCTGTTCTTGTCTAGAAGGATTCTCTGCAGAAATCATGTTCCTCTTAGATGTTTCCTTGCTTTAGCTTGTCCCTGTCAAGCTAGAGCCAGGGTTATAGGGAGGTATCCCAAGTATTCTTAATTCTGGGGAATTCCAGATGTGCTGTACAGTAAGGCAGCAAAGCCTAAGCATGGTAGTGGTTATCAACAGGCAGCATAATGAACACTTACTACCTACAAGCAGCTCCCTCTTAAAGAATATGTTACCTTTTTCACTGGACTGTCTTACACAACTGGCCTCTTCTAAGCACTGTAGATACAGCCACAAGGAAAAAAACCTGGACTCCCAATTAACACCACTGCGCAGACTGAAATTCAGCACATGGGGAATGTTGTTAGAATGGCTATTTGGATTGACATCAACACCTGTTTTTTTTTCAAATGGCCAAAGGAGGAAATCTCTGTCCTGCTATGACCTCCCACAAAATTATTCTAACTTCCCTGTCACAAGATCTGGTAGGAAGTTAATATTTCTAACAGAATTGCTAAGGGGCAACTTCTTATTTTTAAGACTGATGGATAGGTGCATGTCATGAAGACATGTTCATGACACAAGTACATGCAGGAAGAAATTATCACACTGAACACTCATACAAAACATATTCTACATGTTTAAAAATGGCAGATATCTCTCCTCGTGTCTGTCAGGCAGATAGATAGTAAATATACTGATCCCTATTTTACAGATTGTCTTCAGGTGTAGCTTAATTAACTCCAGCATAGCTACCCCACTTTAAGCAGGTGGAGGTCCTTACTCAAAGCTTCCACAAAGCCACCCACGAAGATGGGATATCAGTGGCAGCACTTCATTCCCCGTGTCCCATGAACACTCCTCTGCATAACCCCACCCAGCTTTGTCTTATGTCTCAGCAGGGAGGCCAGCTCCAAGGTTTGCTTTAGTGCTGGATAGTAGCCATAAGAACTCACATGACTTTAATTACATGATATTTGTTTCACATGTCCAGCACACTGAGGCCATATGGACTAGTAAGCGTTTACAGCATTTTCAAATAATCCACTTCTGCATACAGTGGGCCTTTGATTTTGTGCTGCACAGCAGTGACTCCCACTCTCCAACAAGTGGCTGGTTTGTTTCCATTGACTGTGGGATATTAATACTGGCTGCCAGCTTGCTGGCACACACTGAAGTGGTTCGAGTTCAGCTGAACAGCTGTTGGCTTACACTCCAAGTATCAATCCTTGGTGTGAAAAAGCAGAATGCTCCATTGGAAGGGCTTTTTATTAAGAACCAGAAGTGCTGCTTCCAGAAGCTGCGCCCAGCCTCTGGCCCCATCAGGTTGCATAACACCAGATCTAAGGACACTAATAGTTTCCCCAAGCCTAGAAACTGTATGATAGCAGGTACTTAGGTCAGGCAACAGTACTTTCTGAGTTACACCACAGCTTACCCAATATGCCAACAGTTTTTGTTAGTGATAGCACAGACGTGCTTGGCTTCAAATTTTACATCAGCTGCAGAATTTCTGTGAAGTCTGATCCAGACCTTTTCTGCAGCTTGCCACAGCCTTACAGAGAGAGCAAATTATTTTGAAATGTATCCAGAGGAAAACAGTTGAGACCACATCTGTTAATCTTGGACCAAGTGTTAAGATTACTTGAAACTCATCTAAATCAAACTTCCCAAATGTTTAAGGAGTATTTGTTACCTCGTGTGACTCCTGATAACAATAGCTACTAACGCAATAAGACTGTGCCATCCATGAGAACTCGGAGTGGCACATGTCAGGTTCTGCTCTCCTGAGGAGGAGCTCCCAGATTGGAACCAAACTTGGAAATAGTTCAGACTGCCATTTCTTATCAATCATTTCAATTGTCATGGACTTCCAAGCAGTTTTTGTCTTCAGACTCACATGAATTGTGGAGCATCTTGTAGCCTGTAGTGTTGCTCTACGAATTAGTCTAAGAATAATCAGCTTTCAACACAACTTCCCAAAATACCCTAGAACATTAAGGTCTTCTAACCTCTCCGTGACTTGAACAAAGAGAGGTTAAGAAACTTGTGAAGCATCCCAAAACACATCAGAAACACATCCAGAAATTAAATCTGAAGCTTCAGACACCCTACTTTGTTATCAACAACTAAATCATCCCAATGCTCCCATGAAACAGAACCACTGTTTAATGCCAGGTGACAATACGCAGCGTGCTGGCATCAGCAACACACTGTCTTGTCTGCGTTAGTGTTAGGCTGACTTCAAGGGAAGTATCATAATATGACAGCTCATAGACACATCTCTTGTGTACTACCAAATTGTTCTTATTTTGGATTTTGCCTTCATCTCTTAGGGTATCACATGACCTCACAGGGCACCACTTTAACCAAAACCATCATCTAAACACCCCAAAAATTGTCATCCACGCTTTTCCCATATGGTTGTAATTAATTCAACCTGCTACAAAAAAATAAAAGTGTTTGTTCCCATTGACTCTCAATAAAGCTCCCATTTGGATGATGAGGTTTGCACCACGGCCTCTGGTTTAGCCTGATAGCTAAACCAATGCTAGGTAACACGGCCATGATGTTGCAGGATTGCAACTTCTCAGTTGCATACTGGAGCAGAAAGAACATCTGTCCCCCTCAGCTACCACACAGTGGCCTTAGCTTTCTTTGCAACAATTTTTTTTGATGTACTCATAACCTCAGTCCCTAAAGCTATGAGCAGTAAATTGGACAGTTTTCGCACTCATCTTTGGCAGGATTTTAACCAACAACCTCATCCCTACATCTAGATGTCCAGGTCCCAAAAGACATTTCACTTTACTGGAAGATGATACGCTGAGAAAATCATCCATGGTTTTCCACTCACTCATTAAGAGAGCAATAAAACATCTGTACTCGTTTACCTAAACTATTAAACCAGTAAAAGAGAAGGAAGTGACTTATACCCATATTTAGAAACACACAGTCTGCTCAACAGATCACTCAAGGAGTGAATTTACAGCAGGCAGTATCATCATAATACCGGTTATTCAACTCCTATTAACAACTGGGAAGAGCTATAGCATCAAAGCAGAAGGCAAAGCATTCTTTTCAACTTCTCCACTGAATGACAGACTAATTCAGCAAAGCAGCCCAATTCTTTGTGAACTCACACAGCTGTTTGACACAAAAATGACCCTGCTCGTTAGCAGAGATACTGCCAAATTGTATCACAATCAGAGTCAGGCTTTCAGAATTGCTGTCCTCTCTTGTGGGGAAAGGAAGAAGCCTTCAGACAAAAGCAAGCAGGGTAATTGTATGCTTAAACCAATGGCAAACAGCTTCCATTAAAACACAGGACTTCAAGAAACAGGCATTATAATAAAAAGACCTGCTGCACACCATTTCAAAGATTAGAAGTCTTTCCACACTGCTTTATTGATTACCTCGAAGCAGTCTGATATATTTAACTAAAAATCAATGGGAAAAATAAAGGAGTGCCTATTTGACTCAGAGGAAGAATTTCATTCATGGGATAAAAGAGCCTAATGAGCCAATTCAGTATTCAAAGAGAGCTATTAGTGATGAAGGAATGAAGTGGTTTTGTAACAAAATGATGAGCACTGAGCGCAGATGGAGGAAATCATGTTTTGTAAATTCAGAATCCGGATTTTGATTTTTTAAAACTTTAAATACTTCATTGGTATGCTTCTCCGCAATATTTAGCATGTTTTAGGTTCTCATTCACGACCATTTTTTCTCCAAATGTGGTACCTGCAAAAAATATGCCTCAAGTCAGTAAAAGCACTTGCACGCAGTTAGAGATGACTTCCTCATACTGGCATGCCCAGTACATCCTCTTAAGAGTCAAGATTTGGGGGAACTTTAGTGCTTCCCTCAACAAAACAAACAACTGAAGGAGGCCACGGACTGGCACAGCTGTAATTTGCAGCTCCATCTTGAGAGAAACTGATTCTAAGAACCACTGCACAATAGTTGCGTTCCAAGCCTGCGAGTGGGGTCAGGTGTCACTCACCAAGAGCCACATCAAAGCAAAACGCTGGGGCAAACTGTATTACCAAAACGCCCAGATGAAGAAACCTCCCTGATCAGCATGAAAGGAATTGGTTGCTGGAACAGGTAGAGAAGAGAAGTTGTAGCTGGGGGAGAGGCAACTGGCTTCTGGAAGAGACAGAATGTAATGGGCAAACACCTCCTGGGCAATAAAAGAGGAAGCAGCATTATTTTTGTTATTCAGCAGGGGTACCAGATTTTACGATGCTCCTGAGAGACTGGAAGCAGAGAGATGGTTTTGTGAAATAAACAGAATTAAAATAAATAAGACTCCTTTACAATTAGGTATTTATGCCTCTTTGCAGATGCCTGGCAATTCATCCCCTGGCAGAGTGGATGCCCTTTCTGGAGTACTGGTGACACGTTTTGGGATAAGCATGTCCTGGCTGTCTGGATTTAAACAATTCTTTTGGGAGGACATCAATTATGACTGCTATGTGATTGCATTTACAGTTTGAGCACAGCTTGGCTTTGCCTGGAGTTTTGTGATCTGCAGAATTTTTGCTGCTGGTGATGATACACTTAGACTTTTCTCCTTTTAATCATACGTACGCAGAGGCTGCATGGCCATGGAATGAAAGAAAAGTCCTTTCAAGGAAAAGCAACTCATTTGAAGACAAAAAACAAAAAAGGCAAGCTTCCACAATTGAGAGATCATCAGCTAGTTTCCCCTCTATACTAATATGCTCACAAATAACTGGCAAAAGGTGAGAAACTTTACTGCTGAAAAAAAAATTACTTGAGATGGTAAAAATGAGGGTAGATTAGAAAGAACTGCTAAGAAGCCATAGAATATTGAGGGACTGGGCAACAGAATGGCAGATGAATGATAATATAGATAATGCTGCTTATGGAAAAAAAAATCTTAGCTTCTCATAAGAAACTATGGATTCAAACCTGATAATTATCAGTCAGGAATGACATTTGGGCATTAGGATTTTAAGTTCCATTAAAACGGAAATTCAGTAAGAGTCAAAATAGCAAAAATAAAATAGAAGAAAATATCAAAAAGACAGAAACAACAAAGAAAACCAAATTATCTGACTGTGAATCTATGTCTCTTCCACATCTTCAGAACAGTGTATGGTTCTTTTTCCATAATCCGAAAAAAAGCTGCATCAGAACAAAAACATTCAGAGAAAGCTAACTACAGTGACCACAGCTACAGAACAGCTTCCATACAAGGAACAATTTCTGTGTGGTCCTCGTTATGAAAAGGAGTCATCTTAGTGCAGGTGAGATAGCGATCTACAAATCATGAGCAGCTAGGATCAGATTGGAGCAGTCAGCGTGCAATTGATGCCTACCAATACAAAAGTGAATGGCCATAAAATGAAGCCAGAAGAAGCCAGCCTGAAGGTAAAGGAGATGGCTGGAAAGCTAACACAACAGGTAGTCAGCCTGCAGAATTTCTTGACAAAAGATGATGTTGCAAAAGGTTTAGAAGGGCTCCAAGTACTTGGGCCCAAGCGAGTACCTGGAAGAGAGATCTACTGAAAAGAACTTGCAAGGCTTTCCATTTACTTTTTTATTCTTTCATGTGCCTATCCTCCAAGTAGCTGCCAGTGGCAACCACTTGCAGACAACAGCGGGGCAGATACACCTTGTTCTGAGTCAGCACTGCTTTGCCTTGGTGCAACTCCTGTCTTCTTTCCTGTACTTTTGCTGGGTGACATAGGATAAGCTGTCTGTTTGCTTCTGGATGGATCAAATGTCCTATTTTTATACACACTAATGAATAAAAATTGAAATGCTCTCAAAAGCTCATCTTCCACACTACAAGGACTGCACCACAGGCCCAAGAGTGACTTTACCTTCTGCCCGGAATGTCTGGCAAACCGTTTTGTACAGAGCTGATGACAATGAACCCATTTTCCCGAGAAACAGGAGCTTGCCATTTCTTTGTCCAGTAGGAAACTCATATAGAATATGTTTAAGCTTGCAAGAGAAAGTGAGAGAACTGAACTTCAAAATCAAAGATTCCTACTTAGATAGAAAAGCCATCTGAGCCAGAAGGTACACATGGTGGAAGAGTTAAAAGACTGTCTATCTTTGAAGAGGTTTTATCTAATCCTCATGAAGAATTTTCTTGGTACAAGAATGACCATGCTGCTTCTCTATGAATAAGATTAAACAAATCTTTGCCCACTGAGGAAGCTGGACATACACATATATGCAGCACATAACACGAAGACTGGCAGAGGATCATCAATGCCAGTTTTTCAACTACCTCTGAGTGTGAAAGGGCTGCTACTGGAAATAAATGAATGACTCGACAGCAGTCAAGCATCAGAACCCCTTTCAGTAGGGCTCTGCAATGCAAAATTAAAGTCAAAATGTTGGCAGAGGTCTACTTGGGTAGTGTCATATCAGGATACATCAAATAAAACATGTCTTACCTTCTCCTTCAAGCTCTGACTGTGCTTGGCATGACAGGGAATTAGTGAAACGCTTTTTATCTGCTGACCTATTTATTACTGAAATACTCTTGTTATAGTCTTTGAAATGTTGTTCACAGTTCTAGCTATTTTCTGACTTAAATTCAGTGACATTTCTGCAAAAACATTCAGAAGCAAATGGCCATAATATGTTCTGCAGACACAGGAAATACCCTGAGGAGGGAGTTAATGGGAATGAACATAATAACGCTCTTTGAGGAGAGTGAGATGTGGTATATATTTTATCTTAAAGGATTTTAACTAAATCCCTAAAGGTTCTTTATGTGGGAGAAGTTATTCTGTTCAAGCAAACGCCTAGTTGAATTTGAAAGGGCATTCTCATTTTGTTTTCTTCCTCCAAAAAGGGTGTTGATAGATTTGCTCTATGCTATTTTGGTTTGGGTTTCTGTAGGATTCTCATGGATGTTGTCTATGTGTTCTGTCTACTGCTTTACTCACAGTGCATCAGATGAACTCTACTGCTCATGTCTTTCTCCATAATTAGCCAAGTGCCAAGGTAAGGTAACTACCTTCAGATTGCAAGTACCTTACTTAATGCCCCAAATATTGTCCCATCACACTTTGGAAAATGCTGACAAGAAACAAGGAGCTGCAAATTTCAGTTCTGAACACGTGATCTGCCCAGTGGCTGTCAACAGTTTACGGGCAGGTTTGGCCTGGTTCCGTGACTAATGGGGTAGGGGACCCACGCCCCAGGAAAGGGAAAAAAGGGCAGGGAGATGGGCCTAAAAAGAAAACAGCGGCAACGATCTGAGGAGAAACAAACTAATTAACTAAATAAGATATCGGAATGCAAAAATAACACAATATAATATAATTACAATTTAAGCTAATAAATCCAATAAAATGAGAGAGAGCGTCCACAGTTAAGGCAGGCCTTACTCTAGTGCCAACGGTGAGATGGCTGGGGAGCGAGATGCTGCTGGGACGAGAGATGAGAAGAGAGCATCTCGTGATCTGCAAACAGTTTTATCTTTCCCTCTGAGCAGAAAACGATAACAGAGCAGCAAAGTCCTCCAGGAAATGTAGTTCTTCTGAGAACCAGGTACCCAGAACTATCCACAATCCACGGAACTGGAGCATTAACTCTTTAACTCCCAGTACACTACATGATGTTATGGTGTGGAATACCAACAACCAAAAAATCATAAAACCATGACAGTGGCTTTCACCAGCTTTTTTTTCCCCAGGCATTTAACTTAGCATAGGTTTTTTGTTCAGTCAACCATTTCAACTTCCTGACCATCAGTGGTTTTCACAGTGAAAATATACAAGTTCAAAAAAGAAGCACCTGGCTTAGAAACATATTCACCAGTTCCAAGCACGCAGAAGTGAGCACAGTGCTGCCCACACACTCAACAGCCTGTGTGAACATGCCAGGGATGCAGTATAAAACAAGGCCTGCTTTCCTTTGGGCTGATTTGTCTCATCTTTTCCATTAGCTTCAACTGTCTAGTTAGGGACATAAAGCAAGAAACCTTGGCACATTAACAAGCGAATTTTAAATTCCCTTGTCTAGGCTGGTATCACCTCTGAAGCAAGGCTGTGATTACAAGGCACCAAGATTGGCCCTGTGTACTCAGACATAATGCAGAGCATTTCTATTTCTCCAAACCAGCAAGCCTCATCACTGTGAGCACAGGGATAGGAACTTTTCTCGAAGAACCAAGGAGCAATGCTTTTCTAAGAAGCAGAACACCCACAGGATTTTGCAGGCCTTCACAGAGTGTCTCTTTCAAGCACCCAACTGCTGCTTTCTTGGCCTGTATCTAAACCACTTCCTCTAACACTTTTGTGTTGCCTGCTGTCTCAATAGAGGCTGTGATGAGCCTCAGCATGTAGGGCACAAAGCTCACAGGACAAGAACAGAGACAGATTATGCTCTCAAAGACTCGAGTGAAAACAGAGGGGAAATCCAGTCTCTGAACTGGTCTACATGCCCTGGGGTCAGACTGAACCTAACCAAATCCCTCCTTCAACTGGTAGAGGAGAGAGGTGATGCTATATTCCTATGGGGTTCTGGAGGTGGTAGGCTCCTTTAGCTCTCCATGTACGTTTCACAAGAGAAGGCAGTGCATGCTGTTGAATAAACCTCAACATGCAAAGCTTACTGTCTGTACTGAGATGTTTTCTCAGCATGTTCTTGTGCCCACCAAGCAAAAATGGTGGAAGGAAGAGAAAAAGCTTTTGTAGAATTCTTTCTAGTCTAGTCATACTAAATACACAGAAGCTTTAGTTTTGCACAGTAACTACATCTTAGCAAAAGCAGCACCCTGAGCCCTGCAGCAAGTATGTTTCGTCCAGCTCCTGTTAAAACACTAGGAGTTTATCACCCACTGAACTGACTGTGCTTCAAACAAAACCCCTCACAAGGCTGCAAAACAAATCTAAGATCTCAGTGATACATTGTAAAACTCTTTTATGGATCTTTTTACTGTCATGACTACACATGCCTTGCCACTGTAAAAAGTTTCTCCATTCCTTCTATGATCAGCTGTCAGTTAGGTGGATGAGAGGCTTTTAACTTCTTCAGGATCAGCAATTTAATTTATTTCTCAAATTTTGCAGAGGGTTGTGAAGAAATTGGACCTGTTCTTTGAGCTGTGTACACTTCAAAAACAAAGCTGCAATGCAAACTTTTTCTGCCCTTCAGTTCTAACTTTGAGAAAAGAACATCTGATCCCCTTAAAAAGACCAAGTGCTACATTTCATGCTCCAAGCTTCTCAGCTGGTTCCAATGATAAATGCAACACACAGATCAAGAGCTCATTGTTAGGAAATAGTTTTGTAAAGGTCATTTCTCCTCAGAAGTAAACCATGAAAATTTAATGTTAGATTTTTTCATAGTTTCATTTGGTGACTTTCTATAGCACTTGCCCATCACTTTGCTATTTTCCACAGCATAATAATTACACGTCATAATCATAAAGTGATGATTAACTGCATAGAGGGCCAAACACCATCAGCAGCTAAGCTTAGCACAGGGAGAGGTAGAAAACTCTTCCTCAACAGTGGATGCTGAATGTGTTTCTAGCTCTGTCCTTCTGCAGCATGGTAGTAGCAGGGATCCACCAGGTTCACCAAGCACCCTTTTGCACAGGGAGCTTCCCTTTCAGTCCAGGCTAAGGGCAGCACACCCCCAGGTGTTTGCATGTACAGTGTAATAACTGAAATGAGCAACCATTGAGAAGCTTCTTTGTCCTTTCTCATCAGTTAAAAGAGAGTATCAGAGCAAGTGATGGAAGGGAGAGCTACACAATTTAAAAAAAAAAAAGACAAGAAAGTTCATATGAATTAAGCAAATGATCTTCTCTCAGACACGATATTTCTTTCATTGCCAGTAAGCTGCTAGAATGCAAGCTCTCCTTCAATTATCTCGGGAAAAAAAAAACCATGAGATTTCAAAACATCAGCTGCAGGTGCTGCTACTTGACTTCTCATGATTAAGCTGGAAGCCCTGACAGACAGCCTAGGGTTTTCAGAACAGAGTGACTCTAACAGTGGAGACACCAGGCCACGTATTGCCTAGTGTGAGCACAGCATTTATACCAATGGTTCAGATTATAAGCCAGAAGCAGGGCTTGCTCCTCTTGCTGTGTATGGTCACTTTGGGCAATTCATTTAATGATCATTTGGATGACTCCTATATCAGCCTCTCAAGCCCTATCTATTTCAGTGTTTCTGACCAAGCATTTTATCTCTGTAGCTGTTGAAAAGTATAAGGTGCTGATTGAGAAGGAAAAGAGACGCCAGAAAAATAAAGCAAGTGAAATTATAAGTCCTTGATGAACAAATTAAACTGTGCTCTAAATCTTGGATAGCTGTTTGAGAATTCATACCAGTCATTCACATCCACAAAAATCTCCTTGACTTTCAACCTCATTTGAATAGCTGACAGGAGTTCTGCTGGTACAGGAGAAGGGCAGGCAAGTTTTGAAATACAAAACTGGAAAACTTACTGGTCTCCCAAATGCACAGCCACGTTCTTTACTACACATCAGCAGTTCCAGATGAAGGCCTGTAAAAAAGCAAATGATGAACATGTTTGAGACACTGGTCACCAGATTAGTTAGTAAGCTCTGTACAAAATAAAGAAGAGTTCATCTGCAAAATTCAACTCTATGCCTGCGTGCAGGCTTTCCTAGAACCCAGCAATACTCAGCTTCTGGATCAGGCACTTGCTGTTATCCCGTTAGCAGCAGAGATATCAGATCCATCTTTTAAATTACAAACCAAGTTTGGAACCCAAACTTAAGATTCACAGATCTGATGTTTTGATTAGGGCATCACTAGCTCTGAGTGAAAACAACAGTAATTTTCCTTTAGAAAAACTGTTCCAGATCTGTTTTAAAAAGAGGAAAAAAAGAAACGATTTAGTTAACTTCTAATGACTTCTACAGGATACAGGGACTGCTAAAGTAATCACATTTTATTTTATTGCAGAGGCAAATGAGAAGTAACGCAAGTAGGAAGGGTTTCTAGATATCCATCTTCAGCAAAGATAGGCAGCATATGCAAGTGCTAGATTTGATTGCATTAATGAGAGGGCTGTATGTGAATCAAGTGAGCTCATCCTGAGGGTACTTGGGCCTCATTTGTTGTGTTAGAACCACCTCAGAAGGATACTGCATTTCATTTTGACAGGGAGAACTAATGCAGAGAATAAAAAAACATTGTGGAAGGGTGGTTCCATTAAGGATTAGGCCAAACGTTTTATGTACATTTAAACACATGGGACGCTTTACCCTCCTCAGTGCAAATCAGTTTCCCCTTCTTACAGAGCAATCCTGTCTTGCATTATGTACACAGAATTTTTTCCATCTGTGTGCTACATCTGATAGCATATGTTGTAAGTTGCTGTATGTTTGGCAAAAGAAGGCAATGATGGTGCCTTGAAATGGGATACAGGCACTATGGATCAACAAGAAGTAACAAAGAAGGAAAAACAGCTCACCTCTTCTGGTGACCAGTGTCAGCTCAAGAAGAGCATGAACTCTGTCCAAAAAGATACTGCTCCCTCAACTGCCAGCCCTTAAATGAGAGTGAGGAGGGGTGGATCCAAGCTCCATCCCTTCTGATCACTCAGGAGCACTGCTTGCACCTGAGCTCCCTGGATTAGCCACACCTTCTCACCTGGTGCTCAACCACTGGCTCAGGCTGTGACCTGGCAATTCCACTGCACTGTCTTACACTGATATCAGGGAATTTGAGCTCCTTGCAGATGATAATTAATTCAAATGCAATACCAAAACCCTCTCACAGAACTGAGGATCATTATTAAGAACTCTATTTTGAAGACGGGACAACTGTGAAACACAAAAAGTCACTTATCCATAAGCACACTAAGAGCAAGAGCAGCTGAAACAGGAGCCAAGCTCATATTTGATGAGTGCCAGCCCCATCATTATACTCAAGGCCTCCTTTTTCCCTCCAACTGGGAATATAACAAAGCAGCGTACATAATTTAGCACTCTAGAAAGTCTTTCAGTGAACAGTTTTGCTACCAGCCACGAGAATTATCAGATTAGATGAGAAGCCACAGCAGGGCTGTAAATTCCTGCAGAGAGCACCTGAACATGATACGTGGGTTCAAATATTTCCAAAGAACAACCTCACAGGCAGTGGTGCACAGAGCGCTCGCACAAGGCACAAGAGATTCGTCTCTATTCACTTCTCTGAGCACAGAAGTAACCAGAAATTACCCCGCTGACTGTTCTAGATAACCAGACTTAAAAAGGAGAAGTATTAAGCAAAATACGCTAAAGACAAAGCCAGTCCAATAGCAATACAATCACCATTGCTTTTGCTTTACTGAAGTCTCATGGAATTCAGCAATAATAAAACTATTTTAAACTGACCAGTGAGGCAATTTCAAGACCGTTTTCTTTACAAAACACTCACCTGCAGTTTATTTGGAAGAATGTTTTAAAAATGGCAACTTAAACCAGCATTACTGTAGACAGCTTAACTCTGAAGCTGTCCCATTTCTCAAGCCATAAAAAAGATAGACAGCAAGAGAGAGAGAGTCTTACATAAATCCGTTCCCAAGGTACTCAGGAGCATGGGAGTACAATGTCAACGCTTGTCGAGTTAGATGTAACAGATATGAGAGACTGGCCACAGATAAAAACAGAAGTGGACAACTGAATTAATACTAACACAGGAAAAGTGTTCAGAGTCTTTTACCCGTCTCTTCTTTTTGTCAGTATATGAATAGGAAGAAAGGTTACACCAGGGAATTGGAGTGGCCCGGAAAGCCAACTAAGAGCACCTTTGTTCATTTCTTTTAGAGCAGGATGAAGGCCAAGTGAAGCACGATGTGCACCCAGAGCCGCACGACCTCCAGCGCACAGCAGGAACCGGGCACAACCTCAGATCCAGAAGGACACTTTCTATGCCCATCAAAGAGCTTAGGCATCACATCCTACAGCATCTGGCACAGGTATAGAAGAAGATACCAAATGCAATGGAAATAAGCAATCTCCTTCTGATGGAGCAAAGTATTTCAGGAAACTTGTCCATTCAGCTTCCTCTATTTTTTTAAATAAGTTTCTTTCTGGGAAGGATTTAACCTTCAGATCACAGTAAGGAGCTTTGTAAGCACACATTACACAAGTAGCCAAGCCTTTCTCTACCCACTAAATGCTGGAAACTGATGCAATTATGAGCATCCTATCATTCATAAGGCAGAACTCCCTCTAATGGGAGAGCACCAACAAACCTCCTAAGATCTGTTAATGTAAAAAAAAAAAGTTACAAAACCCACCAACCTCCAAATACTTCAGCCTATCCAGAGTTGTTACATGCTGACAGCTTATATCCGTAGGCTTTTGTTGGAAACCTCTAGACCAGATGCCTTGTATTCTCCATTACACCAGCGTAAATCAGAGTCACCAAGCCCCAGCTGCACAAGCAGCAGCATTGCTTCCCCCCTACCATACCTAATGAAGATAGACACGATCTGTGAAGTATCAAGCATGCACATGTTTATCAGGTTGCTCTAGTACAGAACAGGAGGAAAGCAGAAGAATTGGTATCTGGATTTGTTGTGATTTACTTGGATCTCTTTCAAAGCCTCCCATCCTCCTTTTAAGGTTTTATCCGTGCTAATTCCTGATGGCCCAGCCTGTTTCCTAACTTAACATGCTCGATGACAGGATGTCAGTTTTGTGTTTGTTACCCTTTGAAAATCATATTAAATCCTTGCTTCATTGACTGTTGATAATCATGTATCTGGCACAGAGACCAATGTCTTCAGCAGGATGTTTTCCTGACTGAAGCAAAAGGATTTTGTCCATAACGTGGGCAGGATTAAAGAGGTCCTGTAAGGAACAGCAGCAACCTTTTGATCATTCCCAGAGAAGATACTCAGCATTGAATAAAGATAATATGTGGCATTTGGAGGCTGTTGTTTTTAAAACCAGTGTATCCACACGTGAATTATAATTTGTGCTAAGGGAGTGTAAATAGAACCCAGAGAAATAGATGCAAATTCATCTACAGTGTGGGATATGTGGTAAAGTCTTCAGCAACAGTAGACGGGAAATGTAGGTATCACATGGCAGATGCCAGTCAAGAAACGGCACATCTGCAAGTTCATCTGAGGTGATGAATTTTGCCGGAGAATGCTCGCACATGAAGGCAGCACTATGTGCTTGGCCTCTGAATTCAAAATGATAAGACGATTAAATTAGTTCCTTTAGCTCTCTGAAATGGCTCAAATTAATTAATGTTTCAACTTCCTCCTTATGCATGATAAGATGCATGCAGTGAGGAGTAAATTAAATGAGAAAAATGCGAGGGACTAATTATGTTTACAATGCTGTGCTGCAGAACAGCAAGTGAAACGATTATCTAAGTGCCAGAGCCATCTAAGAGACCTATGTTTTGTAAGAGTTTTTTTCTCTTATTAATAGAAAACCCAAACAGTGCGATTTGTCAAGTGGTGCAAGTCGGTTACATAAATCTCCTCAGGTAGCCTCCCGACTATTAAAAATGGATGGTCTAAACCTAAGAGAATTCAAGTTTGTTGGGAAATGACATATTTGTCACTAGTACAGTGTATCCCAAATACTGATGTTTTATCTACACCCCTCACACTGTGCCGAAACAGCTCCTGGCAGTCATTCACTCTTTGTCTCAAAGCCCAGAACCAGCAGCTCACCGTAACCTCCCTGGTGCTGCCCACCTTCCCACACACTGCCAGCCGCACTCCTCTCTTTTGAGTATTACTTCCTCTTGCAACCCATGCCTGAATTCCCTGGGTTTACCTGCTCTACCTTTAAACACCTCCCCAGGTTCCTCTGAGCCACAAGCTCAATCACACCACAGGATCAAGCCCGGAGTGGGTCTTTTGGGTATGGAAAGATGAAAAATGTGAGTGAAGCATGATCAGACAGCTGTTTGGATTTCTTTGCAATTTTTGGCAACTGCTCTGTGCTCCCAGTGGATTGGACAAGATATACTCTACTTGTAATGCCATTCTGTAGCTATCATGACATCAGTTGCCTCTAATCCATTAGCGAGCTTGTAAACAGAGCTGTGCAGGTGCAATTAGACAGTTACAGCCAATGTACCGATATGAAATAGAAATTAAAATTTATCAGCCTCTCCACTAGCAGCACCTCACTAAGAAATAAAATTTTACAATGCCAGTTGTAAGAACAACACTAAAAGTGTCCCTTCCGTGACCTTGAGATTTTATCACCAGGCAGCAAAACAAAATCTAACAAATCTTCTGGAAAAAAAAGTTATGAATAAATAGCTTTCAGGGGAGGGGGTCTAAATGAACAATACACATATAATACAGATCCCCCCCTTCCATTAATATTAGCTTAATCTTTAATGAAGTCTTTTGGTTGCAGAAGAGCCCCTTTTTATTATTAATAAAGGTTTGTTTTTATTGCAGCCTATTCTCCAGCCTCTAGACCACATCCAGGAGGCCATAAAAACACCTAAGAGTACCCCTGACAAATGTGTTCTACAAGATGGTCCCTGTCCGCCCTGTGGTATGAATAAACTAAATAGACAGTGTGGATGGAGAGCATTATTTTCACAGCCATTCTGTCAAATGAGATACTACATTCTCCGGTTTATTTCTATGGGAATTACACCTGAAGGAATTCATTTGTGGTCATGTAAAAAGTCAGTGGCAGAAGCAGATTTAATTCCCAGCCCATTTTTCTAATCTCCCTTCTCCTTACACTCCTCTTTTGATATTCAAATTATACCTACCAAAAACACATGGCAAGATCATGTCAAAATAATGTGCATCTTTCCCTCTTTAAAGAAGGCTTTCCTACGTCTTAGGTCTTTGTGTTGTTCCTTTGTGCTGTTTTCATTCATGAATGACAAGGTCAGGACCCTATCATTTCCACATGCCTTCTGGATTAGTTTTGTTTACACATCAGCATTTGGTACTGTATACATGTGGCTGATTTTGGCTTTCTTGCAGTACTCTGGCTGCCTTGCTCTCTGAAGAGACTTCGCTAGGGTTGTATTTTTCTCTCTTTGTGATCATCACCACAGTATGCTGAAACATCAAGCCCTTTCTCACTACTCTATCACCATATTTCATGTTGGCCAACCCCATGAAGAGCTCTTCAATTTTGAAACAATATTTCTTCACAGGAGCCTCTTGGTGCCACTTCCACCCTTTGCTTTCTGGTACGTGGCGCTCTTCCCAGTGGGTTCTAGTGGGCTGCAGTACAAATAGCACCATTCAAATAGAAGTGCCCTCAAACCATAAGGACCAAGTTTCGTTCTTAAACAATGTATTCATCTATGTAATAAAGCATATACGTTAACAATTCTTGTTGCAAACTCTGGGACTAGCACCACTGAGACATCTTCTCCCCTGAATAGCATAAAAATACTCTTTAGTAACATCATCTTATGGAACATCCCAAAATGTCATCAGAACACAAATCATTAAGTAGCTGACCATTTTTGTTGCTTTGCTGAGGAAAACACACATGCAATTAGCCAAAAAGAAAACATGTCAAGTTCAAGCCATCAGATCCTGATGAACATTCACATGAGTAAGGCAATTTGAAATCTGCATTGATTAGCTAAACCTCTGGCACTAAAGAGAAAAATTCCCTCCAACTCTAAGTGCACTTTACGTCTGGAAAAACTGATACTGGAATGATCTTGAAGCAAAATGTCAGAGATCACCATTCTAATTCCAAAACCAGTTCCCATTTCAGAAGAAAATCAGAGAGTTAGCTCCTAAATATAGACCATTATATTCAGGAATAGCTAAAGGAGTGCACTGTATGGTCTGCAAGTCAAGACAAGAAATGCCGTTTCAAATTTAAGTGAGATCAGCTCGTAAGACCCATGAAGAGTTTATATTGTTAGCTTCATGACTCTACTCCAAAGGTTTTTTTGGTTTGAGACAATAAACTCTAACAACACTTCTAGCTTATTCACTAACAACATAAAATACAAGAGCATTTCACACTGCTCTCTTCATCATTTTTGTGGCTGAGACTTGTCAGTAGTAAGAACAGAAAAAAGGGACGGTCTTCATCTCAGGACTTCTTGGGGATTCAACCCGTCTCCAGCACACAATGGACTATGCTTATGGTTTCCTGTCCTCTCTATTTGGAGCAAACTTTAAACCTCTTCCTTCACACCATCCCAAAGACTGACATATTGCATTTCACTGATGCGTTTCTTAAGACAAAGTTCTGTATTGGCCCTGAAACTTCTGCTTTGTTAGAAAAATACTGGAAACTTCTAGATATGGAAACAATAGCATCTAATTCACCTACTGCCCAAAGAAAACATAATACATTACCCATCATCTTTTACTTTCAGTTGCCTCATAATGCTCCTTGATGATAATTCTCAAAGGATACCAATCATAGATAAATTTCCAGAATACACAGCAGAGACAAGAAAAGCATACTGTGAAAACACCTGTGTTATTCTCATTATCAGAATTGACAAGATCTCACTGCTAGTTTTGTAATAGGCTGTTAAAGTCATAAAAAAAAACAGAATGATGGGGAGGACATCTGTCTTCCAGTGGTTTGGCATCAAGTTCACAGTATGGAATATACAAGGAAGCATACTACTACTCTGGTCTCAAAGCTCACTGCAGAATAAGATGCTATGGAGGTGTCCGTCAAGATGCAAATACTTCTTTTACAGATCCCCCAAAGAAGAGCTTTTTTTTTTATTATTCCAGTGTGTTGAACTTGTGTATTGGCCTGCTCAGAATAACACTGGCAGCCACTTCTTCTAGTACCATCAATTAAGCAAATGCTATTTAGTTTGGGCAAAGAGATAGACTCTTCACCGGGCACAATATTGTCTTTGTAAAGGCATGTGGATCTGCTTTTGAATTTTCAATGTACTTCATAGATTAAGGACAGAAATTGCCATCTGCTAATCTGCTTCTGCTGCACACAAAGAGCCACTGCATATGATGTTTTCTGACGGTTTGAGGTTATGGCCTCTCTTCACTGCTCAGGAAAAACATGTAGCACATGTCATAAAATCAGTTACATTAGCTTCTTTGTAGTTTATCCCACATTGCCACTGTCTGCCAGGGGGTTTCCTGCTCCTCCTGTTACATATTGCATGATAACCTAACCAGCGGTAATGGTTTTACCAGGCACTGGTGTTCAGCAGTGCCTGCCAACTGCGTAGCTACCTGCTGTGCTGCCAGAAAGAAGTGCTTATGCAATCCACCTAACTTCTCCGGGCTTCAGCATGCCCTTTTGGTCTGGAACATAAACGGATGAGGAAGGACAAAGCCTCAGCACTGGCAATGCCGTCTCAGGGCAGTCACCCATCCATGAGAAAGCATAAGGAAAGGCACAAAACATGAGAAGAATAAAACAAGCCTTGATCAATCTGCATGTGGCTTGGGAGTGCCTGTTCTTAAGTCTTTTATTTCTTCATGAGAAATAAATCAAACCACCTACCTTGAACTTCTAGTCGTCATCAAAAGATAAGACAGGAAGAAAAAGTATAACGCAGATATGAATATTTCAGAAACTTAAGTAGAGCAGGTACATCTGGAAATGGGATGGGCAGAGAGAGAGGATTATTATTTTTCTGATTAGTTGACTATCTCCAGTGACCATCCAAAAATCAGGCCTCTCCAAACTGTCTCAGGATGAGTACTGCAAATGACTACTTTGAAAATGTTGACCTAAAAAGCAAATGTGTATTTTTAAATAATTAATAGTGTTCTCTAAGTGGAATTTTCCAGCCCAAAATGAGATGTACAGTTGGGTTCCCCTGAGATGAGGTATTTCTAATGGAAACACTGACACAACCAAAATGATAATGTATTGAGTAGCAACAAAGCTTAGCACATGCTCATTTATTTCATTCTTCTTATCAGATTGGACCTGGTCCCATAAAACATGGCACTTTTCTTGTTTGCTTAACCTCAGTTTCAACACCCCTATAACTTACAAAAAAAACCATTGCCAGTCCAAATGCATTAATAAAAAACACAACTTGATACATAAATAAAGAGAAAGGCTTGCACCCAACAAAAAGGACAGTGCTTTGGTCATCTCTGCTGTCAATTTCTTACAGGTATCTGTCCATTTTCCTACATCGCTATCATGTCCTAATAACTTGAGAAGGAAAGCAAGACTTTGCTCACCCTGGCCACTGCCTGTTCTGCTTTATCCCACATCTGTTGGGTCAAGTGTGCATTTCCAAAAGAAGTAACATCATCCTTTTGGTAAATGATCTTTACATATTCAGGGCCAAAGCCTGCCTTTTGCCATATATGTATACCCACATATAGATATATACACCTCTAAGCACATTTTGGAAGACTAGATTTACCATAACTGTCTAGACCCAAATTTGGAAAACTTTGTCACATTTTCTTCAGTCCTATAAATGTCTCTGTGGCGTCTGTCCTCCCTGCATGCTGGAAGATGGGTAACTGGGACCTTTAAAAAATGAAGGTCATTTTAAAACTGGATCTCCTATCTAAACCTTATGCTATCTGGATCAATGATGGACTTGAAAGCCCCTGAAAAGACACAGGATATATGGTCCCACTAAAATTATAAACCTACTTTTAGTCCTGATCAAATGGGAGAGAATAGCAAAGACTAAGGAAAAGATCCAGGGACAAGCAAATTACAGGTAACAGATGACTAAAGCATGTGATTACTTGGTATAAAATACAGAGATAGGATAGTATGAAACATTAGCATCTTTGTAGTCAACAGGACATTTTCATGGAGACCAGGAACCCAATCTCTGCATTTTGTAATGACTTAAGACACAAAAGAAGAGAAATCAAATGGAGCTGGTGATAAAGTTTGCAGAGAGAAAGATAGAACATTTACATTAAAATGTGAATTTTTCATCCAGAAACCAAAATGCCCTAGCCAAAACCATTAACAGCATATATACTTCCTTCACTCGGGAGCTACTGCTGATCCCACCTTATATGAACCATATTTCGTTCCTAAAACTTGTCTCAACTATCTACCAGGTTCACCATCTTGATCTCAGCTATCAGCTAGTTTCCTTTTGGTGACAAGAACAAGCGTATTCTGGGACACCCACTGGGAAATATTCGTCACATCTATGACGAAGAGCTTTACATTGAGACATAAACAACATATTTCCCTTTAGGAACTTAATGATCTTCTGTGGATATAAAACTACATGGCCACAGAAGTTCATCTAGTCATCCTACCCATTAACTTCCCATTAGACTGTAGTCAAAAAATCTCATATTAGCTCAAATCAGAACAGGAGAAAGTCACTTCTGTAAACATACTTCATTTCAAGAAAAGTCTCTCCTTCTGAATGAAAGCATGCAGTAATTTAAAGCATAAAAGCACAGACTTACCCTGTCCAATATATACCATGAATTAAGTTATTGACCTAAAAAATAACTGGTTTACAATAATACATCTGTATAATCTAACAAACTGCAATAACATTTCTTTAAGGCATATTACATTGGCTACAGACAAGAAATTCCTTGATTATCAGATAAATGTTGAATGATGAGTCAGGAACCTTCTACATCAGCATTATCATGAATAATAAACTACATGCTGTAATATTTCCCAGCAGTACTCTGAAGTCAGTCAATAAGGTGAAAAAGAAAAATCATCTTTAACTGTGTAACATCAGTCTTTAGTATATCGTTTAAATTATATTAGCGCTGCATTCCATAAATAAATAAATAAACAAGCAGAAGGTTCAGAAAGCACAGCCAAGCAAGTTTTATCTTGACGTAAGGCCGTGATGTTTTATTCATGTGATGAGAAGAGAGCAGCTTGCAGCTATCTGGGGAGAGCTGTTACACACACGTGGGGAAAGGGAAGAACAGGACGCAGCTTAGGAAAGCTGTTATGCAGCAGGGATGCAGGGAGGGAAGCAGAAGGGGAAATAGATTTTTCCTCTAGATGTTTGGCTGGCTTCATTGGATATTTGTTAATCAGGGCAAGATCTATTTATTCCAGACAAGGAGCAATGCAGATGCTCCATCAAAAGCAAAATAAGAGACACTCAGAATGGAACAGGCTGCTGTCCAGAGGCAGGCATGTGGTGTCACTGAGCCATACCGTTATTGGTGGCAGCCACATGCCTCAGCGAGAGAAGAGAGGAGACTTTGTTCTGGCCTGGAAGATTTTAACTAAAATCTATCTAGATTTGAGGTTCGGAGTTGGACACTTTGATAATGAATATTGCAAAAGCTGCTGTTTCTTCAGTCATCCTCTGTGGCAATACTAAGAGAGATCAACTGGGCAGTGCTGAGCCCAGCCACCTTTCAGTCATATTGGACTCTTTACTCTGAGAGATTTCCAGTTACTTGGCCATGGTGGGTTGGAGGGAGACCCAAGCATAGCACTGACCCCTGTGACAGATCCTGACAGTGACACTGTCTGAGCTACAACTCTCCCAAGCATGTGGTCTGGATTTACCCTACTTGCACAAGCTGCACAGCTCTTCACGCAAAACTGCTGCAGTAGGGGAGGGCTTGCTTCATTCCCTATGTGATTTATTTTCACAAGGCCATTTGTCCACACCTTCTGCAGAATAAAGAGGTACCTATCAAACTGATGTAATTGGAGAGGTGTTTCTCAGGCACATAACACCAATATGAATAGGTACAAGACCAGTACTCTACAACTGGATCACAAAGGAAAGGAATGGCATTTGCTACAGCATGAGATACAGTTTTTTTGGGTAACATCTACATATGTGGGAAGAATACACATTCTGTGGGAAGAATAGTGTTTAATAAACAGAACAGGCTGCAGAGACAAGGGACATCATATCTTTTATAGATTAACATCGTTTCAGAAATGACAAGCTGCAAAACCTGAACTCAAGAGCAGCTGCTAACAGCACTTTTGAGAGGCAGGCCATGCTACTCATGCAGTCATGAACCTTTGGAGATTCCAATATCACAAGTAATAAGCTGAAAAAATGCAGATGATAATAATAAAAAGAGAGAGAAAAAAACCAGAAATCTTTGCTATGAAGTAATGGCAATAGAATGCAATGATGAGTTCTCTGCAGATTACAACATCACCTAATCTCCCTTATGCAGCATGGACAATAATATCCATAACTCCACTGACCTTACGTTCCAGCTCACTGACCCTCTGTTTTGTTTACACTAGCCACATTACACTAGGTGTAATTTCTTGTGGGGACTTACCTGCACAATTTAAAACAGAAAAAGAAAAAAAACAGGAAGGGGAAAAAAAGCAAATAGTAATGTTGCCTCTAGATGTCTCTGTAATTCATGTTCATAACCTCTCTGTTCATGTATGCAAAGAACAAGTTATAACAGTATGAGGCTGTGCACTTCTACAGGAGTTCTGCAGAAATATGAACCATAATTCAACATGGTGGATAAGGAACTATCCGGAAAGTCACCCTCAATGAGTTATGGTCAATGGCTCAAAGTCCAGGAGGAGACCATTGATGAGTGGTGTTCCTCAGGGGTCCATATTGGTATCAGCAATATTTTATGTTTTTCCTGTTGACAGAGACAGTGGGATTGAGTGCACCCTCAGCAGGTTTGTAGATGATACCAAGCTGAGTGGTGTGGTCTGCATGCTGGAGGGAAGGAATGTTATCCAGAGGTATCTGGACAGGCTGGAGAGGTGAGCCCGCATGAACCTCATGAAGTTCAGCAAGGCCAAGTGTGCAGTCCTATACCTGGGCTGGGGTACTCTTAAGTACAAATACAGCCTCGGCAATGAGTGGACGGAGAGCAGCACTGTGGAGAAGGACTTGGAAGTACCGGTGGATGAAAAACATGACCCAGCAACGTTCACTTGCAGCCTACAAAGCCAATTATATCCTAGGCTGCAGCAAAAGAAGTGTTACCAGCAGGACAAGGGAGATGACTGTTACCTTCTACTCTGCTCCCATGGTACCCCATCTGAAATGCTGCATTCAGCGGAGCATTGACCAACACTCTCAGGTCCATTTCCTCCACACTGTCTTCCAGACACTCTGCCCCAAGCCTGTAGCATTGCCTGGGGTTGTTGTGGCCAAAGTGCAGGATCCAGCACTTGGTCATGTTGAACTTCATCCCATCGGCCCTCAGCCCAGCAATCCAGCCTGTCCAGATCCCTCTGTAGGGCCTTCCTACCCCAGGCAGATAGACACGTTCTGCCAACTTGGTGTCTTCTCCAAACCTACTGGGAGTGCACTCAATCCCCTCATCCAGATCATCAACAGGACAGGCCCCAGTACTGACCCCTGGGGAACACCACTTGTGACTGGTCACCAGCTGGATTTTATTCCATTCACCACCACTTTCTGAGCCCAGACCTCCAGACAGTTCTTTACCCAACAAAGAGAGTACCTGTCCAAGCCACAGGCTGCCAGCTTACCCAGAAGAATACTGTGGGAGATAGCGTCAAAGGCTTTGCTAATGTCTAGGTAGACTATGTCATAGAATCATAGAATGGCTTGGGTTGGAAGGGACCCCAAGGATCATCAAGTTCCAACCTACTTGCCACAGGCAGGGCCACCAACCTCCAGATCTGGTACTAGTCCAGGTTGCCCAGGGCTCCATCCACCTCCATTCTCTCATCCACCAGGTGGGTCACCTGATCATACATGAAGATCAGGTTGATTAAGCAGGATCTGCCTTTCCTGAACCCATGCTTGCTGGGCCTGATCCCCAAGATGTCCTGCAAGTACCACACGATCGCACTCAAGATTATCTGTTCCATAACTTTGCCTGGCACCAAGGTCAGGCTGACAGACCTGTAGTTCCCCAGATCCTTCTTGCAACCCTTCTTGTAGATGGGAGTCACATTGGCAAGCCTCTAATCCTCTGGGACCTCTTTGGTTGAGCAGGAACACTGCTAGATGGTGCAAAGCAGTTTGGCAGTCACCTCCTTCAGCTCCTTCAGCACCCTCAGGTGGATGCCATCTGGCCCCATGGACTTGTGATCGTCTAGGTGGAGTAGCAGGTCTCTGTTTCCACCTCAATTGTGGCAAGTTTATTCTGCTTCCCATCCTAGACTTCCATTTCAGGGAGTAGAGTACTCTGAGGATAATTGGTCTGACTTTTAAAGACAGATGTAAAGAAGGCATTGAGAACCTCAGCCTTTTCCTTACCCTCGGTTGTCATGTTCCCCACCGCATCCAGTAAATGATAGAGATTCTCTTTAGCCCTCCTCATACTGTTAATATATTGGTAAAAAAGTTTTTTGTTCTCTTTCACCATAGTGACCAGACTGAGTTCAAGCTGGGCTTTTGCCTTTCTAATTTTCTCCCTGCATATCCTAACAACTTCCTTGTACTCTCCCCGAGTTGCCCATCCCTTCTTCCACAGGAAGTAGACTCTCTTTTTCTCCTGGAATCTCAGAAAAAGTTCCCTGTTCATCCACCCAAGTCTTCTTCACCTCTGGCTCATCTTAAGGCACAGGGGGACAGCCTGCTCCTGTGCCTTTAAGACTTCCTTCTTGAGGAGCGATCAGCCTTCCTTGTACCCCTTTACCCTTCAGGACTGAATCCCAAGGGTCTCTCCCTACCAGTGTCCTGAATAGTTCAAAGACCACCCTCTTGAAGTCCAAGGCAGCAGTTTTGCTGCCCCCCACCATGACTTCTCCACGAACAGTGAACCCTACCATTTCGTGGTCACTCTGTCCAAGACAACTCCTGACCTCCACATCTCCCACCAGTCCTTCTCTGTGAACAGCAGGTCTAGCAGTGCAACTCCTTTGGTAGGCTCTCTTACCAGCTGCATCAGGAAGTCATCTTCCACACACTCTAGAAACCTCCTGGACTGCTTATTCTGCACTGTATTGTATTTCTAGCACAGATCAGCGAAGTTGCAGTCCTCCATGAGAACAAAGGCTGGTGATTGCGTAACTTCTGCTACAAGAGTGGTAGTTTTAAACTAAAAGAGGGGGGATTTAGGTTAGATATTAGGAAGAAATTCTTTACTATGAGGTTGGTGAGGCACTGGACCAGGTTGCCCAGAGAAGCTGCGAATGCCTCATCCCTGGAAGTTTTCAACACCAGGTTGGATGGGGCAACTGGTCTAGTGGAAGGTGTCCCTGCCCATGGCCAGGGAGTAGGACTAGAGAATCTTTAAAGGTCCCTTCGAACCCAAACTGTTATATGACTCTGCTATGGCACCGAAGATGGACTTCAGGGTTTCCTGTGGGATCTCAGATCCAGAGAAGAATGAAAGCAGTCAAATTATTTACTTCTTCCTGGACTGCCATACTCCAGCTTCACAAACAGCCAGGAGGGAACAGGCAAACTACCCAGATGCACTATAGGTACGTACATTGTGTCCCCACCTCTTCTCCTGTCCAGGCTGAAAATACACAGCCTTCTGAGTTATTCCTCACACAGATGCCATTCCATATCTATGGTAACACTTTCATGCTTACTGCCCTTCTCTGAACCTTTTCCAGCCTTAATATATCCTTAGAAATGAAGGTGACAGCACACAATAATCAAAGAGTGTGTGAATCATATATCTACAGAGTGGCATAGTGACATTTCCAGTTTTGCTCTCAATTCCTTTCCCAATCATTGCAAACATTTGATTCACATCTCCAACCACTGCTGAGATACAGGTATCCCCAAATGAGCTTTGCAAAAAATTTTATTGTGTGCTACTCTTTAAATAGAGTTCACCATGGACAGCACTGCAGAAGAAGAACGTTTTTATTTCAAAAAGAAAGGTTTCCAGACAGATATTCTCCCACCTCTCTTCAGTATTGAATATAAGGAAACTAATAAACATACTAATTAGAGAATTCTGAGTGCAAGAAGGAGAAATTCCAAGGACCCTCAGCTCTCCATCCCTGGCAAAGATAAAACATTTGAGGATGAAGGAGTGGTGTGAATAAGCAGCTTTAACATACATTACTAATTGAAGTCTAAACAAAAAAATGAGGTTTGGTGGAGCCTTTTTCTCTGCACTCTCCTTCACAGGACATGCCCCGTGGGCCCCTTGCCTTCTCCACAGACACAGTGCCCAGTCCCTCACCCAGGCATGGCCAAGCCCCTCAACCTGCTCCCCTCCTTGCAACCACATAGATGCTTCCCAGAGGGCAGCCAGCCATGGGGAACTCACTCCTTCCTGTGACTCTTTTGTGCCTCAGATTCAGCTTCTTGCAAGCAAATAACAAAAATGCTGGCATTAAAACTCCCAAGCTTCCAACTGTCCTCTTGTGTTGAAGCGTTGCATGCTATTACCTATCAGCAGCATCACAGGAAGACTTTGTATGAGCGCATGATTGACTATAAATGGTTTTACACCACTCATATTACTATCATCCCCCAAGAGTCACAGTCACCAAGGTACGTGACAATTTCCAGGCAACCTGATGTTCTACTGATGCATTTCTTTTACAACTCTCCCATCTCAGTACAATGTGGATTTAGTTCCCTGCAGCTAAGGGATATGATAGAGTAGTGATCAGTGCATGCTAGAATTTGGCAATATAGAGACAACCTAATAAAATAGATAAAGAAGCAGTTGACAGAAAAAATAGTTATCTGCTGAAGCATTTGCTCTTACTGCACATAGAAGCCAAAAGCAAGAGACACAGGCAAGGAGAAGCAGCACTCTCAGGTGATAAAGGCCAGGAAGTGAGTGCCAAGAGAAGCACCAATGGGACAATGTGAGAAGCATCTTGTTTCATCAGATTTCAGACTCAGAATATTTTGCAAAAATGGGCCTGTTTTACAAAAGCTGCCATACTTTCATTCCAAAGTCTGGTTTCTTGGCATTATTCCTTCTCAAATCTCTGATAGACCCTACGCTTCCCCCTGCCTGATCCCAAGCCTGACATTTCCATAGCAAGCATCCATATAGACTGTTCCCTGGTCCAGAGACACTGGAGGCCACAGTGCCTGTGAGCCAATAAGAGGTAGACTACATCAAATGAATTACCCTACAGCTTTCCACAGGTCTGTCCCTAGATGGTTCCAGCAGGCACTCCGATGGGATTTATTTACCTCTTAGGGGAATTCAGGGGGGGAAAATAGCCTGCTTTCTACCAAACAAACAAACAACAACAACAGCCCAACCCACAGCTTTCTGCTCATGCAGTCTATGAAGGGTATTAACTTTTTCTGCTTGGTTTTGGTAACAGAGCTGGGTTCTGCTCCACACTGGGAGCATCTGTTTCCTCTGTGTGCTACACAAGGCAGGCAAGATGGATCACAGAGAGATTGTGAATTCAAGGACCAATATTCACAGTACTGGAAAACTGAGTGATTTACTACTAATATTTTTTAAAGTTCCTTTGTCCACCTAGCAGCTAAACAGGACCAGATTCCCAATGACCTCATCTTCATTTATGCTGAGGTCCTTCACACAATGCAGGAAGTACAGATGGACCATAAATAGGACTAGATCATATTACTTGCAGTTAAAGTCCATTTTAAGCTGGTCTGAGTGGCATAAAGGGGCTTTTCTGCAAAGGAGAATCTGGTCTATTAGTCTTTTTAATGCCCGTAAGCAGATGATAGCAAGCTACAGTGCACTTTGCAGATGGCTAGCAGCATGTAACACAGAGCAACACACTGTAAATAGAGCCACTATGTTGTGAAGCCATCACATGCTGTAAACTATCAATCAGAGGAGTAATGCTTTTAGCAGTGAGCTAATTGTTAAACATGGGGTTTAGGTTATGTACCAGCTCTGGGCTTTCACATGGGAAATTACTCCTAACAAATGCAAGACTGTCACCTGACCTTAAGTGAGCTGTCAGATCAGATGACAACTATAAGGAAAACACATAATTTCTGCTGTTTTAAAATTATATGTAATAATCATTTTGCTATAGCCCTTCAGCTTTTAACCTCTTTGGGGCACGAGTATGATCACAGTCAAGAGATGTAATTCAGAATCAGAGAATCCCAACATTGTTTACCCTGCCTCTTTGCCCCAGCTCTTGACAGAACGTGTCTGGGATCTGATCCAGCTGAGGCCATCCGGTGTCTTCTGCCTTTTTGTCTCACATATCTTTTAAGCTAGGGTTGCATCCCTGTAAATAGTCAAACCATGCAAACAGAAGCCTGGGCAAAGTACCTGAAGAAAGACCCTGTACATAAATCCCTTGCGCATATATTCCCAGAAGCTACCAACAAAGCCCCAGTGCTTCGGTGGACAGCTCTCCCCAACTTGTTCAGGCCATTCCAACTAGACAGGACAAAGCATTGTCATTTCAGATTACTTTTCTGAATGAGATGCATAGACAAAGACAATATACTCACTCGCTTTAGTAATACCACAACTACTTCAGTTTAACTGGTTATTCCAGATTAATCTTAATCAATAGTTCGACCTCAGCACAAAAAAACCAAGTGCAAATATACAGAGAGATAAACCAGTTAGGTAAGATGGGGAAGAAGGGCTCATTTTGCGTATTCTGTAAGGGGATTTCTGGTAGCCTCGACAAGTCTTAGTGCAGCTTCTTTTTGCCTCTTTTTATATTCCACATCAGTTTAGCTATGATCCTTCCTTTCATAAGGAAGGTTTCTGTGCTGCCATACCAGAAAGTGACCTTCAAAAATCAACCATGACAAGATTTTACAGTAAGAGAATCTTTGTATTATGAGCTTAAATTAATCATTTATCTACTGTAGACATGTTCATGTTCCAAAGCTGTTATTGCTTGCAGTGAGGTTTGTTAAGGCCCCAGGATTTGGGTTCAAAACTCATGAAAATAGTGTCCTCAATTTGAAAAGCACCTTACTGATTAATACCACTATGAATAAAAGAGGAATGTTTTATATTACCTGTGTATTGGAAGTCTTCTTTTCATGGACTTCCACCATAGCATAGAGTGAGCATTAGTAACACTTACTCAGAAGATCTTCTCCACGTGTGTACTTAAAGAACTCCCTCCTCTATTTTCTGTTTTATTTGATACACTGTCTGGTGCATGAAAATACAAAGGAAGCTCTTCTTTCACAAAGAGCCATAATCAAAGCCAAAACAACTGAGATTGGACATGCATGATACACTTCTTGCATTACTTGCACTTCTCATTAGAGAAGTGGTCTGCATCTGGTTCTCAGAACCATAATAAACAGTATTTGATTGCAATAGGGCATGATAAAGAAGTGCTGCAGTTTCCAGAAATTTTTTGATGGTTGACAGAGGCCCACTGGGGCCTGAAAAAAATGAGATCCAAGAAAATACATAGACAAACTGGACTTTCTTATTTGATTAAACTTCACTGAAACAAAATGCATATTTTGACTGGATTTTATCCTCTTGCGTAAAATCTGGCAATACACAGGAGCTAGTACATCCTTTGGGAGGCAGTTCTGAAAGGTTAAAGAGTCTGGGAAGGCTGGACCTTCTTCAAGAATAAAATCTTTAAGACATAGGAGCAGGTTGTCCCAGTGCACCAAAAGTCAAGCCAACAGAAGAGAAAGATCAGCCTGGATGAACAGAGAACTTCTTCAGAAACTCAGAAAGAGAAAAAAGTTTATGAGCTCTGAAAGAAGGAGCAGGCGAGTCAGGAGGACTATAGAGCTAGGCAGGCAGAAAATTAGAAGGGTCAAAGCCCAGCTAGATCTCAGTTTGGCTATTGCAGTAAAAGACAATAAAAATGCTTTTATAAATAGAGCCAGGGAGGTTCCAGCTGACTGGAGGTTAGCGAATGTGACTCCAATCTACAAAAAGGACAGGAAGGAGGAACCAGGGAATTACAGACCCGCCAGTCTGACCTCAGCAGTAGGGAATATCATGGAGCAGATCATCCTGAATGTCATCATGCTGTACAACTGGGACAATCAAGTGATCACAAGCAGCCAGTATGGGTTTATGAAAGGCAGGTCCTGCCTCACTAACCTGATCTCCTTCTGTGACAAGCTAACCCACTTAGAAGATGAGGGAAGGGCTGTGGATGTTATCTCCCTGGATTTTAGTAAAGCATTTGACACCATTTCCCATGGATGTCTCCTGGAGAAACTGGCTGCTTGTGGCTTGGACAGGTATATAGATCTCTGAGTGAAGAACTGGCTGGATGGGTGGGCTCAAAGGAAATGGTCTCAAGTTGTACCAGGCAAGGTTTAGACTGTATATCAGGAAGAATTTCTTGGGAGAAAGAGTGGTCAAGCATTGGAACGGGCTGTCTGGGAAAGTGGGGAAGTTCCCATCACTGGGGGTATTTAAGAGATGTGTGGATGTGGCACCAATGAACATGGTTTAGTGATGGGGCTCAGTAGGTCAGGTTGATGGCTGAACCTGGTGATTTTTAAAGTCCTTTACAACCTAGATGACTCTATGATATGACTAATCCTCCAAGAAAAAAGAAAGAATTATGATCTTTTTAGTGTGAAACCAGGTTCGCAAATATGACATAGCTTCCTGAATACATGAGGCAATAAGGTATAATTCTCAAAAGATACTTCACCACTTGAAATTCTAAATCCTGTTAACTTTCAGTGAGAATTAGCATCAAATTTTCATAAGCACTTAGGAGCTTATGTACCATTTTCATAACTCAAATTATTATGAGCTTAAAATAATGTACAATGATGCAAGCTCACGAAGATTGAATAACGTTACTATTGCTGAGAATGGTGCTCAGCAATCCTAAGCCATGTCAGTAGATGTGGAAAATTTTACACAATAACATACCAGGCTAATCAACATATTCACTTGAAATATTTTGTTCTCCTAACTGCCCAGTATAAATCTGGCCATGTCAGCCAGGTCTTCACACAGAAATTAACTTAGAAATCAGAATACAGTAAGACAGATGATCTTAAAAACTCAACCTTCTCTTTTCCAGCTCTACCTCATCATAGTGATCTATTAGCTCCATACATCATCCTGGCACGGCTCCCCTCGCAATGACTTACAATGCATTTGGCAGTGGCAGAAAAAACCCCCAGGGAACCTATTTTCTTTTGATATCATTATTTTTCAATGTTATAAATGAAATATTTAATTAAAACAGAAAAATGCAACTTGGAGAACCATGGGAGGAGGAGAGCTGATAGTGAAAAATGAACAAAATGTTTTCCCAGCTGTAACCATGGACTAGTAAGCACCAGGCATTTGAAAATTTAGGCTACCTGTCAGTAATCAGAGGCAGACCTGAGATGTAGAGCTGGATAAACCGGACAAACCGTGCACACAACTGAAAGTGCCATAGACAGCTGCGTTCCACTCAAGTCACAGTCAAGTCCAAATTGAGCTTTTCTGGCACACCAGAGTACATCAGTGCCCAGGCTGATTTTCTAGAGATCAGTTTATAGAATTAAAAATATCTTAAGCTATATTTTCAGATTAAACTGTGCTCTTGCCTTACACTAGCCCTTTGGCTGTTCCAATAAGATAGCAAATTGTGTCAAAGTATAAGTGTGTGATAATGAAACATAAGTTGTTGATAATAGAAATACTTCAGTTTTCAGCCCCATAAAACTGTGTTTCTGGTTCACATGCTGGAAAAAAAAATCTTCTGAGGCAGGTGCTGCTGTAACGTACTTATCTTGTTTAAATCTGGAAATTGAAAGCTATCTGGTTATCAGTATAGTAAACAGCAGCGCTTTCTGGGCCCTTAGTGCTACTGAAGATGTGTTTTCTATTGACAAATTTCTCTATATTGTGAAGATGTAAAAAAAAAAAAAAAAAAAGAAAAACCACCACCATATTTCAAAGTATATTTGGGGAGAAAGAACACGAGTCCTATGTACTCCAACAGACAGTTCTCTGGGGACAGGGAGGAAAAATAAAAATTTGCTCTGAAATAACTTGCCAAGTAGATGATAAAACTGAAATTTGACTTCACTGGACTTGTCATTTCAAACTCAGCTACAACTGACTAAATCTGTACACATTTCATCACTAAACAGTTAGAAAATGCAGTTAAAACCTACATGCATCGTTATTCATTATGGTTCCATTCTAAGATAATTAGGTTTAGAAAACAGAGCCTCATAAAAGCACTGGTCACTCTTGTCTTATGCGACAGTTTCTGTTGTTCTTTGACCTACTCTCTTGAGCCTTCTTTAATTTCAAACTCCATTCTTTTTAAAACAGAAATTAACCTTACGTAATTTTCTTAAATTTTGACTGCATTTTCAGAAATGTATACCCAACTTTAAAATCTCAAATTCCTAGTGATGCCTAAATAAGGCCAGATTTTTAAAGGGCAAACTATTCAGCAGTTAAAATTGCTACTAGAACCCAAATGTTGTCAGCTTCACTTTTTAAAACTTAATCTGTGGGTAGATTTCACAGGAGAGCTCATAATATAGCACTAATTGTGTGATATAATTCAGCTTTAACTAGCCATCTCTTCGACATTTCCTGAAATAATTTGTCTGTAAATCATGTAAACCCATTTAATTACAGAATCAGTCAAATAAATGTAACCACATATCTACAGCCTGGAATTTTAAATAGCTCAATTTCTAATCATAAATCTAGACAAACCTCACCAATCACCCTGGAAAACACAAGCATGGACAAGCTGGATGTTCCTGAATGTTTGGAGGACTTGAATATGCTGGCCTAAATGGCAGCAAAAGAAGGAGGTTGTGATCACAGCATCCTTTAGTGTTTGGTCCCACAATCAGAACAGAAATTGGTGGGAGGTAGGAAACATCAAAGGATATAGATTTTTTCTGGAAGTCTTGTTTACTGCTTAAAAAAGAGTGCCTTCACTAGTTTCTCCATGAAATAGCAATCTGTTACATCCTAAGAAGCCCCCTTTTAAATTTCAATTATGCATTCAAGAAGAAGCTATTATAATTCTTCATTAATGTAGGATCAACAGGGTCAACACCATTTAAAATAGTGTTAGAGGCTGAGCCTGTTAAAAATACACTCACACATTTTGTGAAGAGCTTTTCTCTTTAAACAAGAAAAGAGCAAGCAGAGTCCCCCTACATTAGCTAATCCTTCAGGCTCTCATTTTAATAACCTCATTAACTTTATCTAGAAATTAGACTGGGTAATATCAAGTCATAACAAAGGCTCCAAACAAACACAGGACAATAAAAAATATGTATGTTAACAATTATTACTTTCCTGTGTTGGATTGGATTTGGCACATATCTAGATAATATCTGGTTTATCCAGAGCCTCTTCTTGGTAATTCTTGTGTGACAACTTCTTAACTGTGTTTGAGTCTAAAATAACAAGAATTATTTGAGTGATGGTAGAGATTGTTTTTGGACAGAGAAGGGGCTAATATCATCCTCACAATTCTACATCTTCTTTCACACCTGATGTATCTAATTAAGAGCTGCTGTTGAAAGTGTCTTGCTGGGCAGAGAACACAAGAACATCCTTAACTCCTGCAGTTAAAACTGTTTTCAGCACCACTCTGTTCCATCTATATCTTTGGGCTCTGGTGCTGAAAGAGCTTGGTGTTGGCCTGATTATTTAATGCAGTACAAGCTGGGATATTGTGAACAGGTCATCTTAAACAAGGAGTGGAAGAGAACTAAATGTCTGCAAATCAAGTAAGTCTGAGAAGCAGTGGTTCTGCAGAAGAAGTGGTCTGCATGTGCTGTTATTGTGGTAAGTCAGGGTACTACACAACAACCTAATCACCAAGTGTACAGTACATGCATCTTAAGGATATTTTCTAGATACAAGTTTCAAGAAAGAAGCTTTTCCATCCTTCCGTGTGTCAGAATATGAAAGATTCACTCCATCCCCTCTTCAGTATTTGGATGACTTTCAGCAAAGCAGTTCCCTTTATCCTTTTATCTACCTGTATTTCAAGAATAAAGAAATCATTTTCAGATGGGATTTTCAAAAATAATTTACTACCATGAAACATTCTACAGAGGTCTAGTTAGAGCCTGGGTCCTTAGTCATCCATGCCATTTATATTAAAATGAATGCATTTGATGGTTGTTCACATTCAGAATGTAAGACAGGGCCAGGAAACAGAAAGTGTCTGAATTTGGATGGAAATGTAACACTGTCCTCCAAAATTTTCACATGTTCTGGAGTGGGAATTATATTGCATTCCCATTCAGGCCTATTTGAAGCAATGGCATTTAAGTGATTCCAGATTTCACACAAATTCCTTTGATGTCTTTCTAAATTGTTTTTGTACTGCCTTAAGCACATAGGAAGGTTTTGGCTAAGGATATCTCCTCCTAGTTTTCCCTCTCTGTTATTCGCTCTTTGGCTGTACAATGAAGTATCCAGTACTACTCCTACTTCCCCAGCCAGCTTCAAAGGCAGAAAACACTGTCTCTTTTTGTGGTGTTTATTCACCCAGGTTTGTGTGGAAACCTGAGGATAACAGACCAAGGGAATCATTTTAAGCTGCAGTGCTGGAAGCTGCTGAGGGCAGACAGGGACTGGATGCATCTTTTTTCCATCTAATCATTACTGTGAATCACTCCATGTTCACTTTTGCCCCTTTTCTTTCAGACAGCACTGACTTCTTATAGCGTAGTTAGATGGCACCAGAGAAACACAAGTCCTATTCACTGGAAAATTATTTTCCACTTCATCTTTCCAGATAGCCCCGAACGCACTCATCTGGAAGACTTCTTGATTTCACACTGATTATTGCCATCATTTGTCCTCCAAACTATCCTTGCACTCAGCTGAGAAGAGCTCCCACTGCACTCCACACCCAAATCCTCATACTGGGATTTAGTCCCTACCCTGAGGAGCATGAAGTCAAAATGAAGGATGAACTTGCATGAGCAAGTTACAAAGCGATTTGCCAGAGTTCACACAGGCAATGTACAACTGAGCCAAGACCTAAGTCCAGCTCTCCAGATTTCCAGTCCCAGATTCTAACCACTTCCTCGATTCAAGTAATCCATTTTGGAATAGAATCCACCACATTTTTTCCACCTCTCAAGTTAAATTTCAAATCCTTTGCTGCATTTCAATTGAAATTGTCTAGTTTCATTATCATTTCCGAGCCACACTTGAAGACATCCGCAATTAGCAGCTCTTTTTATCATACTGCGATAGCACAGGCTGTTTTAAATACAAAGAAAGAGTCATAAAAACATATATCCAGATAAGCAGCTCTGCTCCTCTTTCACTTTCTTCAAATATAGTACTTCCTGCACACAGTATATAATAAAGACAGCTCTCTGTTTCTTGACACTGTCTACTTTGTGTCATATAGACTCAGAAAACAGCATGGGAAATCAAGGGTGCGTACAGGCACAAGTGAGAGCAAACTATAAATGAGAGTTTGGGGGTTCATAACATATTGTGTTCTTTTTTCTGTCTCCATGGTGCCCCTTTGCCCCATTGTTTCCTTGCCTTTCATATCCTGGCTGTAAGGTGCACTCTAATAACATCAGTGGTACCGACATACCATGCCAGAAGCCAATTTCCTGAAATACTGTAAAACAAGCTTTTCTTACAGTATTCTGCTTGACCAGACAAGTACTAACCAACAACACAATTTGTTGCAGCAGGAACTGAATACAAAATCTGTAACTCTTTGAATAGAAAATATTTGAGATTCACATATTTATAATAAAAGTGATACATATTGCTTAACTATAGAACACATTGCATTACCAAAAATAACAGCAACTTTAGTTCTATTTGAGATTTTCTGTGATTTTAAGCAGAATATCCTATTTTTTCCAGGATCTAGAATTCCTGGAAAACTTCTTTTTTGACAAAAACAAAACTCTGTTGCCTTTCTTGTCATCCGGCCTGAGTATCCTTGTGTGCCTATGATGCCCAGTAAGGTATCTATGGTTCCTTTACAGAAAAAACTACAGAGACCAAATCTAGAATGAGCATAAGGGGCAGTCTCCATGCCATTCCAGGAGCAATAAATAGTACCCATGATTTTTTTTTTTTTCAGAAATATTTTATTCTGTACTTAGAAACCTTTATCAGTAGTTCATGCAGTCCTGATGTTAGAAAGCCTTTCCCACTGCCTAATATAGATTGCTTCCAATGGCATATTAGCCTACTACCAGATACCCGGTACTATCTGCACTAGGCATGGAGCACATCTTTGTCCTTAAAGCAGGTGTTTTACTTTATGAAGTCTCACATATCCACAGCTATCCTGTCTCTAGATTAAATAAACTCATTCTTCCAATCTTTCCTCACTGCCTGTGTTTTCTAGATCTCTGATATCCATTTGGTCCAAGTTTCCACATGGGGCCAGGAACCAGACAAAATGCTCCAGCTGGTGCCTAACCATTGCCAAACACAGTACAAAGATTGTTTGCAGTGTTTGGGCACAGTGGGTTCTTGTTTACGTTTCCTTGCATCACTGCAACAGTCTTGACATATGTTCAGTTTGTTATCCACTGTAACATCACATCCTTTCTTGAGACTGCCAGATAGCCATTCATTCCTCATCATTTAATCTTGCAAATAATTTATACCGAATCATAGCATTTTGTACCTGTCCTTGAATTGAATGCCACTTAATTTGAGTGAATTCTTCTGTGAAGATTCTTTTCAGTGCTGATCCTTTCACCCAAATGCTTGCAGCCTTTCCAGCTGTGCATAGCCTACAAACGTAATATGCGTATTTTCTAGTTCCTTGTACAACTCATTGTTGTAAGTACTGATGTGCACTAGATGCACTACACACTCCCAAGAAGTCCCCCATGTTGCATCCCCCCCACTTGGCAGAAGCTCACAAAAAGCTACTTTTCAAGACTCTCCTAACTACTTTACTGTCATTTTTTGTCACTTCATGTATATTTATCTCGTTTAGGAGAATGTCATTCAAAAAACTCGCCCACAGTCCTGAATATCATTCAAGAAACTCTCCTGCTGTGAAAATGTACCTTGCCTCTTCCCTATTTACATGGTCTGATATCCTAATGTGAAAGGAAATTAAAACTGGTCATCATGATTTAGTGTGTTGGCTGTTTCTTAACACCTCCGCATATTCAAGATGGCTTTGCACTTTTTATCCTACTGGACTTCTAAAAAACTGATTTTTAGGCTGTGTGCCCTTGCTCTGAAGCACTGACTCCATTTTCAAAGCTGCTCTGAGGGCCATCTCTGGGACATTACCCATCCTTTACAAGAATGGAAAACTTCACATGCTCCCTAACCCACTTCCTCCTCCCTGATTTCTCCCACCCAGTACTACTTCCTTTCACAGCTCACAGCATCATTCAGCCATGTGATTTATCTCATGGTTGCCATGACTTATCCCAACCAGCTCCATTATGCTAATTGATCCATCTTCTTGACCGCACATTAAAATGCCTGGTCCTTCTGTTAGAGCAACTCGTGTTTTGAGAGAGAGAAAATTACATGCAGAACAAAACCTCCAAACAAACCATCTACTCTAGGAGTCCAAAGCCAAAACCTAATTCACCTAACTTAACTCACCTAACTCATAGGTGAATTAAGACCTCCTGTTAGTGCATTCCTGATTGTACTCAATAAAGTCTCCTAGAAAGCACTACATAAACTACTTTCTTCATTGTGTTTCCTCATCTGTAAGTCTAAGCCAGTCATATTATTTTCTTCCCTAATGACCCAATTTGTCAAAATTGCTCTTTTAATTAGAATAACAGGAAGGTGGTTTATTTTTCAATTAATCCTTCATCTCCACTCCATTTAAACCTTGAAAAACCAAAGGCTTTTAACAGTCTCATTGTCTTTCCATCTGATGTAACCAACTGATCAACAAACATACATATTGAGACAAACTAGATAAATGGCTATTAAATTTGAAATGAATGAAGAGCTAAAGACATTAAACACCTTGATGCTTGATATAGCTACCTTTGCCCTCCTTTCACACAATCACTGAATCTTATTTTAAATGAGCTCCTTCCCATGTGCATTCACACTTGGGCGTCATCCATTAAGAGCACTCACCCAAATCAGTTTACAAGAACTGCCACGGCTACAAACCTTTGGCTAACATGCATTAGTAGCAGTTCGTTTTAAAAGGAAAAGGTAGCACTTGTCTTGGGGGGAGGAGTGGGGTGCTTTTAACTCCACACCAGAGTGTTAACTTGCATTAACTGCATTGTAGGAACTTAGGTTTGCAGGTCATGGAGCATTCACACGTGTGCAGTGAGCATGGACAGATTTTTTTGCTCCATCTGATGGGCACACAAGCCACATACACACCTTTCCTACAAGTCAACTGTCTGCTGTTACTACTGTGCATAACCACAGTGGGCAGAATTGCTTCAGCCATTGCCCAGAGATTTCATTCTGCCTGGAAGATTAGAAAAAGTTATAAATTGCATGCCCACAGTTCACTTTTCCTCAACAGAGACCTTAACTAGTTCTTGCACAGGAAGATAGATGAGTCAATGAACTATAATAGGGGCTCATGACAAAGGATTCAGCAACTCCCTGAATTTGTCCTTGTCTTCATGATTCAAAATAACATAAACATTACACAGGAAAAGATCCCCAGTCCAATGAAGGGAAAAGATTATGATATCATTCCATTTAAACTCATGATGGATTTCATTTGTTGGTCCCACTGCAAGCTTTGGAGTAATTTTTCATCCTGTGCTGTCAGATATTTATGCCAGAGAAACAATAGAGGTCTATTAATTGAACTAAAGAACAAGATAGTCCCAGCCATTTGGTCTCTGCACCCTAGCTAATGACAGAAACTAAAAGAAAATGTTTAGTTAAGTGTCTTGGCCAGAAAGCTGGATGCAAACCAATGACATTAATTGCTCTCATTAGGACAGACATATGGACTAAAGCCCAAGATTATATTTCTGTCATTGTGGTTACAATAGGTTTCTAGTAACTGAAATACGCATCCCAGCTTATCAAGGTCTCTATTGTTACCATCTTTTTAGAGAAGTTAAAGCAACAAACAGTCCAGCACTCTCCATTTGTGATTAAAAAAAAAATAATCCTGATAGTATTCCTGTGGCCTTTTCAACATCAAAGCTCCTATCTGTCTTTATCTTTTTTATTACACTGGAGTTAACACATTACAAGACAAAATTATTTCTCCAATTCACAACAAGCCACTAGCAATAGCAATTGTATTTAATTAATCCCAGGGTCAACATTTCATTTAGTTCTGTAGAGCAGCAATGGTTTCCTACCAAGCAAGTCTGTTCTTTCTTAGCCTACATTTACTCATTATCATGACCAAAATACATTTTGATTTTTGTAATTCCTAAAGATGACAAACTTAGCTCATCTTAGAAAGACTTGTCATAGCAAAGCATTTTATAAAGGAAGATATTATCCCTGTCGCACAGGTGATGGGGTGGCTGAGGCAAAAAAAGATGAAGTGATTTCACCTCAGGAAGTCAACGCAGGAACTGAACCCAGCTCAATGGACTTCTGATACAGTACTATATCCCATTATGTGATGTAGATCCTTCTTGTACTGTATTGAAAAAGCTGCTTGCTATACTCATGAAAAAGCTCCTCAGTTTGGAAAGGCTTGTTCTGGCAGCTCTGAAAAAAGAGCAGATTCTTTTTCAATTCTGTGACAATTTCTGCTTGAGCTCACACAGTGGATAACCACCTGGAAAACAGGAGCTGTGCCTCTTGCTCATTAAGTGATACACAGCTGTTTATTACCCACAGTATCTACGCTTCTTACAGGAGACAGACTGCCTAAATATGTAGATATGCGTATATATGGGAAAAGCACTGATGAGATGCATCATGAAATCTTACTTGTTCAACCTAATTGAATCTATCTGAGACAGTAATAACACTAAAGTAAAAGAGGAATTTCAAAGCCTCTGTTCCCTTTCTCTTTTTCATAAAAAGCTCAGCTCTGAGAGTAATACACCAGGGCAATGTTTGAATGCTACAGTGCACAAATGCAGTCACACAGAAAATTAGAACTGTTCCAAAAAAAAAAAAGCAAAAAAAAAAAAAAAAGCTGTAGTACATAGCTGCATCAGTACCAGCTCAACAGTGGAAAAGTACTTCATCAGTTTAGCCTCCTTTCTTTCTACTCCTTTGGTGACGTCAGTCAGGCACTAATGAAAGGCCAATTAGCATATCACCTTGTGTGCTTGAATGTACAAGTAAAGCAGCTGATGATTCTCTTCTGAGATTTTAAATAACCACTAAGGCTGAGCCAGAGCTGCTGCTTGGTAGGAAAGATTTAGCTTCATAACATACTGTTTCCTATTCAACAAAAACAAATAAATGTGCCAACGAAGGCAAAAAAAATAAAACAGTCCAGAGCAGATGCATTTCTCTGAGGAAAGCAATGCAAACCATGACGGAAGCAACACAAACCAGCTTCAATTTTGAACAGTGCTCATTTGGACTTTATTCCAGAGCAAAGATTTTAATTCCTGGTTGAGTTTGTAATCTAAATTGACTTTTTGCTCATAGAAATTACAGCACAGGCCTTGGTGGGATTTGGAAAGGCCAGCACCTTTTCTAAAGTCCTGGTAATGTTTCAGATGAGAGCACCTGAAAAGAAAAAAAACATGGACTAGAAACTGCATCCTTTTGCTGTAAAACAGCAGCCTGCTATCACCCAGTACAGAAAAAAAAAAAGGGGGCATCTGAAGACGAATTTGATAGATTCTTTAGTGGGGATTTAGTTTGGGGATCTACCACTCCCCATGCTCCCCATTTTGCCCCAAATCTACAAGAGATAACACCAATCTATGGATCTTACCTTGTCCTTACCTGAACACCTGCACCCAGCTATTTGTGCCATAAACACAAAAGTGAGTGCTGCCATCTAGGGAGCCGAAAGTCACTTTCAATGTGGAAATGCATCAGTAATAGGCACTCAGTTCCAGTTTTGATCAAAATGAATACAGGGGAAGGAGGTGAGATGCGAGGTCAAAAAGGTACCCAGGGTTTCCAGCGAGGCAATATAGTATCAATAGAAAAGAGTGAAAACACAAAAAGCATAAGCCTGTTTCTCTATTGAACCCTGTGTACAGACTGAAAACGGGACCAGAAGCTGCTGCCAGACTTCACATAAATCCTAAAGTGCACCAGTTTTGCAACATTTTGGAGTTAGAAACTGGAATGTCTGTCTTTATCAGTCCAAGCAATTATGGGAAAACACAAGCATCTGGTAGTGCCCTGGCCAAGAACTTCAACCCTGACCTAGACAAGACTATATTAAAAAAAAAACACACACAGGAATTCAAGCCCAGCTGAACTTCTCTGGCATCTCTCTTGAAATGATAAGGCTACTTATGATGTCAACCGATTTGTAAAGCACTAGCGTTTATCATGCTGTCTAATTGAACAGCTTCTGTTGAAATCAAACCCTGAACACAACGAAATACTCCAAAAGAGATCAGTCAGTTCACATACATCCCCAAACAGCTGCCACCCACAACACAGTCCCACTAGGTTCTGTAGCCTACCTGTCTGACCAAGGCACTCTGAGGACACAAAACAACGTGAACCACCAGTGAATGCTACACAAGTAGGCAGAACTATGACAGTTTTAGAAGGGTTATGTTAAATGAGCTCATTGACATTGACTGACTTTCAGCCCCAATCTACACTCTTACTCATAGTCAATCACATCAACAGGTGCCAGATTTTACAGAGAAAAGGCAAATGCTAATAAGTCAAATAGGAAGATGATACTGCATCTAGACCTTTATTAAATGTGGCTACACTGTGCACAAATGTAATTAAAGCTTGGGCTTTGACTTGGCAAGCAGCCTCTATAAATAGTCTTTCTGTTACACTGTTCTCTCTCCTCAGTGCTTCATCAAAAATAAAGAGATGTCCTTCAGCTCTTCCCTCCTCCTTGGGATGATCAAAAGTTTTATAGCTCTGCAAACCTTAAAACAGCCAAATGCTATAGCAGTAATATTTAGATAACTCATTCCGGGGAGAAAGAAAATTATCTTCAAGGTGCTTTTCTCTCAGCAGCAAATGTTTTCTGTTTTCTTGCCTGGGGTGGGGAAACTTACCAGATAGGCAGAACAAAAGAGCGAGGCCCCATTCCAGCACGCAGAGTAAGGACAAAGACTCAATATCGTGGCTCTTTCCAAGTGGTGATCCATCTTCTAAGTGATCTATGGGAAAAGGAGACTTTATTGAAAAATGGAACAGTGGAGCCTGCTATTCTTTGCTAGCTGATGCATCATCTCATCATTTCTCATGGCATACATTATTTTGCTTAATTATATCTAATTTTTTTTGTAGAAATAGTTAATTCTCATAGCACTTACAAGAACCTGCCATGATGATCCAAGCCCATGCTTAAGTTTTTTAGCCAGTAAAGAAGGCAAACCTACCAGCAAATAGGTTTTTAAAAATACATAGATCAATAGAAATATGGTTTACTTTTAGTTCTACAAAAAAAAACAGATCTTTATTTTCTTTTGAAAATTTCCTTCCACTTCACCAGAAATATGAGTTGAGCTGACCCCTTTTAGCATTCAATAAACTCAGCAAACAACAAAAATCAGGAAAACAAATACCAGCTGCATAAACAACAAAAAGAAAAGATGACATCTAATAGTATTTATTTTAATACCAGAAATAGCATCCAAGATCAGCATTTTTAAACACTAGAAAACGGGAGCACTTCTTTATAGCATTCTAATGCTGAAGAAGATTTAAAAAATAAAAAAACAAATACATTTTTGATTAACAGATCAGCTGGCAAATCAATTCTGATAAAGGGAGATTTGAGCTGAGCAGCAGCCCGAGCTGGATCTGATCTTTGGAAGAGTCTTCTCCACAAACAGCCTCACAGCCTGAAAATCCCCAAGAAATAGCTAGACACATGAAAAAGCAACAGCAATATCACAACTGAGACAATCATCATGAGATCTTAACCCCAGGCTGATTTAGAGAGAGAGGTTAAAAAAGATTTGCAAGTGCTATTGTCCGTTTTTATGTCAGTAACACCCTCAAAGAGCAGCAGTGCACTGCTGCCACATCCAAACGCAATGTTTTGTGCAAACTTTCCTTATGCAATAGCGAGTCCAAATAAACTTCCAAACTGTCTCAAATTTGCCTGTCCCCCAAATGCCTGTAGCAAGTCACCTTCCTAATTCTAGGGTAAACACAAAAGAATTCCAATACAGAACACAGTTGCAAGTGAGTAAAATTAAAGAAGAACTGAGCTTCTCCTTTCTAAATTGACAGCACGATTTGCAAGCTGTAACAAAGAATTCCTGCCTGCCATTCCTGGAGCTGGGTAATGCATCTGCACAGAGTATCTGGGAATCCAGAAGCCCTCAGTCCTCAAAGATCACTGCTTAAAATGACTAATCTGAATCAATAACATCGACGCAGTTGGTTCTTTATTTGCTTCCAATGGCTACCCTTGTTGACTTACAGTGCACTGCATTTCTAAAAATCAAGGGGTTCTTTCTTTTCTTCCAGAGAAAACACTTATTTCAGATAATCTCGCCTCCACAAAGTTATTTTTCCATTTTCTTCAGTCACTTCTATGCTTGCAGGAATGTCTGATTATCCATAAAATACCTTCTGACAGCTCAGATTCATTACTAAATTACCACATTTAAATTTTTCATGTGCACAGGGCAATTACTTCTATGAATGACTGCCAGCAACATTTCACTAAATCTGAATGAATTTTTAAAGGATTCTAATTGCCACTTAGATGCCTCTATAACTTTTGTTTTAAAGGTTTTCATTTCTTTTAGTTCTAGAGTTACCTGTGTTCAACAAAAATGTGTTCCCTCTCACATTTTATATCACTGAAAATTATTTACATCAGAAGCAAAGAAATATGAAACTGGTGGTGCTACATAAACAGTTGGACTGAAGAGTAGAAATGATTCATAGCCCAAGACCTGAACATGAATAATTACCTGTTACCCTCATTTGGAGATTTTACATCAACTTACATTATTCATTTGGACTTTGGCAGGGGAAATTAATGAATACCAAGTTGACAGACACCTTAAAAAAATTAAATTTTTCAAGTAGTTGGGCCAAGCTCATACATACAGTGAAATGAAAAGGGATGGTGTTCAAGGAATGCTTTTTTACCTCTGAAATTTTAAAAGGCAGAGATACAAAGAGCTGTTCGGAGAGGACAGGTGTGCTTTTAATTACACCCTGAAGATGGGCTTGAGTTCTGTCTTATCTCCCAGCGGAGCATCATCAGGAAATTTCATTAACACGGTCTATTTTTTATGCCAAGGTTGTTAATGAAAATGCTAAATAAGATCAGAAATAAACTAATCATTGATGAACGACTCCAGCAAACTCCAGCTAGGCTGATGTTTCTCTTTGCAGCGCCACATTCTGTGTCCTGATCTTCAGCCAAGTGCTGGCCGCCGTCAGATATTTGCTATGTCTCTTTCCATTACCCCTGTTCCCTGTGAGTTTGTAAAGAGGCATCAACTCAAATGATAGCTTGAAAACAGCTGGATTAATGCCCCTGTATTTTGCCTAGAAAGTCAACCATTACATTTAAAAGGAAGGAAGCAGAAATGTATGTGTAGCATGTCTTCTGAAAGCTCTCCTGAGTTTATTCTTGAAGGCAAAACCGCCTGCTGCGTGAAGAGCAAAGGTGAGTGCAGAGCTCCGTGCAGAGCTTGCAGGTCAGGATACCACTGAGAATACTTGTCAGGTCATCTACACTGGGTGTGCCAGCCAGTTAGGCACAAAACAGGAGGTACTGCAGGTAGGGCACTGGGCATAGAGGTAGCTGCTTCAGGGACAGAATTCTAGCACCCATCTTTAAGCAAAGAAATAAACTGGTTGCAGATCCTAAAATGTCACAAAGATGAGTGGAAATTAAGGAAGAAAAGAGGTCTAGGAGAGATGTTTGAAGAGGACTCCCTCAAAAGGAAAATACTGCAAAACAAAAAAAAATGAAGCCCTTTGAAAAAGGGCATCATTTTCTTAAATTATATATGAAGCAAATGACTCACCATAATCTAAGACTCTTAGATTGGCTTGCTGCTTTTGCCACTAACCAACTGCAAAGATGTAGGTAATCCAGTGAACTTGTCCCTGACCCAGCTCCCATTTTCAAGGGGAAAAAATGTGGTATATTCACTTCTGTAAAGATTTTGAAATCTGCAGATGAGTGTGCTGCAAGTCATTTCTAAGCAATGTAAATCATCTGCTACAGTAACCTTTTTCACTGCAACTTTCAGCAAAGGCCAAAACCTCTGAGCAACGATTGCCAGCCATAAGCTGCCCTTGCATCCAACCTTGCACGGAATCCAAGAGGAGTCTTCGTCTGCTTCTAAACTCTAAGTAACAGCTCTCATAAATCTGTAATTGATAACTGTATTCCAACATTGAATATCATCCTCGACACTTCTCTATGTGCGTTACTGTCCAAAACGCACACCTACTGATGAAGAACACTGCATCGTAATACAGAGGCAATGAACGATGGGTCAACACTGGTTGAAGCTAAACCAAGGAAGCAGTAAACTGCCAAGGCTATTCCCTGCTTCCCGCTGGTCTTGTGTGCAGGAACTTAACGAAGCCTGGTCTTCTGATCAGTTGCAATACGGCTAAGCTTAGATGTGGTTTCAGCCTCACTGGTGTGCTTAGATACAGATAAATGCTATTTAAATGTATTTTCATTCAGTAGGTAGCAGGCTCTATTTTGCAATTGTTATGGCTTGATTTAAAAGAATTACAGATTGCTATGAAAACTGTATACGTAAAGGAAGAACTGTTTTTTCACATACATCAGGGCACAACCTCACATTTTCAAAGCTCTTCAACGTTTTGCAAATCAGAATCCTAACATAAGGACTGTAAAAGTTTGAGCAAACTACCTCGCTACATTCTCTTGATTTCCTTCTCCTTCAGGTTCCCACTTTAAACTCCCAGGTGACCAAGCAGTGAATGGCTGTGGTCTCCAAAAGCTTTGAGAGGGTCTTGCCTGTCCTGTCATTCTGAGAAGAAAGGTCTACATTACAAAGATTACTATTTGTCTCAATTAATACCTCATTAAATGTTCTAATAGAAGGTAAAATGCAAAACATTTACCAGGTTTTCACCTAGACATAACTACAGTGTGCGAATGCCTGTAATGAAGACATCCCACATGGTAACTATCTGAAAAATAGAGGCCGTTCCCCATTTGACTATAAGTCATGTTGCCCAGACATTAAAATAAACTGCATTCATTAATTTATGAGAACACTGTGATAACAAGAAAAGATGCTAAACTGAATGGCAGCTGTCATTACTTCTTGTTCCATGACAGAGGACCACTTCTTTCCTGCTAAAGCCACAGTGTAGCAGACTGTCACAGGCAAAACAGAGTGAACAACAACTTACAGTGGAATTGGATACAGGAGTTTATCTAAGAAACTAACTGATCAGAGCTTTTACCTTGCCTGATTATCTCACACACTCGCTATCCCCCAGGCTCTACTTTCCCTAAGTCTTGACTTTTCCTCCCCACAGGGAGATCACTGATAGTCTGGGAAAGCTGGGCAGAAGTTTGAGCTCTTGCTGTGCAGCAGTCGCCAGCCTCAGGAGTGACTGGCCAAAGTCCCTGCACACCTCCAAGAATTTGCCTCCATGCAGTTTTCTGATCTCCAGGATCTACGTCCACTGCTAGGATCTTTTCTCCAGCCAGGATCTTCACCTTCTTCTTCCTAGGTCTCTTTTTTTTCAACACTTCTTTCTGGGAAGCTTTCTTGGTTGGCTTCCTGTTTCTTCTAGCATCCTAAGCCTCTGATGTTTGCAGTCCAAATAGTCTAATGCAGAAGCACAACACATGATCAGCCTTCTCACTTCTTGGCTCTGTCTCAGGCCGGTTTATTAATTGAAGGATTTGGGACATTAATTGGAAGATCTGTGATGTGTCACTATTTTTCAGCCTAAATGTTACCAAAACTTACAACCAGAGCGTAACGACAGTAACTAGCAAGTAGCAGGCTTCTGCTTAAGAGCTTGAAAGTTCAATTTCAGACATTCCCCCTACACACACAATTATCTGCCAAATGCTTACACTCAAAGTTTAACCTATTTTTTCACCTAAGATACAGAGAAATAGGTCAGCCATGTTGAGACAAACTGAACTCTGCAGATCATTTCCACATATGAGCCATGCATCCCAAGAGACCAGTATGATAACTAGGTTAGGTAATGTGTCATCCTCTAGTCTTAGTTAACTCTGGGCACGTGCTCTGGAACCAGTCCAAAAGAAACAAAATTGCCTTAATGCAAATTTCACTGAAGTCTGTGGGAGGAGTTCTCTACTGGGAACAACTGGATCAGGTCTCCATCTTGGGCTATCACACTGCTTACGTTTTTGTCTTGCCTGCTCAACACTCAGCAGTGGTAAAGTATTGGCAAGGTATCACAAAAATTGGAATCTTGATTTATTTTGATTTTCTTGTGTATCAATAGGAAAGTAGAAATTAAACATGTCATAAAAATATTCCCAACTGAATTTTTAAAAGTTTTATGGCTAGATAAACATTTTTCTCAAAGCTGACAATGGTAATTTAAAATAGCTCAGGCTAGGAAGATTTAATGGATTATGTAAGACCAGAAAAAAAGAAAAAGAAACAACCAGAAAAGCTTCAGGCCTTCTACAGGACCTATTTTGCTCCAGTTAGATCAGTGGACCTAATAAAACTTTATCAGCCTCATATCCTCAGGCTACCAAAGCTACAGGAACTCTATTATTCTTAATAACTTAACATCTTACCAACACTGAGAATCAGACTTCATGAGCATGTTTCCCTTCAGAGAGGATATCTAAACAGAGGGAATCGTGCTTTGGAAGACTTAACCTGCCACTTATACATCAAAAGCATTTTCTTTCCATGGGATCTCAGAGCTTTCCAGTGGTATTAAATTTATGTGGTAAGACTAACTCTAAAGTTCTCAAATGTGACAATAGATAGCATAGCTGATTTAACTGCTTCTTCCCCAGTAGACTAAAAGAGTCAATCTGTTGAGTTTATCAGTGGCAGAAACTCTCCTACATGTGCAAATAACTGAACATCATATGTACAGTCAGAGCAGAGGCTGCTTTACACCACAGCTTCCATCTGTCAAGCTACAACCCCAGTACTGCAACACTCAAGTAGTTCAGAAATCTCTCTTATTATAATTCATTTCTTTGAGATTGGGGATATTCCATTATCCCTAGTATCCAAGTAAGGAAATCAGGCAGAGAGAGACGACTAATCAGTCTAAAGACATCTGAACTCTACAGAACTGCTGTAATTTGATCTTTACTCATCTGAGCCCAAGTTGGCAGTTTGCAGTCCTGACCAGTCCCGACCAGTCCCTCCTGGTGGATGGTCTTTGCCTCCACAATTCACCTCGGCAGGCCTTCTTCCTACCTAGCTGACAGAACTATTATCCATCGCATTGCTCATCCTCTCTTCACAAAGAACTGAAGAAGGATCTTCAGAGCTAAAAATCCGCAACACGTAGCTACATACAGCATGGACAGTCACAGCTAATGGCCTTGTACCAGGACAAACAGGAGACAATGTTAATAACAGAGAAAAAAGAAAAGCCTCAATCTAGCAATACACTGCTTTCTCCTCTTTTTTTAGACAGCAAATCTCTGTCTCTTTAATTACATCAGCCAGGATGTGAACAGATGCTTACTACACCCAGCAGCCTAATGATTCAGGCAAACTTTTAGCTATTAGCAAATCCTTTAGGTAGCTGACTTAGACAAACGAGACGTGCAGATTCCCCCCAACTGATTAACCACCGCGTTTGCACAGGCTTGGCTCATTCACCACAGTTGTCGGAGATACAAATGTCCTCAGCTGACAGCCCTGTTCTCAGTTATATCATTGTTTTGGGTTGAAAACAAAAACATTAGCATTCACAGACATCTTGTCTGGAGTTGGGACAAAATTCCCCCAGATGTAGTTGAGGAATTTCTGCATGAGATGAATCATAGGCTGAAGTTATTCAAATCAAGAAAAGGAAAAAACAAGATATGGGCTACAGTAATACCCAGCCCACATTTCTCTTAAATATATCCCATAGATTTATATACTGTTTACAGATATCTCAGTTATGAGGCCTGACTCTGTAACTGCCTCCCAAGGAAAGAAAATCCACACAAATTTTCAATGATATCTAAACAGCACGTGAATTCAATTTCTTTCACGATCAAACCCAGCTCCCAGCAGTTCCTGCTGCTCTGTCCATTTTCAGTTTCCACAGTCATTTCATCAGCCTTCATTTACAGTGATAACATGACACAGCTCACCCATTGGCTACTGCTCCCTGAATACCTCCAGCTTTACACCTTCTAGAAAGAAGATCCTCCCAAAATCCCATGCCACAACACATCTGTGCCTCTTGACAGCCTCTCCTGCACCGAGTGTGCACAGACAGCTCAAGAAGAGCAGAACTGATCTTACAGTCCCACATCTCTCATCACACCTGTCTGTGGCTGCTCTTGCCACATCTTTTACCCTGTCTTCTCCCACTGCAGTCTTTCTCTAATTCATAGAAACAACCCTCCACCTGATAATTACATGGCTTTCCTAGCCCATCTGTTGAAGAAAAACAGAAATGGAAGCAAGTATATAAGTCTTTTTCTTTATTTACTTTTAGGGTGCCATAGAATTTATCTTCAGCTCTAACTGGACGGATCTGAACACTGGAAAGATACAGACAGACTTTGGCGTGCCTGCTGCAACTAAAGAAGCATTTATGTTTGGAGTGGAGATGCTGGAAGAATGAAGTCACATTAACTGTCAAAGCTGAAGTTTCCCAACATTCTACAGGTCCACAAGACAACTACAAAATTGTACAAAGGATGTAATTCACTTCCAACTCCGTAGGCTCAAACTCTAAGTGTGGAGTCCCCCTCCACAAGAAACTACCCACTGTTCAGTAGGAGCTGTAGCCTCCAAGGTGCAGATCATGTTTGTAAACTTCAGTTATCTGGGAATAGTCATTAAAGCAGATGCTGAACACAACTTGCAGGATCAAGTCCTGAGAATGGCAGCACAGAGTGCCAGACTGAAAGATTATCAAAGATAAGAAGTCTCTTCCTTCAGGCATAGGAAATAGCCTTCAGAGCTGAGCTGGGGACAAGGAACATAGAAACTTCTTCCCTCGAAAACTATACTTGCCATCCAACGTTGCTTGTATCTAGTAAAAAGTCACGAGGCCTTAAAGGCCTTTGTGAGTCACATAAGCAAAAAAGTTCATGTGGTCCATTTGCTTGGAGGACAAACATTTGCTCCTGATGGTGAAAAAGGGCGCAAGGGGAAAGTGAGAAGAAATCTTCCTTCCTACCAGGCAATAAATCACTCTGGATTAGCAATGGGAGTAAAAGAGAAAACTGCATTGCTAGTCATCTCTCTGGAAAAAAGAAAAATCTATACTCTCATCTTGCATATGCAAATGCAGTGCCGGGCAGTGACTTTCCAGATTAGCAGATTGTAGCATCGCTACACTTATCAAATAGCGTCCAAATGATTCCCAAGGAACCAGAGCACGGATTTATCACCAGTGCCCTGCACTAATATTCCCAGTATTACAGCACCCTGAATATTTAACAGGAGAAATGATGTAAATAATTACATAATTATAATAAGAACTTCACAGGCTCTTAGGCTTGCTAAAATAAACAGTATAAACAGTAATAGAAACAGTAAACTATACTGTTTATCAAGTGATCAAGGCCTGCCTTGATCACTCTCAAGCTTTCAGAAGCCAGCAGTGAACAAATAAAGATTTAAGGAAGGTTACATGGGATCTAGCAAATAGTTATGCAGAGCACCTCCCAAACATCAGAGCTAGTGTGAGCCTGGGCATCATGGTGAGCATAGCTGAACAGCAGCCCTGACATCTCAATAATGAATGCAGAACATGAGTGGTAAGAGGTTAGGATGGGCCTTCAAAGTAAGCTGAGCAATTTAATGTTTAACCTAATGGGCAGTGCAGAGAGAAACACAAAGAGAGGAGTGACACGGCCAAAGGGACAGACTATGAAACTCTGTTAATCAGTATTTCTGAATTCAGAATTTCTGAGTTTCTAAACGAACCCATTGACTGCTCTTAGTGTTCTCCACAAAACCCAGCTCAAAATGGACAAACAAAATAATTTTCTTGGCTGACTCAACACTATAGAAGTGATTAAAAGGTTTTCAACAGCCTTTATCTTCTTATCTAATACCCTGCAGTGGAAATGAGCTTTTTACTTTCTTCACTGTATAGCCACAATGGTGATAACTGTATGCAATCTTGTCATTTTCAGGTTCTCACACTCTACTCGCACCTCTAATCTGCATAGAGTAGTGCAGTGAGCACTGGCAGGATAGATATTACCATCTCCTGTTTTTTCCCTTCTTCACTTCCTAGAGGACACAAACACGCATGCTGACACAAAGCAGAATCAGCAATACCTTGTTCCTTTCTGACAAATGTTTATCTTTGTAGATGCCTCTACTGCCTTCAAGTAATATCTCCATTTACTTCATTTCCTTGATTACGAAAAAGCTTCTAATACATGCTTAATCTTTCTCATTGCAGATTAAGCCTACAGATTGAGAAACTATTCTTTTAAGCATCATCACTTCTTCTATGTGGACAGGTCGTACTCTCATCTGTTTCTCAACACATTTCTGGATAGCTTAGATTCTCTCAAATTCTCTTATCACCAAATCCTGGTGCTTCAGAGGATTCTCCTCATTGTTTAAAAAAAAAAAAAAACAACCACAAATCTTCATCTATCTCAAGTCCCCATTGCAGTAATTATTGCAAAGCTGACCATATTCTTCCCTTTCATCCACACCCGTAAGTATAACTCCATGTTGGATTTCAAAACAAGTATACACAATATTGATAAAAGAAGTAAAAGTCTCCTCTTTTTTTCACATCTTGATTCTCTGAGCAAGTGATGTTCTCTTTTATCCAAGCATTCCAGTTCACATATAGCTCTCCCAAGAGGTTTCTTGATGATCAGGTAAGACGTACTGCTTACAACTTTTGGTTCCTTTCATTTATTTCCTCACTTCAGCATAGTCTTCATCTAAGAGGCAACTTGGTGTAGGCATTATTCCTACCATGTGTCACGCTGAGGTAAATTTTCCCTTGTGATCTTCAAAATTCCACCCTTTGAAGACCTCTAATTTTATGTGACTGGGTCCAGAGAGGGATAAATGTTTACAAGTTCTGCCTTGGTAAAACACGCTCACCTCCAGTCCACCCTACATAAGCAATAGGTTATAAAAAGCCTAACACATACAGAATTTTTGTCTGCCTGTTCAATGTCATCACTGTCATCACAACGTTAACACAACTGTTGACAGGCAGGCATTGCCAGCAGTGGGCTAAGTGTAGACCTTAATGTGTCTGTTGATTAATCAATTCCATCTCACAAACCCTAATATGACAAAAAGAAGCATAAATTAATGCCTGATCTGTTAATGTATGGCTTTCACATCAAGAAGTGCACCTATTTTAAATTTCTTGACAGTTTTAGTTCAGGCTTTGGAAGATAATATACTAGCTAAATGTATTAATGGTTTAAGTTTGATTTATGTTTGGATTTAATTTGCAGGGAAGTTTAGCACTGTTGAAAGGTGCTGTATCAATAGCGCTGGTTTTCAGCACATTTTTCTTATCAGCACTCAGATGTGAAGCAGGATTCAGCTTCACTGGTACTCAGTGCTTGTTTGTTTCCCAACTTCTGAGGAACAAACCTAACTAATAAATAATGTGGAAGATAGCAGGCACGAGAAACAGGCACTTTTCAGAGGGGAATTCAGCCACCTAAAATCTGCTCGCTTTTTCCCTGTTGTCTATAGAGAAAGCTCAAAAGTAGTTTTCCAGCTTCGGGTACCCCACTCCAGCTCTGTAAGCTGGCAGCATTTACAGCTCCAGGAACTTGCCCCATTCCCACTCCCATGCTGCTTCCCTTGTGCTGCCAGAAAAGACTGCGTTCCCAGTGTGGGGAGCCAGATGGGAGAACTGGGTTAAAACAAGACTGTTTATCACAGCCACACAAACACTCACATTGCCACAGGGAAGGGAACTGTACAGGAGTAACAGCCAGAGGGTGGTTAGCTTGTTCTTTCAGTAGCTCAGGTGGCTTCTTCCCTGGTTTAAGTGCTTGGGAAATGCTAATGTCTGTTTACTGCCTCAAATCTGACACGGTGAATCCAGATCTCCTTCTTTTTTCCTCTGTGGTACGCACATGGGCTGAAGTGGAACTATAAAGTTCAGCTTAGTTTTAATATAAAGTAATCACAAACAGGGCTAGATAACGCCTATCACATTCCTTGTAATGACTGCGAGCAGATGTTCTGTATTAAAAACTAATATTTACTGAAATACTTTCAAAGTTGCATCAGAGCTCCTCAGAGTATGTTAAAAATAAGCACGTGCAAAATAGTACATGTAGCTGGGAGCCAGATTCCTGCACCGAAACTACAGACAGGTATACAACTGTTTCTCTGCTAATATGATGGGCCAAATCAATCCCCTTCATCTAAACACCTCTGAACTCTGAGACCGTTTTTATCTGAAACTAAATTTGGCCAAATGATTGTTACTCTCCAGTGAGTACATGACCATGTACAGAAAAGTTCACTGCATAATCAGTTTACTGCATGAAGTAATGTAATAAACTGTGATTTAAATTTAATAGCCTAGGACAAATTTGCCTGTTTGTTCAATGGAGTGAACTCTTAACCTCTGCTCATTTACAGGGATCCGAGATTCCTCAGCTACACAGAACAATCCACACTGCCTCAGCAATTTGTAAAGAAATGTTTGTTCCCCCTAATAATAATAATAGGCAATAATAAAACAGCACATGTGGTTCTGATAAGAAAGAGCGAAATAGGATGGCCTCAAATTCCTATCTGATTAAGAGACCATCATATGACAAATCCAGCAGAAACGAGTATCTGCCTGAAAACCAGGGAAAGTACTTGATTTACAGCGCTAAGTGGATGTCTGCCACAATTTTCACACACTTGGCTATTTGGCTGACCTCTCCCAGACTTATTTTCTGCTCACCAACGGATTTCACATGTTTTTAAATACGGTGACAACTGGGAATTCATAAATAATATATCTCCACAGAAATATAACTGCCATGTTTGAGGAGTTCCGGCTCCAGGCTGGATCTGCAGCAAAAGCCAGACTGCTTAAGTTTATAGCAGCTCTCCACATTCTGCGGCTAACCTGTTCAAGCAGCCCGGCTTGTACTCAGCTGCCCAGATGTGGAAGGCTCAAGCTAGTGGCACCTAAACACAAGCACGAAGTACTGCCTCTTGCCAGCAAAAGTTACAGTAATGCATGACAAATTTAGGCACATTAACGCTACATAAAAAAAAAAAATCAAATCAGAGGAGGTGTGTACATGAACACTTCTGTTTAAAAAAGCAAAAATGAACTTGTTGAATTTCTGCTTGCATTGTCAAGAGACTTTTCCAGAGCCATTCATGCCCTTCAGATAAGAATGTCAATCAGCATTCACGGACTGGAGCATCACTTCACTCCTGGACTCCAGGGCGCATTCCCTGCACTCCTTATGCTTTCTAGGATAAAGCAAAGCACAGGAGTATATCACTTGCAACGGGACTGTTTTGGAGCTAAACGTTAGAAGTCTGGCTTGCTGGCTATCCTGCTATCCTTTCTTGCCTCACAAATTGTCTGAATTACTATCCTGGATAAGAAAAGCAGGATTCCCTCTACACCCCATGTTTTTTTATTCTAGACTTCAGTATGAAAAAGAAGTCAGAAATAATGAACATAGGAGTTTTCACAGAAGAAATACATTAATAGATATTTCAGTCATCTTGCCATCTTCCCTAATCTTAATTTTCTTCTGCAGGTTTGTTTTCTTTTTGTTTTTATGTTTCCTGAGCTACTGTATGCTGTTTAAAACACTCCGTAAGATCTGTCCCGATCTGAAATCATCAGTCACAGACTCACTGATGCTAAAAACCTCTTCCTGTGCCCCCTGTGCTGCTCCAGAATCATCAGTAGTCATCATGTTCTGCCCGATTACAACCATAAGGCACCATCTGAGCAGTAACTGCAACCAGACTCCCTTGTTACTCATTCCAGATTCAACAGATTTGCAATTATAATGAAGTTCCACCTCTCTTCCTGTAAAATACAAGACATGGCTCACTCAAGTAAAACTGTTCAGAATGCTATATTAACCCACTTCAAACTGTCAGGTCAGGTAAGACTTCTCAGCAGGCATGAAAATCCTATCATCTTTAACATCTCAGATGCTAAGAGCAACTTCTAAACTTACTTTAAATATTCCATGTAGTCACCCCATGCAAGTGAATTATAAGCGTCCTAAAAGTTTTTTAAATACTGAGAAAAAAGATGAAAAGCAGCAACAGAGGCACCATCACATGCAAAAACTTGGTACTCTGTGGGTGTGAGAACTGCAGCAGCCAGCCAAGGCCTTTTGGCACAGAGGAAGGGAGTCCTGTTACTCTCTTCACTCGAACATACGATCCTTGAAACAGGAGATGGGAAAGTCTAAGTCTGTCTCCCAGTCTAACAAGAAGCATCATTCCCCAGGGCTTTTCCACCCATCACTTTCCAATTACTCAGGCAGGGGATTCTTCTACCTCATGTCCTGGGAAAGTATCTGTTGGTGTAATGAAACTCGCAGCTACACAAATTTCCTACACATTCAGCCTGTTTTCCTTTCCTTTGTCTCATTCCATTTCTCCTAAACATCACTCTGAAAACATCTTCTCCTTCATGTGGCTGTTGACTCCTTTTCTATGCCTTCCAAAATCCCATGTGGCTTTCTTATGTATGATGTGGTTTTCTACTGTTAACAGTGTACCTGGGCCATTCTAATCTTTCATTACAATTACCAATGTAATCTCCAAATCTAGCTAAGGTAGAACTTCTCTGAGACAAATATGTAAGAAATACTAGAAAAATACTTCCCAAGTTGCAGGTTGGCACATAGTTTGAATTATTTTGCTTTTGGAGAACACTGCAATGTAAGAAGGGTGCAGTCTTCTAACTGCCAGAAAAATCCTACATACCAGATACCATCGATGACCGCCTCACAGACGTTTCCCATCCCGCCTGCCCCATGTTCACACTTCAGTTAAAGAAAAGGCTGCTCTCAGCACCACTTCTTGGACTCAACCTCTTAATTCCTTCCCAAACCACCAGTGGACTGGCCTAGCAGTTCCCAAATGGACAGTACTCAAGCAATTCTAGACATCTTTTCCACAGAAGCACTAACACATTTATGCTATGATGATCCTAATATCTTGGTAAACTGTTGAGACACCACAACAGCCTTTAAGCTATCTCATCCCCAGCAGAACAGGCTGCCGCAGAATTGAAGTACAGAAGGACACGGGCATAGAAAAGCTATTATGCTACTGCCACCTCTGTAGCATCTGAGCCCCTTTTCACTGTAACCTGTAGCAAGCAGCTTCTCCCTCCTGTGGTCTGTCCTTCCATTCCATCCCAGAAAAAAAACATAATGCAGAAAGAAAATCTGATTTGTCAGAGCTAATGGTGTTATTTTAATGTACCTTTGTTGTGCACCTGTATCAGTCAAAGAAACGAGTATTTGAAATACGGAGCAAGCTAGCTTGTAACAGTCGTGTGGAAGATTGAGGATATCATCAGGATAGCTAGGGTAGACCTGGGAAATGTAGGGCAAGCCAGATGCAATGAGTGAGTTAAAAAAAATGCATTCCTCTTCACTTGCAGGCTAAGAGGGTTCATTCACTCCCTCTCATCTGAGCACTGTCTGTGCTGTGGAGAACTGGGACAACTCATGATGATGTATGAAAGCCCAAGTGCAAGTGCGGACACATCCACCTACTCCTCTGAGCACAGGACAGCTCAGACAGAGCAGCCATGTGGTCGGCTGAGTGTATTAAGTGTTTCCTAATACCCTATGCATGCACTGGGAACTGTGATGGCTCTTTGTGAGACATTTTCCAGATACTGCCTGACTCTTCTGCAGAGTAGGCAGTTTGTATTAACATTTTAATAAATCGGGTCAATAATTGCAGCAAAACCCCCAATGCTCTGATATAGTGCTAAGATGAAAAAGCGCAGGCAACAGCACTTGTTTGGAGCATGTCCCAACATTACACAAGGCCACCTTTGCACTTAGCTGGGTTAGTACTTGTAAATCTCACCAAACTCAGTCAGAAGGTCATATTCATCTTCTTGAGAAATCCCATGGTGGTAAGAGTTGCAGTTCCTTGGGGACAAGATTGCTTCAGGGCTTGTTCCTAGCAAATACAGTCAGTGACTGAACTGCCTGTGAAAGGGCTGCAGTCAGGCAGAAGTCACAGGGGCGGCCAGGCTTGTACACTCCATCAGCACTGCTGCACAACAGGCAGATCTCAAAAAGGTCCAACCAGCAAATGTGCAGGGTAGGCACAAGGGTCTGTGAGGGCAAGGTCACGCTTCTCTCTGACCCACGGTATGTCCTGTTCTTTGCCTGAGATGGGTCCCAAGTCAGAGAGACAGATCCCACATCCTGAAGTTCATTATGTGCTCGTCTCCGCTTGGGGAAAATGCTAGGGGCTGTCCTTTGGACTGAACACGTTTTCCAACTCAGAGTCTGCATCCCAGCCACATCAAGCAGACACACGCCTCAGGATAGCTGGCACTTTCCTCAACATGGCAACAACACAGTACATACCATGCAATCTACCTGCTGCTGACAGTGAGCTTTATCTGGCGAGGCAAACCACCCCGGGTAATTTAATACAACAAACTGTCTTTCAAACACTGTAAATCTTTTCTGCTGCGTGTGGGAGACAAAACATAAGAGCCTAAACAAACAAAAAAGTTCCTGCTACTCTTTGAAATTAAAGCTTTCTTCTTCCTTTATACAGTGCCTTTCAAAGAGTTGTAGCACTGGTGGAAAGACCAGATAACTTTTTCAACACAGAAAATACTATAAAAACTGCCTGTGAAGCTGCTTTTAATTCCTTGCCATATGCTCCACTTCCTCCACTGGCTGTATTTTGCCTTGTTGGCTTGCTAAATTACAAGGTACAGTCTCCTCTACTGCTGCGTGGCTTATTGCCTTCACTGCTGCTGAAGAGGGATCCTGAGGGAATGGCAAAGCATTCTGTGTGCTGCACATAGGAATGACTGTCCACGCCAGCAACGCCTCTGCAACACAGAGACTCTTCTTTGCTTAAGGGTATAATAGAAATATGTGCTATCAAATCTGATGTCATTATGACTTGTTACTTGGGGAAATCATATAAGCATTTATTCACTACTGGATTCCATAGAGTTAGAACTTTTTTTTTTCCCCTTTTTTAATATAGGTAGGCATTTATACTTTTTTTTTAACCTAATCCTCATATGCAAACCTGTGTCAGTAGTTCGTTTCTTCTGTTTTCTGTCTTCTTTTCAGGCTTAAATCATTCCTTACAGAGAATAACTGCTATGACTTTTTTTTTAATATAGACTAGTCCAATTTTATGGGAGATTATTCTAGAAGCGTACAAAGAACTTGACCACTTAAAGGTATTAAATGCTCTCCAAGATTTAGACTTCCACCTCCAAATCACTCTAAAAAATGACAAAACAGTTTGGTTTTTTTGCTCAGAATATCAAACACCCTCTCTCTATACAGTTGAGGTTATAGACGTGGTCAGAATCAGCCTCTGCACTAAGTTTGCAAGATTTTGATTAATATCTCTCTGTAAATGGGAGCAGAGTTCAAACTTGTCTGAAGCAACTACTAAAAAACTCACGAAGATCACCCCCCCCCCCCCCGAGCAAATATGTCATTTTCCAAAATGTATATTACAAAAAATACTTAAGAAATAGGAGCAGTAAATGTGACATTTCATGAGATAAATCCCCGTCAGGTAAGCAGTTTTAAAAATCGATGCTGTTCAACATGTTGAATATCTTCTGTAATAGAGGAAATTTTTTCACAGAGGAAATTTTTTTCTACATTATAGTATTGATCATGCCCTGTCTAGTTTCCTTGTCAGACAACTTTTCTGATATTCCAGGATCTTGCCCTTACTTTATCAGTGCGCGACATGGTTCTTGACAAAAGCAGAGATAGACTCGACAGAAATTTACTTCTTCCATCAGGAATAAAAGCTGGCATCCAGAGGTATGTCTGCAGTGGATTTTCACCGACACAAAGAAACATGCCCTGAAGTGGCATTCTGACTGGGAGGTTTGAGCTTAAAAGCAGGCTTGTCTCTTTGCAACAAAAAAATTGACATCAAAAACATGAAATTGCAGAATGAATGTACAGCAATGCCTGCTGGATTTTACTTTGAAATAAGCCTCTTACTACGCTAGGAATAAGAGGAAATAGAAAAAAAGGAATATAGGTTGAAGCCCTTTGAAAACACCAATAATGATAATAAATAACAGTTACGGTGACGAAAAGGTCATATAAAAAAATCAGAACAAATTAAACCAAATGTTTTCACTGGAGCAACATCATCATTTGCTTTTTTCTTGAAGGCTTACCAGAAATTGGTCCAAACTGCAATTCAAGTTCTGGTTTTGTTTGAATGCTTTTTTCATGATAAGGAGCATCTGATAAAACAATGCCATATAAACAATGTTCATAATCATTTACATTGGGTCACAGCCAAATTCAGCTCCAGATTTAAACTCCAAACATGCCAAAGTTTAGATGCAGCCAGCGTTGTTTTTTTTTTATTCATTCTAATTTTAATAAAATTATTTCTAATTTCTATTCCATTTCTGCTTTCTGCTGGGAACTAGGAGAAGTCCCAGAATAGGCTATGCTGTACCATCCATTTATACACTTAAACAGGAAGAGAAAACACTAAACCCTGGAATGTGCAACAGGACTGTGAGTCAGAGCTGCAAATGGAACCTGAGTTGTGTACTTCCGGACCTTTAGTTATTTTAAACACATAGTCTCAACACAGAGTTGGCATGAGATATTGCATTTCTAATATAAACCAAGTACTCAGTAGCCAAATACAGCTCTATTTCCAGGAGCTGTGGAAGGATATAAAAGCTTTCCTGTAGCCTTGCTACTACTACCTACCCATATTTGTTTTGTGGTATGACAAGAGATGTTTGATCTCCATGAATTGCAAAATGGAGAGAAGAGGTCAGAGAGTAAGAAAATTAGTCTCTAGGATATTCTTCTAATGTAATAAATATTTCCATGACAGGCTGTCTCTATCTTTGTCCAGCAGTCTGGGCTCTGGGCTCTTGGACGAAGCCGGCATAGCTCTGGTGTTGAGGGACTGCACCCTTGCTGCTAAGGTCTCTACATCTCCCAGCCTGTTCCTGTGCCCAGTTCTTGTTGTTGGGGAACAGCCTGCCCCTGCTGCTTCCTGACACTGTTCATGGACTTGAACAGCAGCCCCATAGCCTTCCCCTAAAGTTCTGACCCCATCTAATCCCATACAGTAAGCAAGACCTGACACAATCTGAGTATAACAGCCACCTGGCTCAGGAACCTTCCTTTTATCCATGGCTATGTTCCCAAAGATTCACTTTTTTTCTACACAATGAGAAAGGAGGAGGGATGCAGTGGCTGAAAGCAAAGCTGTCAAATGCTGTGTTCACCTAAGTTAACACTGCACTGAGATCTAGAGATGAAAATCTCTCCATTGCTTTCTGGCATAGTGCATCTTAACATCTCTTTTCTTCAGCTGCTGCTTTAATAGGTTCCCTTAATGAGCAAGTACTTTAGAGAGCAAACTAACTAGAAGCACAGATGATAAAAACACATTCCACGAGAACATCTCACATCACTTCCCTCTCCCTGTTGGCACTAAGATGACTGTATGCTCCATGTTTTAAGGACTTAAAAAGAAAAAAAAAATCAACACTAACACGTTATTTTCACATCTCATTTGCATCACAGATGAATAGTTTTCACACAAAATCAGATCAGTAGTCCATTACCACCCATCCATTCTAAGAGATCAGGCACTGGGAGAATACATCTAAAACAAAACGAAAAAGGAAAAACTCTCCCATTCCCAGGCTTATTACCCCACAGGACAGGCTTTCAGGAGTAAAAGATTTATTTGCAGCTCTTCTTTCGCCCTTCTTTAACACTGACTAATACAGGACTTGATTCTGAGCCTCACTAAAATGCAGCCACGTACACAGCATAGCCTTCAAGTCTTGCACTGCATGGGAGTAAAAGGCAGAGGGAGACAAGCCAGGCCAACTCTTGGTGCTAAGAAATATCCTTAGGATTCTTAAAGTCCATAGCACACCTTTTCTTGAAAGTCTTGCTATTCATTCCTCCTCAAAGCAAATCATGCATCTGACTCTCAGGCAGCCATAGCTGAGAAACTAGAATGGGTTTCCCTGCACTTCCATGAGTTCACAAGAAACACAGATCTGAGGACAGCACAGAAGAAAGGGGGCTGGCTGACCAGCCGCTATCTGACCTAAATACATGTCTTAAGGTTCTGCCGCTGGCTTTGGCAGGACCTGAACAGTACAGAAAGGAATCCAGTAATTAGTCCAAAACTCACACCATCCTTACAACAGGCAAAGACCTGCTCAGGGTACTACAGGACCTGCATAATACCTTTGGAAGGAAATTCTTCATTTCAGCTGGAAGGGACATATTTCCACTATTACTGGATTAAGTACTGAGAGAAAAAAAATTCTAAATTAATCCTTTCTCAGTCTCCTGCATGCATATTTCCATAGAAAGGAGCAATTAGACCCTTGATATTTAGGTCAGCAAGCCAATTCCTCCCTCTCACACTTGAGACAATGCATTATAACAGCAATATCCTCATGAGATAGGAGCATAAAATACAAAATTCAGAACAAAAACATGGAAGAAGACTAGAAATAAAATTATTTGTGAGTCTAAAATGAGAAGATTCCATACTTCCAGTCCAGCAACACACCTATCTCCTTATTGTATTTGTACAATAAAATTGCAAAAAGAAAATGGAGACAAGCACAGTAGTTGCTGGAAAACATTTTCAACTATTGTATAACCTTTGCTACAGTGTTCACACTATGTCCACCTTGGAAAAGCAGTTGGAGCTTAGGGAAGGGAACAGACAAGGCACTTGGGGGCCACGGGGAAGGCAGTCTATGCTAATCATGTGGGGCAAAGAGAGGGCATGGCTATGTTCATCTCCATCACTCCATCTGAACGGGAAGAGGAAATCGCTGATGGATATGGCCAACGCATGCCTTGCTGAAGCAACAAGGCTGTTAAAACTAAATGCTACGTCTGTAGCATCAACTCTTCTTTTCTCAGGAGCATCAACTCATCCTGCAGGCTGCTCTTGCAATCCACCAGGAAACCTACTGCAACGTTGAGGTGCCTCTACATTATACGCTCAACTGTGGGACTGTAACCAATTAGTTTCCGCTCCGTTATGTCTGTGACATGCATCAGACAACTAAACATACACTACGTCTAGCTGAGAGGGGCTCAGTGTACCGCTTAACTGGTGCACTGCTGATACTTCATGTTCAGACAGAATGTTTTAGTCACAGACCCACACCACGCTGCATAAATATTAAGCAGAAAACACGGTTACATGTCCCTGTAATGGGAAATTCCTTTTATTGCACAAACTATACTGCTACAGTGAACGGGCTTCAACTCAGTTGAAAAAGGTTCACCCAAACAGTGAGGCAATCATAAGGGCTGGGTTGAACATTTCATTCTTCCAGGAAAAATGGTTTCTTTTTTGTTTTCTTTGTAATCAGCTGGCCGGGTTTTTTTTTGTTTGTTTTCGTTTAGTTTTTTTTTAATAATCAAAATGCCATATTTCCTGTCAAAATGCCTCTGAAGAATTACTGACAGCCAGACTCTTTTTAACAAACCAAAATGCTAAGCTTTTGAAGGAAACAGCTCATATGAACAGCACCCTTTGGTGCCTTTTCTGAAAAGCTCTGAATGAACTCTGAGCTCTCCAGCTCACCCACCTCAGGAAGCTGAGCCGAGTGAGCAGCTGAGCAGCGTGCCCATGGCTTCCTCCCTCCGCTACTGCTACTGCTGCATGGAGTCACCCAGCAAGGCCTTAGCTACAGGCCAAGCCACTCTCAGCTTACAGAACTAAACAAATCTCGAATTTTCATCCCACGGCACCCTCTCCTGGCACTACTGCCATGGCACTACTGCTATATATCTGACAGTGGAGTGTAAGTTCCGGCTCGGCAGAATTCATTTCTCATTTTGACTCGCTGACTTCAAACCTTAGAACTGGGAGGAATGGGATGGCCTCCAGATACGTCACCCAATATAACTTAGCTTTTTAGGACACGGATTGTTCAGGATTTAATTTCAAACCAAATCAATTCTAGGGTTGTAAATTTAAAAGTGACTCTGGAGAATCAGGCTTGTTGAACCTTCTGCAGTCCACAGCATTTCTGGGAAATACTGTGTGTTCTTAGGCCTAAATCAATAAATTATAATAAATAAATAAATTGCCAGATTCACGTACACAAATAGATTTCTATTCTCCAAACGATTTTAGATAGGAATACTTGCTTTATTGGCAAAAATCTTGAAAACTGAGTCTGCAATGGCTTCAGCATATAATTGAAAGCATTCTGTGACTGCTTCTCTTTCCTTTCATTATCGGTTACACGGCCTCCCCTTGCTGGCGCTGAGTACAGATCAATACAAAACAGAATGAAAAACTAGTGCTGAGCTTTACTGTGTGGAAAGCTGTTATCCTGACAGCCTTTGGGCTGGCCAGCACAGGGCACACAGAACACATTAGGAGAGGGCCTTAATCATCTCCCCACTGAAAAGAGGAGCTTTCCTGGGCCCACACGTACCATACGTTCACCTGACCTGGGAACAAGGGCAGCCTCATGGCAACCAACCTCTCCCACAAAATTCTCTTAGAACTTTATTTACAGAATTTTTCCATCTCAGCGGAAGACAGCGAGCACAGGAACCAGAAGGCATGAAGCCAATACTGAAGAAGCAAGTCACCTTCTCCAATATGACTTTATTTCTCTGTACATCCTCCCATTGCTACTGCAATGTAACCATACATCCCTTCCTCACATAGGCGTTGCGAACTTGTAAGCGCTATGCAAATCAATTCTTAACTATCTAAAAGACAACATGGATTTGTTTTAAAAGCAGAGTGGGTTTTGTACATTTATAATAACAAAGCAACTAAAATAACAATGCCAACTGTTTATGGTTTGGATTTGGGCTGGGGGGAGTAACTAGTCTTTCTGCAAGGACAAAAAAGGCAAGAAAAATTTTTTTTTAGCCTGATTAATCAAAACTAATGAGCCCCTGAAACCTTTTCTCTCAATCAGCATACTATCAGCAGTGACGCTGTGCTAGCCTTTCTCCATCAAAGAGCAGCCCAGGGGCCATCTAACAAAACTTCAGCGCAAGTGATTCCAAGTTTCTCCATAAAGTAAAGCTTGCCTAAATTTCCAGACCAGATGGTTGAACTGTGAGACAATCCATCAGATGGCTCTGAAGTGTTTAATACAATTAAGGATACGCAATCTGGAAATGCCCTGGGCTCAGTCAATTTGTCCACAGATTTCTGTAAAGCTTTCAAAAACAAATCTGCACAGCCTCCTTTTGAATGAACATAATAATTTCTTAGCCAACAGCATAGGAATCAGCCATTACGGGAAGCAAACAGAACCCCTTGCTAATGCCTCCTCACCCCCGTAAAAGGCAAGATAGCAAAGGAAAACATCATGAAATAGGATCAGTTTCTCAGTGGCAAATGCTTTGTGTGCATAGTGCTTTTCATCCAAGCAACACTAATTCTCTCTTCACTCCTCAAAGACCTGAAGTTATAAACACTCTGCAGAAAGCAGCTTGCCTCGGTTTTCCTATACTGTTCTCCATCCAGATGTTGAAAAAACAGCATGCACTGGGGCTGCCTTCTTTTTTCTCGTTACTGACCCTCTTCTGCTTTTGTTTGCTTTCCATCTGTACCATCATCAGCCTAAGAGAGCAGCTCCAAAAGCCCAGTGACTTTCCAAGCTTAGGAAGACAATTTGCTCTTGACACCAGGAGGGACAGACAGCTCCTGCTGGAGGGGACAAGCTCACGCTTCTCACTTCAAAACAGCAGAGCTGAGTAAAGAGCAACTGGGAGAGAAAGCAAATGGAAACAGAACCACACCGATTCACAATCCTAACTACCCTTTGTCAGCCATCACACCAACAAGGGTATGCTAGTCCTAAGAGCAGGAGTATCTACCCCCTGCGCCATGCCACTCACATTTACGCTTTTTCTACTCTGGAGTGAAAAGAGAGACTTAGTATGTAAGATGATCCGCAAACAGAAACAGAGAAAGTGTTAGCGAGCGCTCAGCAATAACTTAGGTACACTAGACATAAAGCATATTGCATATTTCTCCAAAACAACAGAGTGAAAACCAAAGATATTTAAATTAAAAGACATCTAACTGTGCTAGATCTAGGGAAAAGCCAACAAATAAACAAAACCCACAGGTTATATGATTGCATGGCTGCTACTACAACCTATGAGTGACTGAAGTTATGAGCTACCACTCCATGACTACTTGAAGGCAACATAACCACCAGCTGTAGCCAGAAAGGATTCTCCCATTTCCCACTCCTGTCACTCCTTCCCATTTCCACTGGAACTGAGAGCTGCATCAAGCTATGCTGGCCTTTGAATTCTTCTGCCAGCACTAATGGCGTGCTCAGAGAAACAGATGTGAGAGCGAAGGGCTGGAAGTGACTCTGGTATTGCCACCTCAAATTGAATTCACCTGCCTATAAGAGATACACGTGACTTTTCTTCTTACCCCTCACACTGACCTAGCAGCCCACTTAGCCCCCTCTTCAGCCTGAGCTTCCCAGCAGCTAACGTTCTGTTTTGATCCGGCAGCTCAAGGAAGTCTGTTGTGTGGCAACACTTGTATCATACCATTGCTCAACAGCCAAACAGATGGGTAAAACACACAATTGTGCAGGTGAGAACTGTATTTGTTGCCCATGCTCAACTGGACAAATTAGGGCCTGACACATTAGCTTCAGTCCCTGCATCCCACACTGCTGGGTGTTTGTTTCTTTCCTACTTCAAGTTTTCTTTTGTGATATAACAAGGCACATACAAAGTATCTTCTCCCATTGTGCAAGATTCCTGACTCAGGCATTACTAGTTTAATGGCTGGGTACTGCGCTACACAGCATGCCTAAGAGCAAGTGAAAACTTCATACTATGCGTTTTATTATGTGTAATGAATGGAAACTGTGCTTGTAAGAACAGAGTGAGACATCTGACACCAGAGTACAAGAGCAGACAGGTTGTAGCAGGATTTCAGGGTGAAAGATCCCATCTACCTAGCGTCCCAGAACAGAACTAAAGTCAGTAAGTATGCCGTTAGCAAAACAGCATTATCAAGCTTGAAAATGCAAACCATGAGTATCTTGCAACTTTTAAATCCACAGAGTTGTGGCAAATCAAAACTTAAGAAATTCACATGCATACATGCACTGCAACCTTAAATGCATGTTTTAAATCTCTCTTTGAATGCTAGGAGGGTATGACACACCTGCCCGTATTTGGAGCGTCAGGCTTGCCACTGAACACAAACCAAGTGCACAGGGATGCAACAGGAGCACTCACTGGGAGGCCGCGTGCCTCCTTGGGTTATGCTCCACGTGAGAACTCATGAATCAGTTGCTAGCTGGAAATCTCACCAACTCAAGATGACTTATAAGTTGTGTCATAGAAAGACTGGACAAAGTGTGAGCTCCCTACCGGTTTCTCATCACAAATTCACCATCACACTTTGTGCAAGCGGGCAGATGCAGCAACAGACAAGAACTGCAGGAGTCGTATCAGCAGATATGTCACTGTACCCACCATAACACAGTCCCATGTTTCTCCTTGCAGCTTTGCTGTATGAGGCTGGCAGGTTTACAGGGGTGAGAAGTGACCTGGTATGGCCTTACACATGCCCAAGTGACTCCAAACATTTGAGCTGTCCAAGAGTGTTAAATTTATTGTGTTTCCACGCAGATAATTTACAAGTGAGTTCAATAGATACCAGAACTTATTTTAGTGTTGCACAGGCAGTTGCACAAAGCTTGACAGAGATTGAAACAAGTTTGCCAGTTTCTCTAACATATATTTGGGATCTTCTTACACAACCTGTTTCACATACTGCTCACAAGATCCCTGTGCTCCACATTCTCAGCTCCCATGATCTCATCCCACCTCTTAACCTGTGGTACTCCCTCCCTCCACAAGCTCATGGAAAAAAAACACCTTCTGTAGAAATTCTTGTCAACAGCTGCTTTGATAAAACAGCCTGTTTTAGCACAAGGATGCATCTATTAGGCAGCATAACTGGTGATTCTGAGATAAGGTCCCCTCAGCAACACTCTAAATTATCAGCCGCATAGTGTCAGAGAAAGACAGGTGAGATTGCACAGGGAGAAGACTTATGTGGCCCAATGAGCAGCATGGAAGTCGGCAAATCACTTCATCCTGCTGGAAGCCTGCAAGGTGCAACATTCTGGCTGACACTGACATCTCCCTTATTTTCTTTTTGATAACAACTTTAGACAAATTATCACAAGTGCAGTTTTAAATATTCCATCTCTGACAGTTCCAGATGATGTCCTTCCCTGCACAGTGAGGTGTGTAATTCAAATCTCATAATTTCATTGGACAATTGCAGATTGCAGCTCTGAAAAGGTCTGTTTCTTCTCCCTGTGTCTGAGATGAAAATGAAAACCAGAGGGGAGCACTTGATGGAGATTTTGCTGATGGGATCGCCTACCGTTTTCTCTACTGGTACAGATCACAGTTTATAAATTCAGACATAAAGAATTATTTTTATTAAATAGCATCCCACAAGTCAAATGATTTTTCCATCCTGCAGCAGTCACGAGGGTCAGAAAGGATGTTAAACATAAGCAATGTAGCTTAAAATGTAAGCATCTCAAAACAACATCCAGATCCTGAATTACACAGCTAAAACTCTCATTTAAAATTACAGGCTTAGATTGTCATAAACTCAGACTGTCATCTAGTATAGATTAGAGCAGCACAGTATAAGGCAGGATCCGTTCTTCACAGCATGAAGATGGTACGTGAGAGCCTCATATTCTCTTCTAGAAGAAAGAAACTCTACGTCCTTCACTTCTACCTTTGACTTGTCATCTCATTTATGTAAACTGCACCTCTGAAAGTACATCACCTGGATGTACCATATCTCTGCCTCTAATGCAGGGAGTAGTTAGAAGCTTGAACTTGTGATCAGCCCAAAGAGCTCTGAGGAGCTCAACCTGTCATGTTAACTCTGAGTATGAGATTCTACATTGAGAACGTAGCATAATTCATGCTGCTAAGCACAAAGTGCCTTCACCTGGGCCTAACAAGAGAAGTGCTTGGCAGGACCCCAGAATCTAGGATACACCCACAGGGACCTATAAAGGAGCTGCTGTCAGATAAGGTGATTATCTAAAGTTTGGCAGCTCCACCCAAGCATAAGGAGCACTTAATGAAGACACTTTCTCAAGGACAAAGCTTTGTCACTTCCACTGGTAAGAATGGATACCGTGAATGTGGGAATGCTCACACCAGACAGTGCCCACCAGTGTGAGTTAAGTTGGTGATAACAGCATCCAAAACCAATAGGAGATGGCCGTGCACTCTCACAAATGCTGTTCCAGCCTCTGAGGCTGCTTTTGTCTACCATGTACCGGAGGAACATGTAAATGTCAGTACAAGCTGGGACACAAGCACATTGATCCACAGAAAGAACATCGGTCTCAGTGATGATCTTTTTCCAAGTAACATTTAAAGAGAACATGAGCTTAGAGCTTCCTTGCACTGCTTCACGAGAGAGAAATGTTAAAATGGAAACTGGGAGAATGAGCCTGGAGAAGGCATTTAAGGGAATAACCATAGGTCAGAGAGATGAGATAAAAGTTTTCAGGCTCTGCCAATACATCTAAACAACACTGTGGTCAGGGCCTAAGGGCTTTGGGATTTTCATCTACATAATCTTCACATTTATTAGACTGGCAAGTTTTCAGTATTTTTCTCTTGGCAAAGCTGTACTTGTAAAAGGATGAGTACTTTAACTGAGGTGGAAAAACCAATCTCTCCCTGCTTCCCCCAAATGCACACAGAGGACACTAAAAGCACACTGCAGCAGCCAATAGCTGGTGTTATTGATATTTTCTAACCTGCCTCCTAGCAGGTCAGGTGGAAAGAGTCTCTCTGGGGTTTCCTCAGCTAAAGCATGATTGATCTGCTCTTGCTGAAACATATTGTTTCTATAAGTGCCTCTGTAAACAAACTAATTAACAAACTCCTACTAGACTGTATTAAATTTATTCATTTAGCAGTGGAATCTGCACTATCTAAATCAGGCCAGAGCAATCATATCCACCTCCCGTAGATTATCCAGTGGAGAAAGGATACTAGGCTTCCTTTTATTCACAATCTTTTCTCCTTTTCCTCAAACCTGACAGCCCTCTGTGACGAGGATTTATACAGCTAGCAATCTGAAGGGGGTCACTGGGAGCAAACAATCCTAAGATAAACATGGAAGAGGTAACTGGAGATTACATTAAACCCAGACTGGTGTGGTACAATTATTACTGCAAATTCAGGAATTCAGAGGGGACAGCAATGTGCTATGCCTTCTCACTGAGCAAGCCAGAGCGATTTAGAACAAGTGACTATTAGTTCAATTTAAAACAACAGCTGAGTCTTGAAATTACCTTGACTTGCTACTTAGTGCTTCAAATATAAGCTGCATTGAACCACCTTCCAGCCTGCAGTTCTGAATTCTCATGAGCCAGTAAGATCAGAGATTTTCAGCAAAGCACTTGTAAAAATACCACCTTGCTGGGACTGCTGAGGAATATTCACTGGGGAAAGAAAATGGAGAAATTAACACCAAAGAACAGAGTGTCTCTTTGGATTGATTTATTCTCCACTTTGCATTCTTAGGCACTGAATTACCCGCAGTCCATATAAAATGACGTATTTATTACTATCTGTTTTCCAGACTTCCCACAATATATAGGAAGAATTCTCCTTCCAGAGAGCTCTCAGTCCAAGGACATGTCTAAGGGGATAGGTACAAAGGAATCCGAGCTTCCTTCTTTGCCTTTTTTTCTAAGCTGAGTGCACTAAAAGAACAACGTGGATCTGCCTACACTTGCTTCACAGACATGTTGAAGGACTCCAGAGGTTAAACATGTACATGGGTAATTATAGGCATAAGAATGGTTTAGGAGTGCCCATGTACTCTGCACACTAACACAAAAATATCTGGTGGAGTAGAGATTAAGCTGGTACCTCTGTATTACTGCTGCTGCTTTTTGTGTTCTTCAGAGGACTTCAAAAGCGTGTATATTTGCTCTGGGAAGAATCCAAACAAGTTTCAGTCACTCATCCTATAAAATCACAATAATTGAATCAATCTTGAAAAGCATTTCTCTTTTTAGTACTGTTTCCTCCACAAAATGATTATTTATCAGAAATAGGAATGGGCCCGTTTTCATTTACTAGAAGATATGACCATTTTTTCCCCAGAAAAATTCCTCAGTGGTAATCCCTTGTTCTATATTAATGGACATTAGTGCCTTCAACCTTGAAGCAATCCTGCTTCAATTGTAGAACTAAATGAAAAGTTAGTTATAAAACTGACAGGAAAACAGCAATCCACCACTGGCCAGGAGATTTATCGCACTGCCAGAATTGCTTCCATCAGAAGAACAGCCAATTAAACAACAGCTAAGTGTAACGTTCAGTAAGTTTTTGCCTACGGTTGCCCTGGTGGAAAGGTCATCAGAACTTGGTCCTCTGTATGCAAGGAACATCTTGTCCTTTCTCTTTCTAATTTTCGTGGAACATTGATACTGAGCTTTCCCACCATGTAGAGGAAATGCTAGCAGGAAAACAAGAATGCACACCTAAAAAACCCTATGTCTTAATTGGAAGACTGAGAATATTTCATAGATAAACTGCTAAATTATTCCCTACCTTGTCAGGTAAGATGCATTTGATAGCCCTGAAAGTATAAGGCACCGCGACACGTAGGGAATACAAGGCAAAGGATGTTCAACATAACCTATATTCTCCCACACACTGTGCGTGGGGCCATGCTGTGGCCTGTGGTTTCCCCTGGGGCTGGGCCCTATCTGGGCTCTGCCACTGGGTCTGACCCTGAGGTGGCAGCGAGTGGGGCTCCCTGAGGCCAGGACCATGTTCAACACAGACATGCACTCCAGCCTCCAGTGGAACTTCAGGTCTCAGCAAAGTGAAATTTACACAGTGCAGGAAAGACTGCACTGCATTTTATAAAGCAAGAAATCTTACTGACAAAGCAGTAACTGAAATCTCTACCTGCAGTGTAGTGCCCTTTGAAGCAGGAGAGTATTTCAATAAAATACAGGGATTTTGTTTTGAAGAACAGTGGCTAACTCCTCACAAGGAAGTAGACATGCCTGTATTTTTCTACATTGACCCAGTATTTGCAGAGGTCTCAAAAATGGCTAAAGTTGATTTGCTCACCCTCTTACACATTGCTTGAAGCAAAGGAAGGACAGCACTTACCACTTCCTGGATACCAGTAATAGGCAATCTCTATATAATTTGACCTCTGTTACCTATCAGTTTTGAAATTATTTTTCAATAAAAGAAAAGCTGAAGGAATATTGTGCAATATGACATGATATTATTAAACTATCATGGACACGTGCTGGTGTTACAAACGCATGTATTCCTTTTTTTTTTTTTTTTTTTTAAATTGCGTAGTTGGAATGTTATTTCTGGAGGCGTTCAAGGGGCCCTGGGCAGCCTGATCCGGTGGACGAAGACCTTGCTCACAGCAGGAGGACTGGAACTGGGTAGGCATTAAGGTCCCTTCCAACCCAAGCCATTTTGCGATTCCACGATTAGACCTGTCCAATTAGGGCACACAAGGAGGCAGAGAAGAGGCCTATGGCTGTTACTGTCCAGGCATTTCAGCACGCTTCTGAATACCACAGATAGTGACACAACTTCAATATTTTACTTGGCCTGACAGGTTCAGATTTATGTATACAAACTCCTCATCACCTCCATTCACTCCCACTGGAAATTAAGTCCTGTATTTATCAGTATAATTTGTAGACTGATCTGATTCTCATTTACTGGGCAAAAGTACCTCTGTATCCTGACCCTGATCACCTCCCATTTCCAACTACATGTAAATATTGAATGAGACTTTCCACAGGCGTTGATTCAGTTCTACTTAATGCTGCGGAAATCATGAGCTTGATAAATCCACTGCCCTTCAGCCAATCCTGATTGGAGGTTACAAGTGAGTCACTTCTAAATTTACTCACATAATAGCTAAGTAAATTGGAAAGCGCATTTCCAAACAAAATAAAAGCCTTAAAACATCAGTTACCTAAGTAAATTAAGATGCTTAGATATCTTCTCTAATCTACGTCAGGTTGAGGCATCCTTTAAAGAAATTTCAGTTAGGAAAATAATTAATATGCACGTATAGGCTTTGAACGGGATCCGTTGTGTATGAAGAGCAGCTACTGATATTTATGCCCTACAGAGGCTCACTTGGACTTTGATTAAAACAGTCTAATTCAGATCTGAACAGTCTAGTTCAGATTGTGAATTACACTCAAGAACAATTTATCCCCTCATGCAGATGTGATCTAACTTCATCAGTCTCATTTGACATTCTTAGTGGTGTTTTTAAAGCTTTTGGGCACATTTGATCACAGAGTCAGCTTGACAATTCTGCTTGAGGGGATTTGTCAAAGCCATTAAAGCTGCAATTGTAGCAAGTGTCTGAAGTATGCTGCATCACCTGCCTTAGCCTTCATTAGCTAGCTGGGACCTCGATGATAGATACATCTGCACTATTACAGAGTGAGCTCATCTAAAAGACAAAAGCCTCAAATCAAAAGCTTAACACAAAGCTTAAACCAAATCTTCAGAATTCAAAACATAACATTCATTCTTTCTCCACTGATTTTCAGCTCTGCATGATGCATTATGTTTGGAAAGCCAAAGAAAACAGCCAGTACCCTGAAGAAGACTGTACTATTTCCAGGATTTCCAAGCAAAAGCAGGAGAAGCGGCAAAGGAGACAAAACCAAGTACAAAGCTGAACTGTGATTCCAAGCATACTCAAAAGAAGGGAAGTTCAAGGTTTGGTGAACAGTTTGTAAACAAAGGAGAGATTTGGAAACAACCAGTTACTCACCACCTAGAAAAGCCACAATTTGTCAGCAAAAGCAAACTCTGAAGCAGTAGCATGTGCCTAAGCACACAAAGAGGTCAGATTTTCAGTGCTCAGTTAGCAGGCTTATGGAAGCAGTGTCACAAGAGGAGTAGATCACTCAAAAGTTGACCCTCATATAGTTCGAGCATATGGTTCAGGAAAGCTTTACAGAAGCAAATTTGGGAGAAAGGCAAAAATTAGTAGCATAAGGTTTGAGGGAGAATCCCAGTTTCCCAGCATTCAGGACTGTTCACTTCTCTGATTCTTTTCTAGCTCATTTCCAACAGAAATCAGATTGGAGGAAAGGCTACTCTTTCTGTTTTCTATCTTTAAAAAAAAAAAAAAGTTTTACTTAGTGAGGCTGCAGTGTACCTAAGTACTATTGCTATTCTTGTTCGCCTCATAAAATATAGATATCCATAATTTGGTCAGAGTGTATGTAGGACCCTCTGCGGTTTGCAGCTGAAAACAAAAAGAGAAAACAACTGCAGCTGCCTGCACAACCCTTACTCAAAATGGTGACCAGCAAGGGGAACCGGGAACCAAGGGACTGGATTGCAGAGAAAGGTTTCAATACGACATGAAAATTCAAGAGGGGGAAATATACTGAAACCTCTTGCCCACCATTCATTTCAGTTCTTTGACATATGTTAGACCAGTTCAGTATCTGAGGGGATGAATGTATTCTTCTGGAATGGAAGAGTTGTTGAACTACATATTTGGTCTACAAAACAACTGATAGGACTGTGTGTAGACAGAACCATGCAAGTACATCCATCCACCTCAACCCTAGAAAAAGGATTGAAAACACAGAGAAACAATGAGAAGTGTCAGCTTCTCATTGACACTTGTAGGAGAACTCATCCATCTGATGCCCTCATTAGCCAGCTGAGAGAGTCAGCTTCAAATTTGTTCTCAATCTGATCCAGCCTTCATCTGTCAAAGCAGAACTTGTGATACAAGTCCCACTCTCTTGAAGATCACAGAATCATAGCATGATTTGTGTACAGGAAGGAACCTTAAAGATCACCCAGTTTCAACATCCATGCTCCCATCAGCTCAGACTGCCCAGGGCCACATCCAGCCCAGCCTTGAACACTTCCAGGGATGGGGCAACCACAGCTTCTCTGGGCAGCCTCTTCCAGCACCTCACCACCTTCACAGTGAAGAATTTCTTCCTTACGTGTAACCTAAATCTACCCGTTTTTAGTTTAGTACTGTTATTCCTTGTCTTGGCACTACACTACAAAATAAAGAGTCCCCCCTCAGCTTTCCTGCAGGCCCCTTGAAGGCTGCTATGAGGTCTCGCTAGAGCCTTCTCTCCACCAAACTGAACAACCCGAGCTCCTTCAGCCTGTCTCCATAGCAGAGGTGCACCAGCCCTCTGATCACCTTCATGGCCATCACAAGAGCAGAGTAGAGGGAGACAATCACCTCTCTCACCCTGCTGGCCAGCCCTCTCACCACTGCTGGCCAGCCCAAATAAAGGTGGTCATAATAATTAAGGTCAGCTGGTGGCCCAGGCTCCTTTGTAGCCCCTGGGGGCTAAAAGACCTTGTTCCAGTCACTCCTCCAGAGCATGTTTCCGCTTCAGAACAAATGCCCAGTCTGCCCAGGAGGTGGATGGCAGGTCTTGGAATGCCTGGAGCTCTGAGCAGGAATACCTCCAGGCACGCAAGAAAACAGGGCCAGAATATTCTGAATTAAGTGCATAAGAGAATAACACACAGCCACTCTTATGACTCTGACTTTCAAACTGTTGTCTCTAGCAGCAAACACGTGGCAAAATCAGGAACAGAGCTGGGAACAAAACGTGATTTCAGCTCATTTGCTTTTCCCAGAAGAAAAAAGCAAATCGCTTAGCTCTCCTTATTGTGTCCAGACTTCAGCAACAGTTAGTTTTTCACAGTTGATATATTATTTATTATACATGTATTTTTCCTCCATCTACCATAAAAGAACACCAGAACATTTTTTTTCTTGATTAGCATAGATACCGTCTGCCCATGAAACTCCAATGTGTTTCACAGAAAAGGGAACATGAGCACTTGAGAAAAGTGCCTGATAATTGTGACAGGATTTGTTAATTTGTTTTCACCTTTCCCAGCAATTGAAACTCAGAGCAGACCCACATCCATTTCTTGCTTGGCACCCTCCATTAAGCTAAATGTTCAAACCCTTGCAAAAGGCCATGACTAAGACAACAGGCCCCGATCTCCAGTAGCGCTGGGACACATTCCCATTCCATACTTCCCACAAAAGTTCAAAAGGATCTTAGTACCTACAGCTATACAGCTTCTTGGAAGAAACCACCATAAAATGTTTTAAACAAGAATTTTGATGCCTAATAAGAAGTGCTGTTCCTTGTGTCTAAAAACAGCAGCAAAGTGAACTTTTTTCTTTTTTCTTTTTTTTTCCAGAGAAGGGCAGCTTTGGGCCATCCTGTTGCCACATTTTGATTCTATTACAGCCCACCTGAGATCAGCCAAGTCTATTTTTACAGTGATAATAATAATACCTCACATTTTTAGAACATGCTACAAACAAACACATCTGCCTCCCTTTGGGAAGTCAGAGGGAAATGCTGGACAGCTATGAAAACAGTTAAGAGTCCGAATCCATACCAGAGCATGGGGAGAGACTAGATCTCCTGGTTCCTCTGCCTCACATTCATTCCTGAATTGTCAGTTTTCCAAAGCATTCAAAAGCTCACTTGCAAAATGTGATCAGTAGCTTGGTTTTCCTTAGAAAAAGGTTTGTGAAATCACACTGTATGCCAACCCCACTCTAAGTAACCTTCAAATCTGTTAACTGTTTTCAGCCAAATTTAAGAGGATTAACACCCTCAAAGACAGTCCTACATTCCTCACCTTTTGGCAAATCTACAGCAGCTGCCTTCAGGTTAGTGTCTCCAGACAGGGAGAACTCAGCTGCTCTCTCTACTCTTGCACACAACCAGGCAGCACAAACATTCATATGCATGTACGTACACACACAGGCACAAACATTCATTTTTAGTGACACTGATCAGCAAATGCAGAGCTGTGAGCAAGCTATTTCCTACCTTCTGGACTTCCATAAAATGACACGTGAGGACAAGAAGCAGGGTAATGGTAGCACAGAGCTTTCAGTGTGCTGTCTTTTTGGGGCAGCTGGCATAGCTGACATGCATGCCGGGGCAGAGAGGCACTATGCAGCCATGCATAGTCTGCAGGGAGCTCCAGGTAGGATCAGCAAGCTTCGGGGAAAAAAAAAGCACACTCAGAGAGGTATATGTACTATATATAGAGAGATATAGAGGTATAGAATTGCAGTAGCACTTCCTTCATCCACCTGCTTGAACACAGCCAATCCTCCTGCTGGCTCCAGGGAAGCCATCTTGCTCTCCTAAATAGGTGAAGATCTATCTCTGTCCCTCCCATTGGATTTCCAGAAATGTCTGTTTCCAAGGCAAAGGCCAGACATAGTCAACTGCATTTTGAATACTTCGGCTTTTGCTAAGATGCATGACTCCTGAGTGTTTTTGACTAGAAGTAGGTATTTTTAATAACAATGGAAATAGACACAGCTTGTTTTTAATCCAGAGCTGCGGAGAAGTAGTCTAACTCTTTCTGAAGCTACATAACTGTCATGAAAACATCTTTCCCTTGCAGCCAGTTCAGTTTCAAGCAGGTAACATCTTGATTCTTCAAAGATCTTAAGCATCACCAGATAAATCACAGTCAGAAACACTTTAACAAGTAGCTTCAAAACTGATCTGGAGAAATAATTTTGTAGCATAAAAAATTAGATTAGACAACATCTCTTCTCCCTCAATCCCTCACATTAACTTAAGTCCATAAGATGCCTATTAGCCTGAAGAAAAAAAAATACTGCATGCACAACAAAGGTGCACAGTGAGTCAGAAACAGGACTGTTACTCCGCAGTATGACTTGTGAATAGTGATGGCTTCCCCATAGAAAAATAGCAGCGCTCAAACGTGAGTAAGGAGCACCAAAACACCCATCAGATGTGCCAGCCTAAGAGCAAACAGAGATACCTGGAATCCAATTGTCTTTATATTTACCTTACATACTATGCTACCTTTCTGAAGAAAACAAAAGAGAAATGAATTTTCACCAACATTCAGTCCCTAAGTCCTCTCCAGAGCTGCTCAAAAAGCTGTTTAAAAGGCAAGAATTTTCTTGCATGTGCTAATGGATGTTTGTCCAAAAGAAGACTACTGAGACTACAAAAGCAGTTCTGAAAGGTCACCATATCTGCTGGATGTTTGAACTACTTCCTACAGAAAGCAGAGGATCAGGGAAGGGGCGGGGTGCTCACCAGTATCGCATGCTGGGGTGGAGTACAGATGGAAGCAGTGCACAAGCGCAGACCTGAACATTGCCTTTGAAGCCTCTGTTCCAAATGGTAATGGCCAGCGGAAAAATCACAGATTATTTTGGCTGATTTTCATCTTGTTTTAGCTCGCGATGTTTTGTTGAAGGATATTTTCATGGAGGAGTTTTGGTGTGGGGTTTTTTTGTTTGTTTGTTTTCTGTACTTCTTGTTTCATGTACAAGTGGATAATTCCTGTGTAATTTAAGGAAAAATGTTTTTTAAAAGAATTGACAGGGTCAAAACTGCAGAACAACAGGACATTTCAGGCATTTCTCAATCAAACAGCACTTAAAGCTTCACATGCAGAAGAGAAGGCAGGACTCAACAACAAGCTGTGATCCTCCAGTGCCTAAAATAAGCCAACGAGCAGCTTCAAGACCCCCAAACTCCGCTGGAAGTGTTTCCCCGATTTAAATTACATTTTGTTAACAAACAAAGTAATCCATCACTACTTGCCAGTTAAAAGGAACACATTAAGCAACTTTAGGTTACTGCAGAGTTTCTTTAAGAAACAAAACTGACAGCACCGAATCTGTCAAAACAAAAAGGCCCAGAACATGACGTTTCGTAAAAAGACTGGGGCAGTACTGCAAGTTCCTTCTCACAGAGGTTGATGAGGAAAGGCAAGCACGCCAGTTTCACTGATCTGTACGTCCACTGAGATAATCCCTGGTGCACCTGGCTGCCCCTGGGACACAGAGCATCAGATGTGAAGAGGACAAAGGCAGGCAAGCCATGGCAACCTGTTAGGAGACACACCACATCTGCAGAGAAAACTGTCACTGCTGTTTATCTCAGATCAAAGCAGCCCAAAGCTATCTGTGCAACAAAGGAATGAATCCTGTAAAATACCAGTAAAACTGAGTTCAGGACGGAGATGAGCTGGATGGCTACCCAGGCAAAGGACTTTAGAAAAGCAAATACCGTAGCGTAAGAGAATTTCTAGGATAATGCATGAACCAACTGTCTGAAGAGTCATTCCTTTGTTTTGCTTCTCCTGTTAGCAGTTGAATGCAAGATAAGGCAACAAGATCATATGGAATATGCATGAGAACAGCTCACTGCTCTTAACAATGAGATGGATGTAAATTCAGAGCAACGTGGTTAACATCTGCAGACTGACACCAGCTTTACACACAGTTAAACACATATTTGTTCAGTGGGGCTGCTAAGGACATTCAGACAGCTGATCAGGAACAAGTAATTCATGTTAATAATGATGGCCTCGGTCCAAACTGAGGGTAAGACTACATCTGTTCGTACACTGGCCACCTTATTTTCAAGCTCAGTGCCTGTCCTTGGAGTTGAAAAGGTCTAGGTGGTGTCTTTCAAATCCTGCTCCTTTTAAAAAGCTTTCCTCAGGAAAGGAAAACTTTTCCGTGCGCTGCTCTCAATGACCTTCAGCATTCCTCCTTACCTTGGGAATGACTGTTACAAAACAGCTCTGGACAAAAGAAAAAAAACTAAATGGGTTACGCTGGCTAGGCAGTTTGCAAAGGGCCTGCCTGCTTGCTTTCACACTGCTTTTACTGAACAACTGCTATTAGCCCTCCATGACTATTAGCATTAATGCACTGAAACAAATGAATAGAATTAATGCTTGGTAAAGGTCACTGATGGCAAGGGGGACACACAACAAGTTTAATCTCATTGCAAAATCGCAGAAATTTTACAGGCGATATATAAACAAAGATCTTTCATTTTTGGCACATCTTTAAAAGTAAATTGTCCTACAGATTTGGTTTGTTTGTTTTTGTGTGTGTGAGAAATTCACACTTTTCAGCATTTGGAGTCCGTTAAATCATGAGAATTTTCCCCATCCTTTCACGCAGTACTTAGGTTCCACCTAGTGGCTTTCAACAGCAATATCTTCTTTAGACACGTAATTTATCTTTCCATCTCCCTAAAGATTCTCTTGGCCCTCTAACAGGAATTCTCCAAGCTACCTTTAGTCTGTTTTAAACACCTACACCAAAAGAATCATAGAAGAGCGTAGGCTGGAAAGGAAGGGACCCTGAAGCCCACCCAGCTCCAGCCCCCAGCCGTGGGCAGGGCTGCTACTCCCAGCTCAGGCTGCCCAGGGCCCCATCCAACCTGGCCTTGAGCGCCTCCAGGGATGAGGCACCCACAGCTTCTCTGGGCAGCTGTGCCAGGGCCTCACTGCCCTATGAGTAAAGAATTTTCCCCAACATCTAACCTAAATCTCCTCTCATTTAGTTTAATGCTATTCCCCCTTGCCAAATCACAATCAAACTGTGTAAAAAGTCACTCTCCCTACCAATTCTAAGCTCCTTTTAAGTACTGGAACATCACAATGAGATCTCCTCGGAGCCTTCTCTTCTCCAGGCTGAACAACCACAGCTTGCTCAGCCTTTCTTTGGAGACGTTCTCCAGCCCTAAAAGGGTCTTATATCAACCCAAAGCACATTCCTGTGCAAATATGACTGCGAGGATGGCCTAGCTAAGAGCATCAGCAGCTTGCAGACAGGAGCTGGACAATGCTGTTGTCTATTAAATAAAGCAGTTCCTGTGCTCAACTCCAGCCATATATCAACAGGGTAGTGTGTGGTCACTAGCAGAACTTGGCTGGTAACAAATCTGTCATGATCAGTAAGATCTGTCTCATTTCATAGACCCATAAAATCATTAAGGATGGAAAAGACCTCTAAGATCCTCAAGTTCGACCCAACCCCACCATGCCCACTAACAATGTCTCTCAGTGCCACATTTCCACCGTTCTTGAACCCCTCCACAGACTCCACCACCTCCCCGGGCAGCCTGTGCCAGTTCCTCTCTGCTCTTTCTGAGAATAAATTTTTCCCAATATTCAGCCTGAAAACAGTTGACGTTTTCAGCTCAGAATCCCTCCAGAGTCAAGTGAGAAACAAGCACTTACTAGACTGTGATTCAGACACCTGTTTTAGAGCTTTACCTTCAGGTGAGAAGAATTATGTCTTAGAAGTGTCTCACTTCCTCATTTCCATTATAAAGACTCTAAAGAGCTCACTGGCATGGGCATCACATCTTGAATCCCACCTAGGGTGCCTAACAAAAACTACGTGCTCCACAGCATTTGTTCCCATCTCCCAGTGAGGTCTAAGAAGACAGGAAAGGAAGTCTAGAAGCAGGAGAATTACAGCACTTTGCACTTAAAAAACAACAGTGACAAGAAGCTATATCACCACAGAAAACTTGATTTCAATATTATTCTGTTCTCTAAATACATCTCACCCTGCAGTTCAGTATTAGACTGGCTAAAGTAAGTTCTTTGTATTGTAGAAAAAATGTTACACAGCTCCTGTCTAGTTTAAAGAAAAGTTACAGCACACGCAGTGATTATATTTCAGTTTCCCATTGCAGTAACAGAACACTCACCACAGCCCTTTCAGCTGTCCTCAGAAGAGCAACTCTAGACTCACAGTCTTCAAAGGGAGAGGAAAAAAAATAGCCATCAAAGATATGATAATTCACAAATATATCAGCTGCCACAGCAGAGGTCAAAAGCATTTTGATAAGATATGTTGAAGTAATTTTAGTGTCTTACATAAACAAGACAGAGTTCACCGGAGCTGGCTTAGTTGTCCACAGAGATCACATCAATTTGAAGAGAAGGAGTGATAAAAAATAAAATTAATAACATTTTAAAAAAAATTCAATTTGTGGAATGAACAAGCAGTCTTTAGTGCCTTAGGGCAGCTTTTTCTGGCCATTTTTATTTCAAGGAGCTTTGCTTATGGTCACATGAAGAAAACTGGCCCTTCTGAGCAAAGAAAAGGAGACAATCTTCCATGTTTTTAAACTTTCTTGCTCTGTAAAAAATGAAGAGAGAAACAGAGGCCACAGTATGTCTTCCTTGTTGGATCCAACACATGCTTGTGGCTTATCTGAGAGAAAGTTGTTCTGTAACAGTTATTTCACAAAACGTGAGAACATTTACAACACCACGCTGACTGTAATCTCTCAGTTTACATTGGTTTTGTTTGCCTTGTGTTGGGTTTGGGGGTGTCTTTTGGGGGGAAGCTTTCACTTTGCACAAAACATCATGCTCCCACCTCACAAAAGCTGGAATCATCTCCCCCTTCATAGCAGGTTACTCTGGTGGGCGGCTTAGGGGCTGGAGAACACAGTAGCAGTCCTTGCAGAAACCTTTCTGTAAGCTTCACCCTGTCACTGAATACTTCTTGCTGAAATAGTATATTTTATCACGCATAAATGCTGCTTTGTTCCACGTTTAAACAACAGCATTCACTGCCCTGTTGATTAGCTGGCAAGGCCGACCCGCTGCTCACAGACGATAGCGTCGAACTTGTGGGTTCGCCTTCCGTCAGCATTTCCCGCCAGAAGAAACGGCTAAGGAGAAACTGCAGGGCGGGACTGAGCGGGGCCGCGAAGGCCAAATCGCCCTCGGAGATGCTAGAAGCAGGAGGCAAGGCGTGGCCTGCCGTTCCGTGGCTCTGGCCCACACGGCTCCAGCTGCTCGGAGCCGCGGGAGCGGACGAGGAGGCAACAAACCGGGACGCTGAGCTGCAGGGTCAGGCGCGTGTGGAGCCGCGCGGCGTTCGCCTCCTGCAGCCACAGCAGGCAACAGGAGGGCTCGAATTGATAGGTGGCTCCATAGCTCAGTGGTTAGAGCACTGGTCTTGTAAACCAGGGGTCGCGAGTTCGATCCTCGCTGGGGCCTCCGTATCTTTTATAATTTTTTTAACCTACTCTTTCCAATCAAATAGTTTCGTTCCGAAGCCTTCTCCCCGTTACACTTGGAAAAAAACACGCATGGGCGCGGAGAGAACGCGTCGCCTTCCCAGCCCGGCCCAGGCGCTCCGGTTGGTAGCTTACCCCACACCGTATGTTTCAGCTCACAGCCGGCCTCGGGGGCAGGGCTGCACCCAGCAGGTGGCGGCAGCAGAAAGCCCAACGCGGGAAGCGGCGCCGGATGAAGCCCCGACTGCAAAATGGTGCCACGCGCTGCGGCATCAGCCCCGCCCGAGGGAAGGGCGGTGCGGGCACAGCCTCAGCCAGGCCGCAGCCCCAGTAAAGACACCGCTCTGGGGAAAGAAGTGCGGTTTGTTACAGCCCACGGCCACCGAGAAGAACAGAGCAGCTTCTCCTTAGAGGTCCCCGGGGAGCATAGAGCTCACAGCGCTCCTAACAGCGCCAGCCCATGCCCAACCCTTGGGAACCCACGCATATATCGTAACTTGAATAAAACACTGCTTAAAATACTGTTAATGCATTATTGCCTGTAAGACACCTACCTGTAAAGTATACTTTAACTAGAATTCAATGCAAGGACCCACAAACTAACAATATCAAAAGAAAGGTGAGGGCACTGACGTATTCTTGCACTGAAGATACAAGTCTTGAAAGCTGGAGGCAGCTGGATTTATTAGACAGACACACGGCCACATCTTACCATGAGCACCCTCAGACACTCATAAGTACTTCTGTCAGAAAAGGACTTCATAGCAGTATTTGCGAAGAAAATTAGTTGCATGGGGTTGAAATTAATTGTATGAGGTTGATGCCATTAAGGTTTAATAGAACACCTACAGATTGCTAACGCTGACAGAAATGGAAGAGCACCTGAGAGCAACAATGAGCAACCCAAGGAAAGAATCAGTTCAGAACATTTGTTGCACCACCTTATAAGTGACTGGCTTGTTTGAGGGATGGCCATGAGGTTCAAAAGCTGCTGCTTCGTCTACTCTCCTTCCTCCTCCTTCCCAGAGTTCCCTCAGCTTGTGCAGCTTGCTTTGGGAGAAGCTTCTTGGCTCCAGGTAGTTGGGAGCTCTTCTTTTTTGGCAAAGATGGTGCTGGCGTTGTTCTGTTGACCCTTGCAACCTTCTGTTTCTGGTTTGGCTTGTGTTCACCACCAGCCTTGGTTTTTGGTGTCTTTTTATTGGACAGATTTGGTTTCGCTGTTGATGCTTTTATTTTGGAGGATGCCTTCTTTTTAGATTTCTTAGAAAAAGCTGTCGGGACAGCTCCAGGGGGGGCGGAAGATTTTTTCGGACGCTTGGTTGGTGAAGGTTCATTAAGCAACTCAAGGACAGTCTCTGCGAAAGAGTAATTGAGATGTTTCATTAGCCCTGCTTTAAGGTAGAAGGCTAATTTAGAAAAATACTGATACAAACTCTTATTAGAAGTTCAGCTTCAAAAAATATCTGACATTCTAACAAGAGGAAACAGACTGCAGAAACATCCTTTCTTCTATCAAAAGATTTTTGGGTTTCTTGGACATAACATTTGTTTTAGAAATTATGAATGTCTATTTAGGAAAATAAGTCCTGAAAGAATGTAACAAAGCCTTGCACACTTCTCTTTGGCCAACGTAAGAGTATGATTTTTTCACATTACACCAACATCTGGAAATCCCAGATAAGACAGCTTCAGCTTGCTAAATGTTGTTTCTACTCAATAACACAGTGTAACCTCTGCTCTGGTCTAATAGGATCTAGGACAGAAAAAAAAAAGCACAGAAGAAAGCAAAGATGACCCCACTAGATTTACAGGGGAAGAATGATGCTACTTGACCCAGGGAGCTTGTCACAAAGCAAGGACAGGCACTCAGAATTTCCCAGACCAAATCCAATGCTAAGCAGGGCCATCAATTCCCTTGGGATGCCTGTATGCACTGTTGCTTGACAACATTTAGGAAAATTCAAAGACTGGGATTAAGAAAAGACACTGCATCTAGTGGTCAACAGAAGCATGCAGTAAATGCAATTACCTGACTTCAAGATAGGTCCTGCTCGGCGCTTTGGCTTTAAGTTCACTAGCAACATCAATCATTTACATGTAAGACTGCTGACAGCTTTATTTCTTGGTAAAATTAAAGCCCAACTTACTTGCACGTGGAACAAATGCTATCCGTTTGCTCTTTATTTTCACTGTTACAGGCTTGTATTTACATTTCCCTGGTGGAGCTCTCCTTGAAAAACAGAAAGATGCACAGATATCTGAGAAACTGTCAGGAAGTCTGTAAGATCACCTATTTCCAACCCTCCTGCCATGGGCAGGGTTGCTAACCACTAGTGACAGAGCACTTTTTGCCCACTGACAGCATAGCATAAGGAACTCCAGCCAGCCAGCAGAACACTCCCACCCAGCCCCACAGAATTTGGTGCAACGCTCAAAGGGTGCTGCTTTGGACATAACCAAAGGGACTACAAAGAGGAACAGACCTATATTTGCTTATGTTTTCTGTTCCCCACCAAGAGAAGGGCTGTACAACAAAAAAAGAACAAGCTCTTCCAATTTGGCATGCTTTTAAGCACAGAGCAAAGCAGCGCATGACCTCAGGCACAGCATTTTCTTGTGATTAGCATTCTTCAGACATGGGCAACAGCCAAATGCTTCCTCCACACCACTTAAGTTAAAAAGAAAAAAAAAGACAAGCTACTAGGGCAGGCTTGGTGGTGGCTTTTGTTGTTTTTTCCTCCTCCCCAACTTTTAAAGTACCTTCTAACACCTCTTCCCCCTCCACTCCTCACTGAGGAGTTTGGTGCCAATCCAGGCAGAAGCACGCCAGCCACACTGGGTGGAAATAGAATAAGCCCATGAAGAGCATGAAATTGCAAAGGAGAATGGAAAAAATCTCAGCTCATGGTATGATCAGGAGAAGACGAGAGTGCAGCCCAGGATCTGGAAGTATCAGCACTCTACTCCAGGGCCAAGCTTTGCACACCCGAGACAAACTTGCAAAGTGCTTAACCTGACAGCCAAGGGCAAAGCTGAGCAGTTCTGCAACCAGGCTAAGGGGAGCCAGAAAACACAAGAATACATTCCAGAGATCCACCTCAAAATGATAGATGTGAAGCTCCAAAAGCACAGGACAGAGCTGGCTTGTTTCCAAAAAGCCTTTCAGAGCAGTACAAGCATCATGCTCCTGGCAGTGGCTCGCGGCTCCCACAGAGCCATCCTAATGCAGTGCATTACTGCGGAGCAGTTCCTGAGCAGGAGGCCTCCTGGAGAGGCTCCTGCAGGGAAACAGAAAGCTGCACTTCTCCCCTTACAGTGGGGAAAGGAGAGAACTTATCACAGTCTTCGTGGTATAGGGAATGCAAGGCTTTTACTGAAGAAATAGAGCATATTCAAATGGTCAGTGTTTATGGTTGTCCACAGTATTTTATACTTTTTTATCCCCAAAGTTTGGAAGAAGTTGCATAAGCATACTCATCATAAAAATAGACTTCTGTAGGGATAATTACATAATGTGGAAAAAACATTTTGCTTGGAAAACTCAGGTTCACACTCCAACTCTTTGAACACTGCATGAACTGCCAGGTTTCACTTTTTTTTGTTAAGAGGAATTGCAGCTAAACCTTGGACTGCATTTTTATTTAATTTTAAAACTCAAAGTACATCACAAGTATCTGCTGTCATTTCTGGTCTCTGCAAGTGCTAGTATACATTTTTGGAATTTTTCCATTAGACAACTAATCCCTGCTGATTTAAGGGAGAATTGGGTGTTTAACTCGCAAGGGATGATCTTGCAACCTGTTTTCCCCTTTGCCTCATCAGCTCTAATATTTCTCCAGTTCATGTGGAGAAGAGGATTTTCACATGGAAAATTAAACAAAGATTCAAAATTATTTATCTGCCTTCCATGTGGTAGTCCTTAAGGGCACATGAGGTTGACTCCTGCAAGCTGGTTTTCCTTGCATAAAATTAGGGACAGACATCCCTGCAGTCCTTGTGCCAAGTCAGAAACAGCAGTAAGACGTCGAAGAATCAGACTACCAGTACTTTCCAATTATGTAATAATCAGCAAAAGGTCACTGTTAAGTGTCCTAGGGAAGATTCATAGCTGATCTTGTCAAACTGCATCAGCCTCAACATGTAACAGCACAATTCACAGGAGCCTTGGCCTCAGCAGAGTGTTCTTCATCTGTTTTCCATCTAGATTGCTTTAGCAGCAGGGAATGGTCACCATTGTTGTGACCATGCAAGATCTCAGTCCTTCGTACACAGAAATTGGGTACTATGAGGGTGGCCAGTGCCTTTTCTCCTCTCACAGATGTACTGTGCCAGGCAGATTTGAGTTAGAGAAAACAAGCCCTGGTAAGATGCTTGGTAAGTCAATTGATTTGCATCTTTAATTTGCTAGCAAATGGAAATACATTCAACTCCTTATGAGATGGGCCAAAAGCCCTGAAGACCAAAACTATTTGCTTTCATGTTGCCACATATCATCAGCCTTTTATTGTGTTTTACTCTATTATGGCTTATCAATTCATTTTCTGACTTCCATTTCATGATGGAAAGGAACATGGTAGCCAGCACAAAGTAAAATCAAAAAAGAAAAGTCTCCTTATTATCAAATTAATTTTCTTTAATTTACAAGATCTCTGGTTCAAGTGTAAACAAAATGTTCCCCTCTCATAACTTTGAAGAACATAAATTTTTAAATATCTTTAAAGGTGCAAACAAGGAGATATGATTTTGAGCCTCCCTGTCCCAGACCTTAAAGTTATCAGAAGTTGGACCACTTCTGGGAACACAGATATGATAAGCGAGGAACAAGTTCACTGACACTGAAAAGTTGCACCAGATGAACAGAAATCAAGGTCTGGAGGTAGGAGTTAGTGAGATTATGCTTCAAAAGCACTTTGAATTCTGTCTCCCGTGATAGCTGGAGAATGTGCAGTGATTACAGAAGAATTTGACATTAAAAACATCTTTAGTTACTAACCTTGCAGGATCAACAAATTTGTAAAGAGATCCATGTGGCGCATAGGCACTGGGATAAGAAGTAGACATAAAATACAGCTCACCTAAATGGAAGTGAAGAAAGAAAAGCAGTTTCAGATTCAAGGGTCCAAACTGAAACCCAGTTCTACGTTTCCACATTTCCCATCTCTTCACTAGTTAACACTGTCAGAAAATAAATCCCTTTTGTCACTCTCTCAGTTGTGTCTTACTTCCAGAAATGGGCTTTGGCCTCACCCTGCCCTATGTAGGTTGACTTCTGGGGACAACAAGCAATCTCCTGGTTGCAGCAGAGTTTCACACAAGACGAGCAGCCCTCAATCAAACACAGAGCATGAGCAGGGCGGCCTTCACAATGACAGCCCTCCAAATGGTTACTTTCCTATATATGAAGACATGCTTTTTAAACTTTTTTTTTAATCAAAGAAATATCCAGAAGCTACAAATTGAAGGGGAAAACCACACAAATATTTAGCCATCTCTCAGAGGTACAAAAAAAAAAAGTATGCAACAGGATCTAAACTGGCTATCCACGCAAGACAGAGGCTTCTCATTACTGTATGGCTGCCAAGAAGAGCAGCTGCTCTTGATGCCTTCCCTTCAGCACCCACTAAAATAATATCCAGGCAAATCATAGCAGCTTGTAAGAGAGGCAAAACTATTGTTGCATTTCAAATTACAGCACCATATTACTTTCTAAAGAGCAACCAGTAGAAGAGACATTTAACACCCACTCACACCACATGTAGTTAAAAACTGTACATACTTCATGATAAAGCCTAAGTCTGACAAAACAGGCTAGCCAAATGACCCAGGATCTTTTCCTGACAAGCAAAGCTCTTCTCTGCTAAATCATGAAATATCTCTGAAGCCCATCTGAGTTCTCCCATAAATTTGTCCTCACTTTTTACGTTGTGTAGATTTTTGTCAGGAGACGATGCAGAAGTGAACAAAGTATGCATTTCATCTTGGTGAAAGTCTAGTCACCATGACCACAGTAAGTCTATGCACTGAGCCATTTCCACTAAACTTGAATTTAGTGTGTGTTTTTGGTCTATAATCCCAGTGTGAAATGCTGTTGTTTTGAATAGATGGAGGAATTTAAACTAATGAAGACGAAGAGACTCAGATAAACTATAAGAACTCAAGTAAGGATGAATCATGGAATCACAGGGGTTGGAAGGGACCTCAAGAGATGATCGAGTCCAATCCCCCTGCCAAAGTAGTTACCCTGCAACAGGTCACACAGGTGGGTGTCCAGAAGGGTCTTGAGTATCTCCATAGAAGGAAATTCCACGACCTCTCTGGGCAGCCTGTTCCAGTGCTCCGTCACCCTTACTGTAAAGAAGTTCTTCCACATATTAGTACCAAACTTCTTATGTTCAAGTTTTAGGCCATTACTCTTTGTTCTATCGCTACACATCACAGAGAAGAGCTTGGCCTCATCTATCTGCCTGCCACCTCCCTTCAGACATTTATAAACATTTATCAAATCCTCTCTCAGTCTTCTTTTCCCCATGCTGAACAGACCCAGGCTACTCAGCCTTTCCTCATACAGGAGATGCTCCAGGTCCTTTATCATCTTTGTGGCCCTCCACTGGACTCCTCCTAGGAGATTTCTGTCATTTTTGAACTGGGGAGCACAGAACTGGACACAGAATTCTAAATGCACTGTCACAATGAAAGAACAAACTGCATTGATGCAGCCTTTTGATTAATAAAATAACAAAAAAAGAAGGTGAATCCTAAAATCAACAGCAGTTCAAACTCTGCAGGGAACCTGGAGCATTCCAAGTGAAGCTCACTTGAGGATCTGATTCTTGAGCTCTCCATGAAGCCAGCCTGCAAACAGCCTCACAGGGCAGAAGGCACCTCTGAACCCCTACATGCCAGCCTGAAATTGCTACAAACTTGTCTTGTTGCTAAAGAGCAAGCACTACATTTGTGAGAAGCAATGTAATTTCAGCATTTGCCCTGGAACACAAAACTGACAGTACCGTTTCCAGCAAAGGTACGACTGGCAAGATACTCTACCTGCTTCATCCTCAGCAAATGAGATGATGAATTTACTGTAAGATCTGATCATTCCAGGGAAAGCACAAGCTTTTGTGCTACCAATGCAGATATCTTGCTTCTTCCACTTATTTGTCTTCTCATCTTCCCGTAAAGCCATAAGTCGACTAGATGAAAAATAAAATTTTTATATTTTGGTTATCAAGATTTGTTCCTGCCAAAAATCATGCATTACTGAAATTTAAATGTCAGTTAAAGACCCTGGCTGTTGACTAGCTTCGAGCATGTATTTCAAAAAAAAGAAAAAAACAAAAAAGCAAGCCTGAACAAAAGCAAACCCATCCTAAGGACCTAACTTACAGGAAGTTTAGATCCTGACCAAAATGTTGTTATAATGGTTAGAGCTCTTAATCTAATACACAGCCATCTTGGATTCTCATTTACTCCAGCTCAAAATGTCTCAGGATACTCTGATATTATTAAGACCTATACATATGCAGAACAGGAGATGCAGAGAAAATGACTCATCTCACCCGTTCATGAAATCACCAAAGATATAGAGACCATTCAAATTGGGCGATTCACATCCTCTGTATACATAACCTCCAGTGACCGACTTCCCCACACTGCGGCCATAAGCAAATATGGGAAGAATGTCATCTGTTAAACACAAACATGAAAAGAGAGAAAATTTATATCCAGAGAGAATCAAAAAGCAGTTGTTCAGTAAGACTGATGGGCACAAAGTGATGTGAGGGAGGGTACAGTTGAATAAATGACATAGTTAAACTTCAGTGGGGATTCAGTAACTTACTCCAGGACAGAACTGACTCAGGGACTTTAGAGAACTCTCTGCAGAAAGTTATCAACCTGCAGGAACCAATATCTTACAGATCTGTCATTGCACCACCCATTTTAACAGATTGCCTTTACAAATTCACGTACTTCTACAGAAGGGGATACAATCAAACAATTGCAAGTCAGCTCAGCATCTTCATAGGCTTGCTGCCATTCTCAGAACAGAACACGCATGAATATGCAACCTACAAACAATTTTTATCATAAGATTTCTGAAGACAAATGCTTTGATTCTGGCAACACTAGCACTGAATTCAGCATTTTCTTGAAGCCCAGAATCAGACTCCACAAAATTACAGTCCTGTCTTCACTTTTTCTCTAGATTGCATATCTCATCTTTGATCTTTATGAGGATAAAGATCACAAATGTAGCTCATTAAAAATTGAAGACAAAATTTAAAGCAGGTGTGTTGTCAATTGAGGCTTGGGCCATTGTTAAAAAATTAGAAGTTTTGTTTTTTTAGTTGGTTTCTTTTAAAAAGAGCCATGAGTACTAGCACAGGAAAGATGTTGATGACAAATACTCTGCACCTACAAATGCAAGTTTGCTCATGCAAATGTCTCAGAAACATCCACATGAGCTCGAGAGCAGGTGTTTTTCTCCACGAACTGAAGGAACTTTATATGACATAATACCCGGTCCTACTACCATGCCTTCCAAAGACTACTCTTTGTTAAAGGAAGCCAAGTGAGCTGAGTTTGTCTGGTCACACCCACGTTCAGATCCAGAGCACAGAGTATGTGTTCTGCTGCAGCACTCTACTCACTGGGATGCACTGGCTCTTCTGTAAGATGCGTTTCATGGTCCCAGCATCAGCCTGGTTGGCCTGCCTCTGCCATAGCCATGGCTCAGAGCTTCCAAAGAAAGCTCTGAAGAAAACAGAGCATCAGTTTTGTATGTAAACCCAATCTGTTGCTTTCCTCACTTCCCTGGGAAAGCAGACCAGAAAAGCCACAGGCTTTGACCCTAAGTTCCACCTTCAGTGCAAGATAAGGAATTCCCTTGCTGAAGAAGGAGGGCAGCATTTCATATCAACACTTCAGGGCTGGGGAGAAGAGATTTCTGCTTCTAAATCTCCATTTAACACACAATACTGGATTGTTTAGTCACATTGAGAATTGACTAAATACTAAATACAAGTAGTATAAATAAAGCTTCTGTAAGAAGATTCTTCCTTACCCAAGGAGGAATTACGGCAAAGCTTTGTGTCATAGCATTCAAATCCCTCTTTTGCTCTCCAGCCATAGTTTCCTCCTTTAACAATTATGTCGATTTCCTCAAACCTGTTCTGTCCAACATCCCCACAGAATATCCTCCCTCTTCCCTTTTTCGTGGCAGGATCTCCCCGGTCAACCGCACATCGCCACATATTCCTGACCCCATAAGCATAAACCTCAGGGCGAGCCTTGGGATCAGACACAAAAGGGTTATCAGGAGGGATGCGATAAGGCTTGCCATCGGGACTTCTTCCATCCACATCAATCCTCAAGACTTTCCCCAGCAAAACACTCCTAATGAGAGCAACAGATAAAGACAGATTTACAAACATGAGTGTGAGAAACAAGTGAAAACATGGACAGTTCCCTCACTCTTTCCCCTTTCCAAAGGAAAAAGTTATCTGTTCAAAAGAAGGAAAACAACAGCTTGTATGTTTTGCAATGAAATCACAGAAGACTCTTCCACTCTTCTCAGGAAATTGGGTCCTCTCAACTTTCAGAACACAAAATTTTAACTGAATTTTGAAATTATGAACAAGCACTTCCTAGAAGCACTCTTACTTCAGTCTTCCCCATTGTCTCATTTCCAAGCCCTGTGACTTGGTGGACAAGCTCAAGGTTTTTGCCTGCACTCCTACTTACTTGTTCTGAGCATTCCCAAATTTCCCAAAAGGGTCTCCAGCTTTCCCTCCATCTCCTGTGAATAGATACAGATAGCCATCCACACCAAAGAGCAATTGCCCACCATTATGATTTGCAGCTGGTTCTTCAAGTTCTAAAAGATTCCTAAAAGAAAACAAAACAAACGAAATCAAGATGTAGTAACTGAAAAGAACTGACCATTCAGGCAGGCCACTGAAGTAGTGCATCCCTACTACGGAAGGGAGGAAAATTTCCCAGCAGTGCGGACACTTCAGATACAGTGCAAGGGCTGAGATACACCCCAGCTCCTGTGAGCCTGCAGTTTAGGGCTGGTTGCACACCTTATAGTAGAGCACTGTATGGCACCCCTCGATGAAGGATGATCACCACAAGCCACACAGCATGCTCCTGCCCCATGTACTACAGCTTTAATCTGCACTGCCTTAACATCTCTTGCACTAGCTGCAGTGCTCACCCAGCACCACAGGCATAGCGGCGTCACAGCTCACTTGTGAACACAAGTGCAAATACATGACGCGTTCATACAGAGCGAAGAGTTGTTGCCCCGTGAACTCTGGCTGTGGAAGCTGGGTTCTGCTTTCTTATATGAGAAGCAGATGGTGAATCTGAAGGCTTCAGCACCATCTTTGGAGTCTCATATGGTGATTGTGAGTCTTGAAAGAAAATAAGTCTGCTACTAACAAGTTCTTTTCCATAACTGAGAATTAGCTTTGGCAGGGGGATGGGGAAACATCAGATCAAATGAATGTATAGTACTGTACTGAAACATCCCAGTTCTCCCAGAGCACAAAAAACTTTAAAGGAACAATGTGCTTTGTAAGCTTCAAGGCTTAAAGCTATTAGTGCTCTTTAAAAAGGCAGGAATACAAGACAGAAGGAGAAGATGGTTCAAAAGTCTGGATCATGGGTTCCATTTTCATGCCTTTTTAGTTTGCTGTGCAGACTTGAGCCACCTTGCCCCGGTAGCTTTCTTACAGACCCACTCAACATTCCTAGATAAAGGTGACTAGGAACATGCAGGTTCTGCAAGAGGGAAAGACAGGGACAGAGAAAATTATTTCTTACCGTGGCACACAGTAGCATTCAACATAAACTTTACCTTTCTGAGTGGGGATCTGCTTTGTTGGCATCAGAGGCCAAGACCTTCAATTCACTGATTCTGATCTTTTCCACTTGCTTCTTATCCATATATGAGTAATAGATATAAAATTTCCCATTGTTCTTGTAGTTGGGGTGGAAAGCCATCCCCAAAAAGCCTCTCTCATCCCCTATCCATGGCGTCGCCAGCACAATACTTTTAATATCCAGAAATGGCTCCTCCAACCGGCTGCCATCAGGTAGGTAGACCCAGATGATCCCCACCTGCTCAGCTACAAAGATGCGGTGGGTATGGTCATTGGCATGCAGCATGAGGACAGGGTTCCTCAGGCCATTAGCAACCTCAGTAAGGCAGAGCTGGAGGCAGCCTCTGCGGTCCTCCACCACTGAGCCCAGGTTGTGGTTGAGGGCTGTATTCCTCAGCACATTGGGGAAGCAGTAGTCCTCGTCATGCAGGCGAAGGAGGTTGCAGAAGCGGGTCTTATTCGTCTCACAGCATTCCTGAATGTGCTTATCACTAGTGAGCAAGCTGATGGCAGAGTGGCAATTGAAATGAAACTCAGAGCAATAGTCAAAACAAAGTCCTGGAAGATTCCTGAGAGGTGTCCGTGGGTTTTCAGCATCATAGAGATGTGCAGCATATGGAGAACATTCCTAGAAAGTAAAAGAATGCAGCTGTGCACGCATCCAGGAAAAGCCAAGGTTCCTCTTTGTAGAAGCAAAGCAGTTAAATGAAAAATTAATAAGGTAGAGAGCATAATGAGTCATCTTTGGAATAGCAGAAAATCACTCTATATATAGCTAAAAGGAACTTGGAGCTCAGTAGCAGTTTGCTTTAACAAACCACCATCAGCCACACCTAAATTATTCCCAAAAGGAGAACATCTATGAATGCTGTGGAATCTCCATTGCTAGAGGCATCTAAGGAATTGGGAGGCTTCTATCAATCTACTCTGACCTTTGCTTTTAGAAATCTCCCTTTGTTTCCTCTGCTAGATTTTAAGCTAGAAATTTTATTGTCTGTTAAAAAGCAGGTTATGTTTGCTCCCTTGCTATAGCAATCTTTTTAACTACAGAGAACATTAGCCTTCATACTTAAGACTTCTCTGGGCCCACAGTCCCAGATTTGGACATATTCCAGTCAGCCAACATAACTGCCTCTTGCAGATATATTTAAGATTTTACTTTATGAAGCCACTTAACACGTGATTAGACCACGGATTAGGTAGGAAAAAAGCAAAGCAGATACAGATTCACAAGTGGTGTCCCCGAAGGCTCAGTCTTGGGACCGGTGCTCTTCAACAGCTTTATCAATGACATAGATGATGGAATCCAGTGCACCCTCAGCAAGTTCACAGATGACACCAAGCTGAGTGGTGCAGTCAATACAATGGAGGGAAGGGAAGCCATCCAGAGGGACCTGGACAGGCTGGAGAAGCGGGCCCACGAGAACCTAATGAGGTTTAACAAGGCCAAATGCAAGGTGCTGCACTTGGGCCAGGGCAATCCCAGGTATTTACACAACCTGGGGGAAGAAATCCTCGAGAGCAGCCCTGCAGAAAGGGACTTGGGGATCCTGGCGGACAAGAAGCTGGGCATAAGCCAGCAGTGTGCACTGGCAGCCCGGAAGGCCAACTGTGTTCTGGGCTGCATTAAAAGAGGAGTGGCCAGCAGGGAGAGGGAGGTGGTGGTCCCCCTCTACTCGGCTCTTGTGAGGCCCCATCTGGAGTACTGCGTCCAGGCCTGGGGGCCCCAGCACAAGAAGGATGTGGAGCTCTTGGAACGAGTGCAGAGGAGGGCAATTAAGATGATCAGAGGGCTTGAGCACCTCTCCTATGAGGAAAGGTTGAGGAAACTGGGCTTGTTTAGTTTGGAGAAGAGAAGGCTCCGGGGAGACCTCACTGTGGCCTTCCAATACTTGAAGGGAGTGTATAAACAGAAGGGGGAATGATTGTTCACGAGGGTGGATAGCGATAGGACAAGGAGGAATGGTTTTAAATTGAGACAGGGGAGATGTAGGTTAGATATTAGGAGGAAGTTTTTCACACAGAGGGTGGTGACACACTGGAGCGGGTTGCCCAGGGGGGTTGAGGATGCCCCATCCCTGAAGGCATTCAAGGCCAGGCTGGACATGGCTCTGGGCAGCCTGGTCCAGTGGTTGGCGACCCTCCAACTCAGCAGGGGGGCTGAAACTCGATCTTTGAGGTCCTTTTCAACCCAGGCCTATGGTTGGTTGGTTCTACGGTTGGTTCTACGGTTGGTTCTACGGTTGGTTCTACGGTTGGTTCT